>NW_026585895.1:35437940-35453336 GCF_907164565.1 Psammomys obesus
TTCTTTCTTTCTTTCTTTCTTTCTTTCTTTCTTTCTTTCTTTCTTTCATAATGTGTTACAATATCTACAGAGAAGATAGTTGTATTTATGAATTGCTATGACAGAATTTTCCACATGAACCATTTCTAACATTTTCTGAATTTTTTATGCTTTCTGGGATTATCTGCACATCTTTAGATTTCACTATTATTACCTAATGTGGTGTTGTAATATGATTTAAAATTTAGAGTTTTTAATTGTTATAAAAGCTAAGAACTTGGCAAGAAAGACGGAGGAGCTAGAGGGATTTTTAATTTTTCTTTCTATCTGAACAACTTGGATTTAGGTGTCACAGGATTATTTTTCCAAGTAAAAGTAGTCTACTGTTGTAAAGATCAACATTTCAATTTTTTTCACACCAATAAGCATTTATTCATACAGTACATTTCATGTTTTCTCATCATCTCCCTCATTTGCTTAAAGTTAAAAAAAAATTACCAGTAACTGGAAATAGGACACAGAGATCCAGGAAATGTAATTTGGCAATAAATGCTGTTTTCGAAGTACATTGCACGGTTTGTGGATAAATATTTCTTTAATGTGTGTAATTACTGGATCAGCAGAATAAATGTGGTCATGTCCTTGTAATTAATACATTGTCAAAAGTTCATTTAACTATAATAATTTTACTGGGAAAGTGCTGTCTATGTGTTTCCTGCAATAATTTGTTAAATTAAGTGCAATAAATATAAAACTACCCTTAAGAATATCTTTTGAAGCTCCTTTTCACTACATGTTAAATAAAGCTTTTAAGACTCTCTTGCATAAAATCTCCTGTATTTCCGTCCATATTTGTTCAACAAAGAGTCATGATAGACTTTTCTTTTGTGACTTCTCTGAGAAATGTTATATTTTAAAATAAAGTTGAGCTTGGGTTGACAAATATTTATTCATGAGTTGTGAAAATTGCCACTTGGTGTTGCCCTTAATATTAGGCACAGCTAGGTCAGGCCTGTGACTTCTGTGCTGGGCTGAACATTTACTTGTAGAGGGAAGTCATTGCCACATAGAGTTTTAGGGCTGCGAGGTCTACTCAATGTGGCCTCTTCATTTTATAGTTTTTCCATTTTGCTCCAATCTTTTGGGGGAAGGCCATTCAGACTGATCAAAGAAACGGCTGGGCACTCAGGGCACATGATGAATTGAAAGCGCTCACTCTACTATCTTCTGGCCAACATGCTAGGAAATCAGATATATGGTATTTGACATTTTACCTGTATCAACCCTATGAATTCTATAAGTAAGATGCAGAAAGAAAACAAGACGTATTCAAGATGGTCCAGAATAAAGTGCAGTGTAAGGAAGATACTGAGCTAGCAAAGACCTTGACTTTTCACTCAAGTAACTGTTAGATGATAGAAAAAGGACAAAACCAAGTAATAGGAAGGAGTAAAATAGACTAGAGAATAGACAGTTGATATGCCAATGAACATTGCCTTTTCATGTCTTAATGTCTCTGTCTTCTGTGTTTTCAGTTTCCTTTTCATAAAAGCAGCTGGGTGTATGGTGCATGACTTTAATCCCAGCATTCACTGAGGCAGAGGCCAGCCTGGTCTACAAAGCTAGTCCAGGACAGCCAACGCTACAACAGAGAAACCCTGCCTGGGAAAAATAAAAACAAGTAAACAAACAAAAAACAATATTTAAAACTACAGTTTTAGATAAACATTAGTGTGTGTGTGTGTGTGTGTGTGTGTGTTTTTCTGTGTCTATGGGTCTATGGGTCTCAATCAATTTGCTTATGGTCATTTTCTTAAGGCCCTTATGGTCATCCTGCCCACATAAAATTGAGACTGTTTTGAGAAGGCAGCTACTTTGCAGTTAAATTAGAACATCTGTTTTCACAGTCTATCTTGTCTTACAATAGATTAATTATTCAGTTTTGTTCTTCCAAAGTGATACTAGACCAGATTTATTGGATGTACTAGAAAAGAAAGGGCTGAAAAATATTGACTATTTATTTCAGATTTTTAATTTCCTCAAGAAAAGAAATATTGAAATTTTATACTAAATATTTGCTTACCTAGATATCTTTTAATCACTCCATCTTGATCAATATGTAGTTACTAATGTCTTGCAAATGCATAAAACTCTAGTTTCTTCATGTGAAACTTTTCTCAGTTTATACTCTGTCCTTTCTTTAACTGCTGCTTCCTTTACCTTTTCAGGCTGGTCTACCTGGAAAAACATTTTCCCCCTCTTATATTGCAGTTATTCAGAATCACCCAGAATGTGTATTCTTCTCTTTCTTAACAAGTGACAGCTGATGGACTGGGTTGAATAACAACAAACACTTTTAGAAAATTGCCCAAGTGAAAATCAATGTCTTATGGTGTAAGTACATATCTAACAACTACAAAAATATCCATACACTTGTATTAATCCATTTTCTACTGCCACAACCAAAAACCTGAGCTGGTGTACTTAGTATGCACTAAGAGAATATTTTTAGTGACTGAAAAATCCAAGATCAGGCACTTCCATCACTTTACCCTCTGATGGAGCCTGATAATTGAAAGCATCATAGTGGGAGCATGGACAAGAAGGCAGAGAAGAAGCTTGGGCAAGTTTCTGGAAGTACTTTGCTCTTTACAACACTTTACTTTTATTGGATCATACTCCAAAACCAGAGCAGTCTCTTTGAAAGAAGTACCCCCAGACATGCTAGTTTCTACGTGTCTTAAGACAAACTCTGTTGAGACTACCTTTTGATGATACAGTTAGACCTTAGAAGACATGAATTCTAAATATTGTGTGCCTTTCTGGATCTTTTTGAGATAACCCTAAAATTCAAGTGGAGGGGAACTAGGAAATGTTTCCCAATATCTTGAGGAACATAAACCATGATGTGAAAAAATGCACTAAATGCAGTAAGTATATATGAAGAATGAATAACCATGAGTTAATGAAAGAGAATCTGAGTAGATGAACTCGTAAAGAGTAAAATATTTAGAATCCAGAAGCTGACTTACAAAGCCTTTTTGAATTTAAGTAGGTAGATACAACACTTTGATATGAGCAAAGTGTGTCTTTTATAAATGTAGTGCATTATGGTGATGAACTTCAAGGCAGCCAAACTAAGCTTTATGCTTCTTTCCTTGGATGGATGCCTGCCTGGTCCATCTTGTTCTCTTGTTTCTGTTTTTCTGAAGTCATTTAGATGCACATATGGTCATAATGCTACAAAATTTTAACACTAATAATATTAAATAGTATTTTTAATACTAATAGTATTAAATAGTATTTTTAACACTAATAGATTGATGCTACCTCTGATTTTTCTTCCATTGTGTTCTTCATTGCTGTTTTCCTCTGGTCAGTTCATGTTGGATCGAACTCAAGAAGTTCAGGTTTTTTTTTCCCTGGGAAGTAAGTAGAATTAAGATTTGTGTTATAGTAATGTGGGAATGATAGATTATAGTTGTGGATTACATAGTACCTGCTGTGAGCTTTCCAAATCATGACATACTGTAGATCACACATCAGGTGAACACACATCAGGAAGCACAAAGATGGAACTGGAGACAGATGTGATCATCATCCTCAAAACCCATTCCCAGTGGTCTAATTCTGCCAACTCAGCCCATCTATCCTTTAAGACTGTATAATGGGTAATTAGAATTACATACCTAATGAGATCTAGAATCAGCAGAGACAGGCCTCTGAGCATGTGTAGTGGGAAGGTTATTGATTATGTTGAGATAGGGAGACCCTCACACCATGGTTAGCAGCACTCCTTGGACTGAGCTCCTGGACAATATATGAAGGAGAAAGTACGAAGAGCACAACATTCACCTCCATCTGCTGCCTGGGCTACAGGCATAAAGTGACCAGATGCTTTAGGCTCCTGCCACCATTACTCACCTTCCAGATTTTACCCTTGAACTGGGAGCCGGAATAAAACCTTCCTTCCTTAAACTTCTCTTGCCAGAGCATATTGTGAAAGCAACAAGAAAGTAAGTAGGACAAAAAAAGGGGTCAGGGGGCGAGAAGTAGAGCCACAGCTGCACAAAACCTGAGTAGGCTCTTGTGTATGTTTCTGGAACATGCTTGTTGGAAGAATGTGGAAAGGTCTGGCTTATAAAGCCCTTAAATTCTGGAAGCAGAGCTTAACGGGTGATTCTTGGGAGATCTTAGAAGATAAGAATCCTAAGAGAAATGTCATTAGATGCATGACTGATGAGGGTTTCTGAGGGGAAGGAGGACTCTGAGGAACAGGGACAGGAATGATACATGTGATAGGTTGGCCAGGAATCTAGTTGCACTCTGCTACTGTCTTAAGAATATCAGTGAGGTTGACTTTAAAGGTAATGAGCAAAGTATTTATTTATTTTTATTTTTATATTTACTTGTTTATTTACTTGCAGAACAGATTTCGACACAGGGCCCCTTAGGCAGACGTTGAGCAATGTTTTTATTAAAGAGTTGAGCACCACTGAAGAGAAACTTCCTGTGCTTCAGACAAAAGGAACTGAGTCTTGAGGGTAAACCCAGTGTTTCTGAGGCTACCTTTGTAAAGATCCCATTGACTTGCAGTAAAAATGCCTGAACTGAAGGAATCTGCTGCGCCTCAAAGGGAATTGCCTAGGAAAATGTTTCTGCTCATCAAAACTTAGAGGGCAGTGAATAAACTGTAGTTTATACAGGATAGGCTACCTTCCAAGCTGGCATCTTATTTGGCAATGTCATTCACGGGATACCGGTTTTGTGGGTATGGGAGCTGCAAGACGGAGGGTTCCATGGATTCAGAGAACAGCAGAAGCCAGTTAATGAGGGACTGTGTCCCTGTAAAGAGACACCGAGAAGCCATTGTTTGAGGATCTGACGGTTAAATCTAAATTGTAATGGATGTCTCATTATGTTATAGAAGCCAGGACCACCACATAATATGATGAGGAATTTAGCAAGTGTGGAGTAGAGATTGTCTAAGTGAAAGGCTATTTGCTGCAGTTGCAAGAGGGAGGAACCACCTAATCCTAGGAGTCTAGCCAGTTTCATCACAAGTCTCAGATATCACAAATGGAGATGCCAGGCTTTGTGTTTGGTTTGTTGGTTTTGTTTTGTGTTTTGTTGAATTATTCCTTGCACATCAATTATTCCAATTCAGAATGGGGATGTTTGTCCTATGCATTTGTTGGAAATGTTGATTTTTTTTATTGCAATTCACAAATGGTAGAATATGGATGAGATATGGACTTTTAAATGCTGGAGCTGTTAAAGACTGTAGGGATCTTTGATGTTGAAGTCTGTTTTAAATGATGAGATGATCATGAGACCATTGGCACAGGACATTAAATGTTATGGTTAAAAGAGGACATATTTGTTGTCAAGCTGACAAGAGCTCGGTTTGTGGTGAGTAATTTTAACTGTCATCTTTATGATAGCAGGAATTACCTAGGTGACAAACATCTGTGCATATTTGTGGAGGTCCTTATCAGTTTAGAAAGGGTAGAAAGCCACACTGCATTAGCAGCTTGAGGCTCTGGAACACAGAATCTAGAGGAAGTGTCTTGAGCAGAAGCATCCATTTCTCTTTCTCTTGTCTGCAGACACAAGGCAACCAGATGATTTAAACTCAACACCTTAGCTTTTCCACCATGATGGATTACACCCTTGAACTGGGAGCCCAAATAAACTCCTCCTCCTTAGGTTGCTCTGTCCGGGTATTTTATTGCCTCAACAAGAAAAGTAACTAATATAGCCCTACATCTCACAGGTTTCACATCTTTAAAAAATAGTTCTCTGCTGTTCAACTTTTCAAACTAGTCAAACCCATGAGCTTTCAGAGGCCATTTCACCTTCAAATTATAGCAGCAAGTATGAAAAAAATTAAAAAATTATATTTATCTTTGTTGTTCATTAGAGATTTAAATTTAACTGGACACTTTACTTTTATTTGCCAACTTTCCGTACTGCGCAATTTTGTTTAATTCCTGCCAGTTATATGGATGCAGGAATTTGCTTTCTCTCCATACAATAAGACCAATCCAATGGTGCACTTTCAGAGGTTAATACACAAAATGACTATAGCCTATGGTGCCTGGCACTGGAAGGCAGTACGAGGGAGAAACAAGACTCAGTACTTCCAAAAGCAGAAACTTACCTGGAGAAGACTTTCTTAGTCTTACAGCTCTTAAAAATGGAACAAAGTAATAAACCCAACAGTTAGAAATGTTCCAGTATTTGAAAGCAATCCCTAAAGTTCACATGTTATTTCTTAAAAACAAGATAAAACCCACAAATTAAACGAAGCAAAACAGACAAACAAATAATGACTTAGGGAAGAACTTTTCTAAATTCCAAATTCCAAATTAAAGGCCAACCATTCTAGAGTAAATATTTATTCATCACTTCACTGTATTCAAAATCAGAATCAGTCTGACTCCATAAAGAGACTATCAATAAAAACACAAACCAAAAATTGGGGGAAAGGTAATTTAAGAAAAAGATTTCATGTTGTTTATCATATTAATATGGATGATATTTGAGTGCTCTAAACTTAAATGAGTATTCGCATTTCCATAATGTTACCAAAGTCTTCATAACGAGGTCTACCAATATTGTAAAATCCAAGGTGTAGTATGATTTTATGAGAGCTATCCAGAATTCTCTAAGGTCATGGGCACACTGTGTTTGGTCTTTCTTCTAAGTGAGTGCTATGTTTTTTGAGTCAGCCAACATTATCAATATGTGACGGCAGTTTGCCTTATTTTCCTTTTGCCCTTATGGCTTGCAGAGGCTTACATCTTTTTCTTGCTTCACTGGAGTCAGTAGGAGTGTTGTCAGGATTAAGTGAGGTAATTACTGCATTATAACTCATAGAACAGCTGGCAAATAAAACCTCAGGAAGACCCGAGTAATACTACTATTAGTATTGTTAAACCAAAATATAAGTAATGTAATTCAATAAAAATGAACAGGTACAATAGGTAGTTTGTGAGAATCACAGTCTCAAATACCAGTAAGATTACTTTGAAAGCCTTGTAAAGCATGTTTTAATGACATTTGAGAAGCAAGTATGTTACCTCAAGAGCTTTTATTGTATAGCAGTTTGGGAGAATTGTCCAGTATCTTTATTTTTCCCTGGAGCTTTTAAATCTTTTTAATCATAGGAAAAAATATTCTAAGCCAGTTGTCAACTACATGGACTCAACAAAAAATATTTTCAGTTTCAAGATAAAGAAATCATATCATATGATTTTCTCCTTCTGATTGTAAAAACTATTAAAACATAATTATATTTCTTAAGTTGTATTTGTTATAATCCCAATAATCACATATGCATAACAGAGCCAGGTAACAAGTTGTTATTTTTCAGAAGAAAACGGTCACAAAAAAAGTACTGTAGATTATCTTGAACAAACTATGAGAGATTAAATATACCTTGCCTCAAGGTAGCATTTATAAACATGCTTGATATCATTAATAAAATGTAAACAATTGAAGGGAAGTATTCAATATAAGCTCATTTGCACACATGAAATAAAAAATATTTATTTAAAATAAGGTACAATGAAATCATCATAAAATACAAACTAGAGGTCTGTTTTATGACATGAATATTTGCACTGAAGTCCAAACCCTTAACATAATGGTATTTGTCACTGGGGTTGTGTGGGTTATAACAAATACTAGTTGTTCTATAAGGGGGAAGCAAAGCATGTAGCCTGCTATCATGAGAACACATTTCCTCCGAGAGTCTCTATTCTACTTTTCTAAGTGTTAGACTTTGTGGATGGCCACCATTCTCAAACACGTTTGAAGTGGTGCTCTTGTTCTCAAACATTGTCAGCACAAGAACAAATGCTTGGCAAAGTCTCACATCTATCATTCCGTTTGGTACATATGGTAATTCTCTCTAAATTGGCTCCTTTGCTCAGGCTACTGTATCATCCTGAGATATTAAGTTTTTAAATTGGCTCTTCCCACCTCTTTTAACGGTAGATAGCTGATTGCTGTCACATAATTTAATGATCTAGTCCAATCTATACAATGACAGTGTAACATGGGCAAGATAATTGTAGATGGATTGCATGCAATTAATCAGTTGCCTTTTTATTCTTACATGTCTCATTGCTTATCATTCAAGGAAGAAAATTGTCTTTTGACAGGGTCCCATGGCAGTGTCTTTACTGTCCAATAACAGCAAGGCTGAGTTTTCCAAAAGCAAATGAGCATGCTGTAAGGAGTGTGAAAGTTAATTAGATAGTATATTTTTTTATGATATGTTTTGAGAAAAAAAATAGAAACTTATCCATATTTTTGGAGAATGAGCCATACAAAGTTGCATATATTAAATGATTAAAAATCAACAAGTGATCTCATTAAAGATATATTGACTGATGCAAGAAACTGCCTTGCATTGTGAGAAGAATAAAACACAAAAGAAAAATTCTTCCTTCATTTCTTTAACCTCAGAGATAGCAGCCATACTAACACACAGCTTCTTGAAGATAGTGCCTTCATCAAGGTCATATGGCACAGGACAGCTCCTGTCTGCTTAAAAACAAACACTAAAGAAATGAACTAAAATCTCAAAGGCACACTTCTGTCATTTGTTAACTACTTTAAATGTAAGTGGATTAAGCAGAAAGTGGCAGGGTTGTTCTGTTTTGTTTTGATACCCTTGTTGGCCTGGACCTCAGAACTCTGCCTCCTGAGTGCTGGGATTAAAGGCATGCACCACCACAACCTGAATTAAACTAGCAGTTGCTCTTTTTTTATTTATTTGTTTTTGTTTTGTTTTGTTTTTAGTTTTTATTGTTGTTTGTTTTTTGAGACAGGGTTCCTCTGTGTAGCCTGACTGGCCTTGAACTCAATCATCCACTTGTATCTGCCTCCTGAATGTTGGCTTTCCTGCTCTAATATATGGTGTCCTAGGATTCAGAAGCCCAGGAGCCACACAGCTCTGAGATGGGTCAATGTCCCTATGGAAGGGCATCCTGAGACACAGGGCCCAAGAACCATACAGCTCTGAGAGGAAGCCTCGTCAACAGAGGCAATGCAGCTTCCAGGGGGCGGGTATTTCCAGCTGAGCAGAGGAATGTAAAGAGTGTGCTTATACTCAACATGCAGAATGCAGTCTTGATTGTTCTAAATGTAATATATTTTTGTGGAAAATAAAGATTGATTTTACAGTTATATGTTAAAATACTTTGTCCACATATTTACAACTTATGTAAAGTATGTGCTTACGTGCCCAGTCTCGTGTGCTTTATTATATTTCCTTTAAGCTTCAGGGTTTGGATATTAAAATGTAACATTTTTATAGATTATTCCTCCAGAGAATCTGGATACAGAGGTCAAGAAAAAGACAGATTTTTTTTTTTTTGTATTACAACAGCTGTGAAATTTATTTTCTGTTAATCTCTTTTTTTTTCAATGTCTATTGTATAATATGGGTTAAAATATGAAAAATGAGAAGGACAGTAAGTCAAGGCTGCATGTTTTTTAGGGCCAGAGTGATGGCTCAGCTTTTAAAAGCAATAACTGTTCTTCCAAGACTTGGGTTCAGTTCTCTATGTCACATGGCAGCTCAAAAGCACCTAAAACTTCAGTTCTATAGAAGTTGTTGCCTTATTTTGGCTTTCATAGACAGAAGACACATACACATACAATAAAAATAAAATAAGTTTAAATAAGCAAAGTATGTTTCTTGGAAATAAATTTAAGGCAAGCTATTATCATTGAGAATAGACTGGAAATTCCTAATAGTCATGAAATCAATATTAAAAATGTAGAGAGAAAGGGAACTATGAAGTTTTTCAGTGTTAAAATAATCTACTATGGTAATTTGTTTTAGAAAATAGTTAAATACTTCAACATCTTACTAATTTAGCTTTTGTTCTGTTTAAGTGAAAGCAATATTTTAGATAGAAATGATCAATAAAAATGATAAAATTATTTCTTCCAGTTGTTTCTCTGTTGTCACTTATAAAAATCTTTGCCTATTCATAACTCCTATTGCCTTCTCATAAAAAACCTTCATTCTCCCATAAGCTATAAGATGGCACCTCTTGATGAAAAGCATATGCTTTTGTTTCTTTTGCCCTTTCACAATATTCGGGTTTTTCAGTACAATGAATAGTGCTAAGCCTCTTTAATAATCAAGAATGTTGTCATGGCACTTAAGTGAAAACAGGGAGAGGCTGGCACCAGCTTATGGAGAACTTTATCAAACACCAGGGCATATGAATGTGGAAGACTGAATGATCAGAAGTGGGCTTTAAATCAATTTTATCTTCATGGTTTTAACATCAAGAAGAGTTGTTACTTGTAAACCAATTGTTATGCAACTTAATGAACTAATTAGGAAAATCAGTTGCAATAATAGTATTGGTACAAACTGATCTGAATATAAAAAGTAGAATTAGAATTCTACTACCAAAGTTTTCCAACTAAACAAGCTATGTAATAATGCCATTTCAAGATATGCTCTTTGAAAAATTAGTCATAAGTGGTTCTTCTTTTACAGCATCTGATTTCTGTAATCTATTTATTTGTGCATGTGGCATGCCATGCTGTTCTTCTTAAGCCATTTCTGCTGTGTCTATCTATATGTATGTTTGGTGCTTGCCAGGATGTCTGAAATGACATGGCATACACAGGCTCCAGGATCCTGTCTCTTTTTGCTTCATTCACTAAATGAATGGCTGCCATCCAGACATACATACTATGGCCTCTGCCCAGACACCACATTTGGACCAGCAAAAGAACCACACTGCTTACTTGAATCATAGACAAAGTTGGAGACACTGAAACAAATTCACAAGAAATAAAGAAATGCAATTGTGTATCTGAGGCCAAATTTCTTTTCTGTAGCATTTTTAAAAGATGGATTAAAAAAACTCTACATAATATATGTCACCCAGCACTCTTATCTTTTATTTCCTAAATTGTACATTTTTTATATGAATGAATATTTCCTTCAAGGGTGACTGGGTAATTGTTATGATTGTTAAGTAAATTTGTATCTTAGTGATGAAGCCTTTATTTACGTGTAAAATTTGAATTATCTGTTATGAAGGGAAACTTCAATTGTTTACGGACTAATGACACACAGAAAAAATGGGTGTCAAAGGGGAAATTTTATCTTCTCAATACTCCCTTCAGTGATAAAATACAATTTGTGTGATTGTGAAGTAGCATTGTTTATTTTTCCAGTCAAAAAGTCACTGTCAAAAGTACGTTTGGGAAGGGCAAAACAGTACTAAAACAAATGTATCTCCGAGATATATCTAGGTTGTTTAAAAAAAAAAAAAAAAAAAAAAAAACAAACCTAGGGCAGTCTGTTAAAAATGAACATTTCCAATACAATTTGTCACCCATGCATAAATCTTGCTGACATTTTCAGTCACTTTAATAGCCTTCCCATTTTATAAATCAGTATGAACTTGCACGGTTGCAAAAAGTGTGTATTTTGAACATCTCATTTGCATACTTTACCAAAAGCCAATGAGGCAGGGGAACAGCACTGGTGATCATAATACGTGTTTGGGAAAAGGCAGAGAGATCACTAATGGCTTTGCCTTTAGGGATTTCTGTACTCCATAGGGGACGAAAATGAGAAATATTTTTCAAACAGCAGGGGTAAAGGTTTTAAAACTAGAAACACATGGAGTGATAAAGATGTTACTGCCACAGGGCGCATAGCAGGAAAAATTTACAATGTAAAAACTGTAATTTCAGCATTAGGAAGTAATAATCGTGTTTCATCATTGTTATTAAAGCATGACCCTTAAAGTCACATAAATTAGATATAAGTTTCAAGAGAAGTTTATTAATCTTTAGCAGAAAAGTATTAGGAAAGTTTATTATTGGATGAGGTTTTCAGATGTGTTCTTTTTATTGCATGGAATTGGGGAGACAGGAGTGTGGGTGCTGTTGTGTTCTCAAGGAAATCTATCATTGCAAAGAGTAAATAAAACTTAACTCACTCCTATCCAATGGGTATATATCATGCCTACAGGAAGCCCTTATCCCTTTAGATTAGCGATTTGAGGAGAGAACACGCACATCAGGAAAGCTAGGGGACTGCTGCACCCAGAATAACATACTTGTTCTGGATAAAAATTAGAGCCTAACTAAAGCTTATTTTATATGTGAAATTTAAGACAAATAAGCATCAATGAATTTATGACATGTTTTGGGCATCTCGGATATTGAAAAATATGTAATTAAAGCATGGAGCTTTATTGGAAGCTCTAGAGAAGTGTTGATTCATAAAAGAACGCGAATAATCACTGGACATCAATAATAAAGAACTCTATACAAAAGGGATGATTTCTTTAGTATCTAATTTGTTATTTATGAATAGAACATATAGTTTATAGAATAAATGTTATCTTGGCCAACTATATATCTTTTTCTAAATTTCTGCTTTAAAACTTGTCAACTCCTCTAGTATTTTTTGTGTAACTCAGACAGAAAAAAATCTTAATGAGTTAAATAAAAGAAAAAGGTCACCATCATTTCTATACTACTCATTTTGTTTTTTTTTTTTTACTTTAACATTTGTTGAACTAATTTTTCTGTAGCAATTGGTTTTAACATCTATAGAGTAAGATAACATGAATAAAAAGTATATGAAAGATAATTTCAAAACAGCAAAATCTAGCATAGTAATTGTCAGCTGATGCAATGCAAAACTGTATTACCACAAAGTCATAAATACTAATTCTGTGTATACATAAATTGTTCAGTTACCAAGCATAAGAAAAGTGAAACAAATATAAAATTGTATCTATAACATAAGCATAGCTGTTTTCAGAATTTTTATTTACACTAACCCATCATTCTTTATAAGAACACATATATACACATACACGAAATATCTTATATTTTTAAAATTTGTATGTAACAGAAAAGAAATATGTCTTTTGAGAATTATGACACTATTGTTCTTTGACACATTCAGCAAATGAGCTACAGATCAGTAAAGTGTGGCTAAACAGGAAGTATAGAGAATTTAACTGAATGAAACCTCAGGATCATTAGAAATTAGATTAATTAAATGTAAAGAGGTTTCAATAAGATATTAAGCTTGCGTAGCAAACCTGATTTCAATATTTTCTGCAGGTAATTTATTCAATAACTCTTCATTCGTACATGTTAGTTATATTGTTCTGGTATAGGTAATGACTTTAAACATTTTCTGATGTATTCAGAATTTTTTCCCAGTAGGCCAAAGAAGTAACATTTATATTCTTTAAAAATCAACAGCTATTCATAGCAGGAACTAGACTGGTAATCCATATTATCTAGAGGGGGAACATAGTCTCCATTGCTCTATGAATTTAATCCAAGTAATGCAAAATGATGCAGTGATGAGAAATCTCCAGTAGATAGTCAAATAAATTGTTTCATAGGAAGTTCATGAGAAGACTGCAAAGATTGAAATATAGCTACCATACTGTTCGCAAGGTTTTTAAACTAGAAACTATATGATGAGAACAAAATTTCACAGAAAAACCACAGAATGACGTAAAGGTATCCCATATTTGAAAAAGGAAAAAAAAATCAGAACAGTTTGTATTATACAAATATGTTTAGAATGAGAAGGAAAAGAAAATACAAGTGATAGAAAGAATGACACAATTCCAAGTAATAAAAATAAACAATAGATTAGATGTGTTTAGGTAATGAGGATAGAGTATGTTCATATATTTGCTAATTTTCAGGATGATGGAACTTTAACACATACAGAAACGTTGAGAATATTGTTGTGATTTAATCATAAATGAAAGGAATTTACTTTCCTTGAAAATTTCTCCTTCTACTTTTGTCAGCATTTCACAGCCTTTCTATTTTATGTATAGCACCGTTACGTTGTCTCACGTTCAACTTATTCATCAGAGCCCATTTCTTAAGAATTTGTTGTTTATATCTTTGGGAAAATTAACATTTCAGGATTTAAAGAAATTGTGGGAAACCAGGATATATTTTCAGAATGATCTTCAAGATTTGCTTGGTTGTGCTGCAGTAAAAATTATCCACCAAACTGATACCCATACTTCTCACCACATGACATGCAACTTATAGAAAGAACTTGTAGTCCCTGTCCCTGAAGAAAGAGTGAAAATGTATTAACTTATATAGACATTGGAATAGTGTGAAGGCAGTAATACAGTACATGATTTGCGTAAGTGAAATTATAGAATTATATGGCTAAGCACTGCGGCACATGCTTTTAATCCGAGCACAGGGGAAGCAGAGGTTTCAACATAGGAAGTTCCAGTAATATGGGGATACACAGAGAGAAGTGTCTGAAAACCAAAACCAAGCCATGAGAGCTATAGACTTTTGACTCTTAAAGGAACAAAACTGTTTCTTGTTAGTTTTAACTTATATTTTATCAACAGTTTTAACTTTTCCACAAATAGGATGTAAGTAGGTGAAACAACAAGCAGCCTTGCTGGAAATGCAAACCCGTGCTTATGATTTCATTAAGAAATAAGTGGAAATCTCAAAGAATTGTTTTCAGATTCATATTTTCAAAGTAAATCTGCTGGAAAGAGAGAAGACATGAAAGGCAGTAGCCTGTTGCCCATCCAGGATACTCTGAACTCCTTTGTGGTGTTCATTTTACTAGGAGCCCACTCTGCCAGACAAGTCCAAGTCCACTGAATCCAGACAGAGGACTGATTTCTGTTGTTGGAATGGGTATGGATGTTACATTTTCGTGCAAGCTCCCAGGTATGTTCACCCTACCTTTTGCCTTTATGATTTCCAAATTATCTGCCTTGAAAACATGTGCATAGAAGTTAGATTACACAGACTGAGAAGGTAGTATTTATGTATGTAGTTACATACACACACAAAAACACACCGCTACTATCACCACCACCATCAAGAACAACAACAACAAAAACAATTAAAGGAAAGGATGCCGTGAGTTTGAAGAGTGTTGTACAGGGCTTAATGGAGGGAGAAAACAGAGAAGAACAGATGTAAGGATATTTTAATCTCAGAATATTTAAAGAAAGATATCCAATGCTTTTCCTATCTCAGAAACCCACCTGTTGGTGGTAGATGCTCTAAGCTCAGTTGTGTCTATGAAAGTAGCAGGAGGCCCTGGAACACAGAAGAGCAGTCCATTCATTTCTGTCTCTCTTGCATGGAGTTATTTACCACCATAGTCTCATTTTCTTAAATTTCCTTCTTAGTTTACAAATCGTGCTGGCTTTTGCTTTTCTTTTCAAAAGTCTTCAGTGGATTTCTATTACCTACAGAATACAGTTTCCAAAGCCCCACTATATCTTTCATATGTGGTATATTTCTGCTACTTACCTGTTACATAACCTATAAACTATATCTATCTATCTATCTATCTATCTATCTATCTATCTATCTATCTAT
>NW_026585895.1:35453346-35516877 GCF_907164565.1 Psammomys obesus
TATCTATCTATCTATCTATCTATCTATCTATCTATCTATCTATCTATCTATCTATCTATCTATCTACAATGAAGCTTGTGAAATTTCTCTAACATTTGACATTTTTGCTTCTGTGGCATTTATTAAGTTCTTTAACTTCTTAGTATGACATCTGCTTTGAATACTTATTGATTCTTCATGTCTGAGCATCTACTGAAGACACAGCTCTCACAACCTAGACATTAACAACTGTTTCCTCTAAAAGAAAAATGCTTTTAAGCATAACTATTAGCACATTTCCTATATCATAGCATATATGGCATGTGTGATTTCCTGCAGCCATTCATGTATTTTTTCACTTTTATGTCATTTTTGATTAATTTTTTTTACATTAGTTACATTTTATTCCCTTTGTATCCCAGCTGTAGCCCTCTCATTCCCTCCCAATCTCACCCTCCCTCTTCTCCTCCCGCGCCCTTCCTTAAGTCCACTGATAGGGGAGGTCCCCCTCCCTTTCCATCTGACCCTACTTTATCAGGTCTCATCTGTGAAAACACAATTCATTTTTGACAAATACATTTTGTCAAAATATCATTAAAAACTGTTTTTTTTTTTTTACACTTGACTCTGTCTGATGATAAATGACAGTATAGTCTTCTACATGTTAACATTATCAAGGAATTGCAAATGTCTCTGATTACTTGGGAGAATAACCAAATCACAAATGGCAATTACTTAACTGCAACTCTATTTTAACACTGAGAAAAGGTTTTTAATCTGGTGGCATCACAGGACAGTAGCAGGTTCCTGCGGCACATCGCAGTGGGATACTGTTGTACAGATGTGTAAACGTAGAGACACTGGCAGAGAAGTTCAGATTTGTCTCTATACTGACAGAACATTTTTATGGAATTCCCTTAATTCCGTTAAGTTCACTGAAAAAAAAAAGTAAAGGCAGGGCACTCATAATCAAATTTGCACTAATAATTTTGGATTAATTTATCAAACAAAAATGAGCAGAAGGCACTGAATTTTATGGATCATCTAAGAGTAAATGATCCTCTTGATGTGAAACTCATGAATTGGTTATAGCAGATGAATATGCTAGGGCATAGAATATGTCCTGTATGATAGTTCTGAAATCACTATAGTTCTATTTCTAGCTTAATTGATTAATTAATTGATTCATTGAAAATATGATGAGAGTATAATGTAAAACTATTCACCCTATGCATTAAGAATAAAATTTATACACCAAGAGTTGGCATGCTTTGAAAAAAGCTAGGAAGAAATACCTTCTCTAGCCATTATCATCTTCCAAGGAGACAGATGCCACATGCAAATTAAGACTATTCAATTAATTGATAAACAGATTAATCCAAATGACTAGGCAGAGTCTCAGGAATCCCCAAGGGACAATGGGAACTGGAAGTTAGGAATGAGAGTGAGGATTGCTGTCACACCTAGATGTTAAAGAATCTGGTGAGATAGAGAATGGCCTTCCTGGAGTAGGCATTTCACAGCAGTTAAAAGACATGTGTACTCTGTTCTTTGGCCCTTTCACTTCTACCTGTATGTACAAAGCCTAACTAGTCGAATGTTAGTTGAAACCATGAGGAGTCAGAGGTCATTTAAGGGCCCCAGTTACGGACACCTCAAAAGGCCAGTAGAGAAGGGTTGCAAGAAGGGTCAGTAAAAAATAAATGTCATCCAGCACAACTTTAAACCTTGCTTGTGAATGATAGAAGTAAAAAAGGCACAGGTGAAAGTGGGAAGAACCAAAATTCAAAACCAGGCCTCTTTGGTTCGTCAGCCTTCTCTACCTTTCAGTGGTTGTGTAATGATTAGCTCCCTATGTCAAAGGATGGCAACATACTACGAAGCTGCATTACAGCAACACAAGAAATGCAGCAGTATTCACAACACGATGTTGGGTTGGACTGCCTGGCCTCTGACCTGCATTTTTCTTTGAGCATCAAAGGTAATGAAAGAGGAGTCACTAGTTCTCCTTGCCTTTAAATTGGCTAACATTGAACCTATCCAGTGAGAATTGTGGCAGGCTGCCTCATGAACGTCACATAAGGATAGTGGCTATTCATTTAAAGAATTCAGGTTGCAGCAGCAATTCAAACTTCTAGATTCCATCTGTTCTTGTCTACATTTATACAGAAGCTCATCTATTGGTCCTGTCCACCTCTGGCTTATGCGAAGAACTGGGATGGGTTATGGATTTAACTTCGATGTCTTTTATAGATACGTATTGTATTATTTCCCAGGGCAAATATTGTTTCTATATTCCATACTCTTATGTTCACTATTCTGAACCTGAAGCACCATAAAAACACTAGTTTTGTCATATGACAAAATTTGAATGGAACAGAAAGTCCTTTGGAAATGATGAAGCCCAAATTTTCTTTCAGGCTTGTATAATGTGAAAAATTCTATACTGCTCCAATATTAGCATTCACAGTCAACAAAGGATGCTATCATAACCCTTATGGTATACCCAAAGCTCATTTTCTATCATTGTCATTGTACTACAAAGGACAGCCTGATCACTCCGTTCTCCAATCCACGATTGTCCAGACTTGGATGCTGATTCTGTATAATTGCTGTGATTTCTTGTTGGGGTTTCAGTAGCCTGTGCTCAGAACTCTGAAGACTATCGTTAGTTTAGCAAGGGTAGAACAAGCTCCACAGGTGGTTCCACCGGAATCAGGCTCCCAAGTCACTTTTTCCATTAGTTGTGGGCATTGATAGCCATTCAGGCACCTGGTGCATGGAGAAAACACTGCAGTTCTAGGGAGAAGCTTGATTGAGTCTAAATCTGAATGTTCTTCTATTTCTGTGGCACATCTGTTTGGGTGGCACAAAGTATGTATGAACTTTTAAATGTGATAAACATTTTCGGTTCTGTAAAACTATCAAAACAAGGTGCTTAGTAAGGTCCTAGTATTTCATCTGTATCATTTAATTTTTAAATATGCAAGCATGTAAAATCAGGCATTATTTGTTATCAAGTCTGAATTCTGAACTTTTTGTTCATTTAGGATGCTCTCTTGTTTTTCACTGGTTTGTTTTGAGGATTTCATGTATTTATGCCAATCCTTTCCCTAACATGAAATGATAAACCTTAATCTGCTATAAGCACTAGAGATCGGACTTGAGTTTTAGGTAATGGCTGGTGGATATCTGTGTTTTTGGACAGGGACATCCCTGTAACACAGGTTGTCCTCAAATTTGCCATCATCCTGCTTCTGCTTTTCAGGTGCTGGGATTACAGACCTGCACCTGCATGGTGGCACAGGTCGGTAATCTTGACTAAAATATTTTAAACCTCCTTTGGGGAAGAAAAAATTAGTATTCTTCTCTATGAACATAGAAAAAAAATGTACATATATATATATCCAAAATGGTTGACTCTGGCGAATTATGTTTTTCCCAATCATTCTTCTCCCTTCATTAGAGCAAGACCTGTATTAAGAATCTCTAGAGAAATAGTACATATATGTTGTGTGTGTGAATGATTTATTACATTATTTAGGTCATTTCATTATAGAGGCCTATGAAATCCTGCTTTCTATTCTCTCTGCGAGTTGCAAAAGAAGGAAAGAGAATAATATAACTCAATGCTGCCACAAGGGGCTATGAATTGGGAAGCTACTACCATGTGTGGCAGAGACCTGGTGCCAGGAGCTCTAATAACCCACATTCAGAGTCAACATTCCAGCTCAAAAAAGTACCCGTCCTTCACTCTTGTCTACCTTTTAGGTTCTCAGTGGACAATATATCTATCTACTCATGTCCTTGAGCATAATCTTCTCCCTCAGTTGATCAGTTCAAGTGCTTGTCTTTCAAGAATAGACACCAAAGAAATAGTTGTATTATTAATTTAAACATTCCTTAACCCATTCAAGTTCATATAACGTTAATCCTCACATCTTCCCAATCCTAGATACTCAAAGTACGTACTCCATTAAGTAGGCCTTTGCCTTTATGCCTTGGCAACACAAAGTATGCCATGGGAATTAATTTGGCCCAGGGAACAGAGTGGAAGTGTTGTGCCATCTGCAGAGAAATCCATGTTTTACTAAATGGCTCAGCCATTGTCTTTTTTTCCTGGCCAATGAACAGTATGTTTTAAAACTGAGCTAGTTCTTTGGCCTGTATCCTGTAATACAAACACAAGAGGCAAAGAAGAATCACAACTCACATAGTTAGTGCAGACACTGTAAGCCTAAACTAACAAAGATACTGGGCTGTGAAAGAATCATACAGGAAAATCAGACTTGTCTAAACTCTCTTCACCTTTTACACTTTTTAAAGCATGGAGTAAATATAAGGGAACAATGAGAGCAATTCCACTGAGATGGTAAATCAAATGGGTCAGCATTATAAGAAGCAATTTCATTTGTCTCAGCAGCTAGTAAGAAAACAAATTAAAATCAAGAATGTGTCCTGTGGCTCAAGCACATAAGGGGTTGTCTGTCTAGAACAGAAAGTGAAGATTTCATCCTATGACCATCATGTAGTTACCATTATAAGACATTTGTCTAAACCCTTTTCACATTTTATACTTCTTAAAGCACGTAGTAAATATGTTTTATTTACTCTCTGACACAGACATGACGAGAATACCTATTTCAGCATGGGAACACAACCACTCTTCTGAGTCATAAGATACATTCCTTCTCTTTTCATCTCCTGTCTTCTAACATTTCCGTTAATGTTTTATCGGTTGTCCACCCAGTTTTTCTTGAGCATTTTAATAGCAAGCACAATTTATTTGTAATGCAGCTTCTTAACTCTTTTCACTTTCTGATGGTGTTCTTCAATATGGTTAGCTCATCCTCCAAACTACCCTTGACCTAAAGAGAACTAGGGTAAAATATTGACCATCAAAGCAACAAAACCAAATTGTTCTATTGTAACATCACCAAGGAATCCGCAGTAGAAAAATTGCCAGAAGCTTTTAAGTTGTCAGACAGGGCAGGATCCATATAGATAAATTACAAGGGTGTCCTCTTTTTTCTTTTGTTTTCTTTCTTTATTTCTCTTTCTTTCTCTTTTTTTTAATATTTTGGCAAAATGTAAAATCACAAATGTATCTGTACTGTTTTGATAAAATATAAACAAAAACCGCTAATACTTTAAAAAAGCAGCATCGTGCTTTATGTGAGGTTTATCTCATCTCCTGTCATTTGTGTCTGCAAATATATCGTAACCCATTCAGGTGTCTCATGGCAATTATCTGTGTGTTTTATACCATCCTTTATTTGACTAATTATTTATAATGTATATTTATGAAATTTTATTTAAACTAGATTTGATATTAAAACATCATTATGATGAAACTTCTTTTTAAATGCTCATATTGAAGTAATTTTTAATATATTACTGAAAGGTTAGGATTTGTGGGAAAGAGTAAGGAATTAAGCTGCTAATGTCAACGTATAGCTTATCATTTTTTTTTAATAACACTGTTTTGTAACCTTTCTTGCTTGCCAAGGATAATTCTAAAAACTTCACATGTTATTTCATTTAAGCTTTAAAAAACTAAGTCTACTGTTATTATGTATATTTATGTACATGTCTAGATAAAAAGTTAGGTCCAGAGTGACAGGAACTCCACAAGAAAACAACAGAACGAAAAAACCTGGGTCCATGGGGTCCTGCAGAGATAGATACCCCAACCAAGAACTATGCATGAACTAGACCTAGGCCCCCTACAAAGATGTAGCAGATGGACAGTTTAGGCTTCAAGTAGGTCCTCTAGTAAAGGATGTGGAGACTGCAGTGGGCATGGACTCACTTGCCATGTTTTACATCACTTTCTCCTGGTGCAACTGCCTTGACATGTCACAGAAGAAGAGAGTATGTTCATTCCTTATGAAATTGATTAGCTGGGGTGGATGGGAAAGAGAGCTCCCCTTTTCTAAGGAAAAGGGGAGGAAAAAGGGGGAAGAGAGAGAGGGTGGAACTGGAAGAAGAGGTAAGAGGCTACAAGGATATAAAGTGAATAAAATAAATAAGTAAATAAGTAAAAGAAAAAAGAAAAAGAAAGAAAGAAAGAACGAAAGAAAGAAAGAAAGAAAGAAAGAAAGAAAGAAAGAAAGGAAAGAAAGAAAGTTAGTTCCAGAACAGCCAGAGTGATATGGCAAGACCTTGTCTCCAGATAGATAGATAGATAGATAGATAGATAGATAGATAGATAGATGCATACATACATAAACTTTATTGAGCTGAAGATGTGACTCTGTGTTTAAGTATTCCAACTGCTTTTCTAGCGGGTCCAGGTTACAGTCCCAGCACAAACATATTGGTTAACAACAGTATAACAAAACCAAATTAAAATGATTATTTTATAAAAGCATGTAGCAATCTATGGAGTAATCTATGGAGTAATTCATAAATCTACATGTTAAAAACAGTTGGAATTTTAAAAAATACTATATGTCTAGAATCTACTAAGACATAAAATTATGGAGTTTAAGAATCATTATTATCATTTCTTTGAGTCTTTAGTTATTTTGTGATGGCTTAACTTTTCCCTTCATGTTACTGAAGGCAGGTTTAGTAGTACAGACTTTTAATCATGATGCTCCAGGAGGAAGTTCTCTGTGAATCAGAAACAATTTGGTATGCAGAGTGAGGCCCCACTTGCATAGAATGACTATTTCAAACAAAAAGTTAGTGCTAATGAATAGGTAACCAGTGTTAATATTTAAGGATATTTTATTAATAAATTATTCAATATTATTCTAAGTTCTAATATTTTGTTTTTGTTTTAATGCATTGATGGATATGAGCCAGCCATGTTATATTAAATTGCAATAAGACTAGGTACCTCCTCTTCTATTAAGGCCAGATAAGGTAGCTCAGTAGGGGGAAAGCTTCTTAAAGGCAGGCAACAGATTCAGAGACAGCTCCTGCTCCCACTATAAAGAACTCAAAACTTAGACATTCACAAACTAAGTAACACAATTAAAAAGCGTGGTACAGATCTAAATGGAGAATTATCAACAGAGGACTCTAGAGTGTCCAGGAAGCACCCAGAGAAATGTCCAGTATCCTTAGCCATCAGGGAAGCAAATTAAAACGATGCTGAGATTCGCATCCTACACCTGTCAGAATAGCTAAGATCAAATGCACAGGTACTCATGCTGATGAGGAGGTGGAGCAAAGAAAACGCTCCTCCATTGCTGGGGACAGCTCTCCAGATCTCACACCAACTGGGCTAACTCTCACAGGCCCTGCCACCAGGGCTAGTTCCACTAGAGACTTTATAGTTTTAAAGGGAGTGAATTTTAAATTGTTTTCATTTGTAAAGACTGTTAGAATTTTTACATTTGGAGAATGCCTTCTATTGCGATGTTGATTTTATGTGACCTAGGGGATGACCAAAACAGAAAGGTTGTGGCTTAACAGTGATATGTTTGTGTATCAAGCTGACAAGGGATCAAGTGTTCTACATAGTTTGTTATCAACATGACAAAAGAGAAGATTAAAATATGGAACAGTAGGCAATCCTGAACTAGTGATTTTCTTATTTCTTTTTAAGAATAACAATTATTATATACTTTTATTACAAATAATAAATCATTTCTTTTTTAATAATTTCTTAACTAGTGATTGATGGGGCAGGTCCCATTGGTGGCATCATCCCTGAGCGGATAGTCCTGGATTCTCTAAAGAGACCAGAGGCAAGAGTAATGCATACTGAGCAAGGCAGTAAGCACCATTCCTCCTTGGCCTCTGCATCAGCTCTCCCTCCAGGCTCTTCAGAGTTGGAGTGCTTATACTGACTTCCTTAGACGATGAACAGTGATGCGGAAGTCTAAGCCAAACAACCTTTCCTTTCTAAGTTGCTTTGGTCACGTGTGTTATCACAGCAATATAACTTTAATTAAGGCAATTACAAAAAGTCCAGTCTAGTGAAATTGCAGAGATGAATTAACTATAGGGATTCCTGCCCCCAGTTAATACATTTTTAACAAAACCCCTAATTTAAGATTTAGGGAACATGGCAGAAAATGGGGCAGAAAGATCATGAGAGCCAGGGGACCAGAATACCTACTCTGAAATAATCTGTTATTGTTATTATTATTATTATTATTATTATTATTATTTTATATTTTTACAATTTATATCCTGATTATATATAGTTTCTTAAAAAATTAAAATAAAGCAGAGGACAGGAAATGAGGTAGTGCTGACGAGGTTCCAGCACACAATTCAAAACCTAAAGTAAAAGTAACTACCTACATTTCTAATTAGCTGGCTTGAAATCAGTGTGGCCAAACAACTCTTTTCCACTTCGAACCGGAGAATCATCACTATTCATTTATTTCTGAAATTTTATCTAAAGATATACAATTTATATTGAATTAGATCTTATACAACAATCTCTAGTTATGTTTATCTATTTTTTTCTATGGAATTACCTATTCTACAGGTACTCCACCATTTGGACAAAAGTGTCCAAGTATAGACCGAATATACATGAATAAAATTTGAATAGTGTCTTAGGATGAAAGAAGACAGAAAGCACCATTCCCTCAGAAGTTCTGACTTTTCTCAGGGTGTCCACAAGAGTGGAAAGCACAGTGAATGTTAAAGTGGTTGTACAGTGTTCAAATTATAACACTGTCTATGTAACGCAGCAATCCTGGTGTAAAGGTACCCGGACATTCTGCAGATTCCTAGGTGGTTAATGAATAGCTGTCACAGCTGCAAACTACAGCCCTCTGAGATGTCATATCAGCTCTCTCATACTGAAACAGAAATCAGGAAAAATTCTTAGCATCCTTTTAGATACTTTTCTTTTTGTGTATACATACACTGTGATTTTCAAACTGAAGGGTATTCTTATTCTTAGTAAAATTTTTAGTTCATCACACTGCCAATGTTTAAATTATTCTATAAGATATTATTTTAAAATGACATCATAGAAGTAGTGTTTTTTAGACATGGCAGAGTAGTAGCACTCATGAGTTCCTAGCAATCGTGACAGCATGCACACTTCTCAATCCAGATGAAACCTGTCACAGGGCAAGGGCAGGGTAACAGGTATTCTACACCTAGCTGAGAAGATACTGACAATTCAGAGCTGCTGGCTGTGGGAGAGTCAGTTTCTTTTGGGGTGGGGCCAGCCCTAGAATATGGTTAACCAATGAGGTGATACACTCTCAGAGTATTTGAGCAATAGAAACAGAACTCAGTGGGCTACAAATAATGACAGCAAGAAATTGAGAAGTTTTGTGGTGGGTTGGCACAGATAGTGGATCTGGAAAGAGTTGGGTGAGAGGCAAATGAATATGATCAAAATACATTGTATGACATTCTCAGAGAGTTAATGAAACATTACTAAGGTATATTAGAATATTCACAATATTCTACAGAAGTTTTTTTTTTTTTTTTTTTTTTTTTTTTCTAAAAGAGCCTATTAAAAGAATTTTGGAGAGGTTATGGAGAAAACGTTGCAGTAATCACAGAAGAAAACCAGTGCTGAAGGTACACTGAGCCTCATAATTAAACTGAAACTTACAGCTCAATTAAATGTAAGCATTGCTATGCATGCAACATCAGCAAGTACCGGGAGACTAATAAAAAGAACAGCTATTGATGTTAATAGGCAAAGGCAAGAGATAATACAGATTGGACCAAGCATTCCAAATGAAAGGTGAATAATGTTAGGACAGAAATTCAGTACTCTAAATAATAACCCAAGGATATATTCCTGACACAGAAAAGCTATTCACTGCTTCAAATATTATATAAGTTTCTGATTGTAAAACGCACCATGAATTAATGTTTTTTTTTTATTTTGAGGAAATTTAAAGATGAAAAAATGTGTGTGTGTGTGTTTCTGTCAGTGTCTGCCTGCGAGTATATATTTATCAGGTAGCACTGATGAATTCCAAGATATTTTGCTCCATAAATACAAAGGAACCTATTTTAATGTCTGATCTAATGACAAAATTGGTTTTGGCAGTATGTCAGGTGAAATATTTACTTCAACACAAAGATGGAGGCAGGCAGGGTGGCTCACATGAGTAATCCCAGGACCACAACAGCTGAACAAAGAGGATCTTGAGCTTGAGATTTTAAAGCTAATTGATACTACACCAATTTTTTTTTTTTACCAATTTTTAATTGATTTGGTTTTGCTTCAAACATAAGTCAAGCATTTTTGCTCCACATATATATTTATACACATATATTTAAACATGCATGTACATATATTTACGTAAATACATAAGAGAAGTACTTATCTGTTTCTTTAATTTTTTGTTATTTGTCTTATTCAAATTTCCCTCTTTCTTTTCTTTCTTCCTATGCCTTTTCACACTATGTTTTATTTAATTTTCTTTGTATCTAATATAAATGTAAACAACTAAGATTATACTACTGTATCTTAAAGAAAACATAAGTTATTGTTATTAAAAATTTCCAAACCTAGCTATATTTTTCCAATGTTATTCACATGGTCCCATGGGTAAAAAAAAAAATCTAGATGTTTCCGAACATTGTTTTTATTGGCAGTTTTAAATGTTAATTACCTTAACCAATTTTAAAATCTTCATGTTGATATCCATTCTATAGGTGAAATTTATTCTAAAATGGAAAGTTTTGATCTTCTATGCTGGTAAGTAAGCATAAAGGCATGGCATTTGGGCTTGTGTTTGCTCTGATGACAGAGGTATATCTTAATTTGCTTTGACTTAAATCTCATATTTTGTCCTGACGCAGTAAATTCCGAAGGCGTGATTGTTTTCAAAGTGTGAAGTTCTTCTCTATATCAAACAAATGGGTATACTATGTGATTTCAAGAATGACATAAGTTTTAGAGAGTATTTGAAAAATATGCTTAGTCTTTTACAGGACGTCTTTGGGATTTTTGCATTTATTGTTTGCTGTTGCAGAGGCCCTGGTGAGTCTGCTCTTTTCAGCTAAAAATATTTTACTGAGTTATTTTAGAGAGCAAATATAATCAAAATTATGAAAATATTAATTTTTTATTTCAAAGGCATGGTTCTTAAATATACGCACAACAAAGAGAGCTGTAAGATCATGGTTTTGTCATGTTTCAATTCTTGTTATTTATACACACAGACCATATCTCACACATTCTCAGTGAAAACTGGTGTCGTTTTACACCAAAATCTTAGAGATAGATTGATTACACAGCAGGTGCCAACATTTAAAATATTCTAAGGACATATTAAGTTACAGGTTTTTAATTCTTGTAGGTTAGATATTTATTGTGCATGTAAAAATTAATTCTTATATAAGTTTTATGAATGTCTGTGATAATGTTCTATGAGCGAATAACAGTTATATATGAATAAATAGTGTATGTTATAAATTGTACAAATAAGTATTACATAAAATGTGTAACATACTTTTAAGTATTTGCTATGCTAAGGGAAGGACATCAAGATAATTGAAGGATAAAAAAATATGAAAATTAAACTCACAGTCACCTTTCCATAACCTTCTGATCAGTTTTTCTTGTTATATTTCAAGTTGGGCTATCTAATAATTGAAGAAACTTAAACTGGAGAAAAAAGCTTATATTAAATTTCAAAAGCCAGCTACCTAAAATATAGCAGTCTTTAAATAAATTTTTCAATTTTAAGAGGATAAACAACCATTTCTTATCTGTTACTAAGAAATTCCAGAAGTTACAGAAATTATTTACAAATTTCCAGAATTTTTTTCATATTGTCATCTAGGTTTTTAATTGGCATTTTTAGGTCAGTATTCACCACATATTTGTGGAGTTCTGACGACTGTAATTTGAATATATTGTTGAAGACTTTTAGCACTTCTTTTAAACCATTCTTTAGAACACTTCTCCAGTGAATATAGTATTTTTATGAGTATAAAATGTCAGTATCTTAATTTATTTAAGAGAAATAAGGCAGGAAAGGCACTCACAGGAAATATGAAAGAACTTCTCACGATGAGTTAGTTTGTTATTCTATGCTATGTCTTTTATATTTAATAAAATACAATATATATTTATTTGATAATTTCTAAGTAATTGACTTGACATTTTAAAGATATATTAATTTCAATTTTGAAAATCAGATTAGTTATTTTAAGTAAATAATTGATAAACTTGATTGATTAAACAAATAATAATACACATATTCTGTTTGCCATTAAATTCTTACCTGGTCTCTAAAAATACTGTGGCACAAATAAAATAAATAAATAAAAACACTCCTGTGTCACTTGCTTACTAATTTCACAGCTGCAAACTTGGAAACATGTTGAGAGAAACTATTAAAATATTTTAAAGCCACATGGGATTATTAAAAACTCGAATGAGTCCTCTAAATCTTCAGGACAACTGTTCATCAGTTGCCTTTTTTTTCCTAAGGGAATTAAAATAAACCCTCTCTAGTTTTCTGGAACCTATGATGCAGAGCTGTTGGTTCAGCAGAGCTCCTGGAGAGTGGTCAGGGGGATGTATTGGAACATTGGAAAGCGAGGAAATTAGACAAATTCATCATTTGCTTTTAATTTTGCATTTTCATGTAATTAATTCCCTTTACTTGTCTGGCAAGACTGAACTCATCTCAAAAATCTTAATTTCTTTTGGCTCAAAATAAATTATGATGCCTGAAATTCTTTCACAGAATGAATAACATGGCCTGATGCTGGGGTTTGTTAACTCACCACTGTGTTGAGGTGGGGGAAAAAAAAAAAAAAGGCAGCGAGGCACTCAGAGGAAAGGGAAAGAATGTTGAAAATAATCAGTGACTTGCTTCATATTCTTTCTAAATGTCACAGGTAAGCATTGGTGAGAATTTATCAGTGCATTTTGGGAATCTCTTGTCCTAACACCCTGACTACATACAACAGGGTCTGTCTAGGGCTCCTTGTGACCCTGTGTTCATAGAGGATCCCATGGGATCAGAAAGCATGAGAATGAAGGTAAGCAAAGACCCATGCAAATAGATTGAGTGACACAGAAGCGCTGTCTGTAGGGAACCTGCAATCCACCCCACCTCACCCCCACCCTTTTTTTTTTTTTTTTTTTTTTTTGCTTAGATTTGGCAGTGATATTCTCTGAGTGTATTGCTGCCTTCATTGTACAAAAAGAATCAAAATAGAAATTACATAGCATTCTAAAAATAAAATAAGTGATTAACTTTCATGCAGTTTTTCATCATAGTTTGATTTTTGTTTTCCAGACAATAATTTCCCAGCTCCAGTATCTGACATTTTTTTTTCCCTCAGCTATTCTGAAATCATATGGTAGATTTGACAGCCATGTAGCATCAGGCAAATGCTAGCAGATAACTGAGAGTAATGAAGAAGAACCGAACATCATCATACTCGTCTGTCTATGTTATTTATTTTTATGTGTCTGTGTGAGTGTCTCTGAGTGAGTGTGTGGGCATGTACAGATGCCCACACAGGCTAGAAGACAGCATCCGAGCCTCTGGAGTTGGAGTTTCAAGTGCCTATGAGCTTCCCAGTACGGATACTGTGAGATGAAAGTGGATCCTTTAAGAGGAAAGTAGGACCTGTTACCACTGAACCATCTCTCCAGTCCCTTGATTTCTTTCTTAGACATTGACGTGAAGAAATTTTACTTTCTTCTTTGTACCACATGAAGTTGGTGAAGATGTGTCTCCAGGACCTTCTGTTTTGTTTGCTTGTTTATTTGTTTATTAAGCCATCTCAGCCTAGTAATATGAACTCTTCTCAGCATATTTGCTTTTCATCATGCTGTTACAAGGAATGAAATGTATAAATAGACTGGGTCTATCATATTTGTTTATAAAACAGGTAAGTGAATGGAAGTTACACATAGAGATTGATCAGTGGATACATAGATACATAGGGAGTTTTAAAAATTAATTTAGTGTCTGTTTCTTCCTTCAATGTTAGAGGCTTCTCATCACGATAAAATTTGGTGCAAAATAAAGGTAGTATATAAGCAAATGCAGGAAAAACCTTTTCACTACATTACATTTCTGAGTCCCATATTGTCTCTCCTCATTTGTCTCTGGAGGGTGGGTCGTGAACACGCCTATGCCAGGAGGAAGACCCTTGCATAATGACAACAATATTAAGCCCCAGTGCACTTCTCCTGGTGCTTATGCAAATCAGTACCTCTAGACTGGATGGAAATGAAGGGCTGGGTTTCAGGAGTTCTGACTATTTGAATTCCTTTCGATCTGATTTATTTTTAATTTGTAGGATAAAATATAATGTATAAATAGTAATCAATTTGGTAACGTTGCAAACTCAGATAGACAGTATTGTATCTTTACAAACATTAGAATGAGCAGCAATGCTTTAGGAGGCTATGCTATTGCATTTCTTTGTCTAAAACTCACAAAAGTTCAGGCAACTCATAAATATAACACAAGTTTTCTGTCCCACCCCTTCTGCCTCAAGTGCACAAAAACAGAGTGGTAATCTATCTCGTTTATATCTTTGAAAATGGTGTTCTTAAAGTACATCTTGCAGATAGATTATCTATCCCTCACAGCAAAGCTTCACAATGGGAGTCTAATAATTGCTCTTTTTCTAATTTCACTAAATGAGTTATAATTATTTTATGTCTGTTTTATGGTTACTGAATAGTATTAACCTAAACTCTAATTATAATATAGCTTTCAAAGAAATGTATGGACACCAAATTGATGAACAGCCAGCTTGTGTAGGAGCATCCCATAAAGCAGACACACAGCTAATAGTTTTAAGAAGAGCATTTTAAAATTCCAGATCTCAATTCATTTGTGAATGAAACAGGATATAAATTCATTAATTTATATCTTTGAAAAACAGACAGGAGATTGCCATCATGATTAATTCAGATAAAATAAACTTAAAATCAAGCTAGTTGTAGATAGATACCTCTGCTTCACATTGTACTGAAATGTGAGTGTGTCATGTCCTTCCAATCATTTGGTCTTAAGCATTTTGCAAAAAAAAAAAAATCTCTTTTCAAAAAAGTGACTAGTATTATTACAACAAAACATGCTGAGGATGCTGTAATAGCCCCTTCCATTTAAAATTTTTTATGTTAATAGTTAATTAAGGTTGATCTTTGAATATGTCATAAAGAAAAGACAAGGCAATGTATAGTTTCAGTTAAACCGACTTACCTTCCTGTCCCTTGTTTTTTCTCCCTTTTGCTTCCCTTTCTGGGACAGGGTCTTACCATGATGTCCAGGTAAACTTTAAGATCCTCTGCACAGCAATCCCCTTGCTTCTCTTTCAGAGTAACTATAACTATGTCCCATCTTGCCAGTCTAGTCACTGAAAGCACATCATTGAAAGTATTTCCACATCTTTTAAACTAAGGACATTTTCAAAGTAACTGGATTCCTAACAGAAGTGCATCATGACTGCACATTATTATTATTATTATTTTTTCAAAATAACTGGCATCCAAATTAATCACTCCTTGGACAGTGAAATGCTTCCAGCTGCTTTAAAAACTGTTGACTCCTGCATGTATATTTAATTCAGCATTTCTGTTATTCTATATCTTTAAATTTAGAGGGGCTGTCAGTATTTACAGAATTAGAACTGTGTGTGTGTGGAGGGGTATCTGCAAAACTGTGCACATTCATGTGCTCAAATGAGAGGACAAACTTGGGTGTCATTCCTAGGTGCTATCTGCTTTTGAGATAGGGTTTTTCATTGACCTAGAACTGACCGAGTAGGCTACAGTGACTAGCCAGTGAGTTCAAGAGATCCTCCTGTCTATTTTCCTACCACTTGGATTGAAAGTTTGAAGTGCCATGATCAATTTACTTAGGAATTTTGTGGCTTGAACTCAAGACCTCATGCTTGCAAGGCAAAGACTGTACTGACCAAATTCTCTTCTTCTCATCCTATCTTTAATTAATGTATTGATTAAACTATTTTTTTTTGTATTTTATTTTTTTCTTATCAGTTACATTTTATTAACTCTGTACCCCAGCCGTGTCCCGATCCCTCATTCCCTCCCAGTCCCTCCCTCCCTCCCTCCTCTCCACCGTGCCCCTTGCCAAGTCCACTGATAGGGGGGACCTCCTCCCCATTCATCTGATCCTGTTTTATCAGGTATCTTCAGGACTGGCTGCAAAGCTCTCCTCTGTGGCCTAACAGGACTGCTCCTCCCTTGGGGGGTGGGGAGGCCAAAGAGCCAGTCATTGAGTTCCTGTTAGAAATAGTCCTTGTTCCCCTCACTATGGGAAACCAATTGGTTACTGAGTTACCACAGGCTACATCTGAGCAGAGGTTCTAGGTTACATTCATACATGGTCCTTGGTTGCATGTCAGTCTCAGAAAAGACCCTGTGCCCAGATATCTTTGGTCCTTGTGGAGCTCCTATCCTTTCCTCATCAGACTAACTCCCCTATTTTTTTAACTTTCAAAAGCATTCAACTAAAATAATTTAGGAAGCAGGATATTACTGGTCACAATATGGTAGTAAGAGGTGGGTTTTTATGCTATTTGAAAGCACAAACTGAAATACCTTTGAAAGTCAATTTTTCAATAACCTACCTAATGGGCTGTTTTCTTTAGGGTTCTTGTTAATCTGAAGAGACACCATGAGCATGGCAACTCTTCTGAAGGAAGAGTTTAGCTGGGGCTGGCTTACAATTCAGAAGCATAGTTCATTATCATCAGGGTGAAAAGCATGGCAAGCATGCGGACATGGTGCTGGAGACGTAGATGAAAGTTCTACGTGTGAATCCACAGGCAGCAGGAAGAGAGAAAGTGACTGAGTCTGGTTTGAGCATTTTAAATCCCAAAGCCCATCCCTAGCGGCACACTTTCTCCAGCAAGGTCACACTCGCTGAAAGTGCCACTGCCTCTTTGTCTACAGGAGCCATTTTCATTCAAACCACCACACAGATCATAATTAGATTTACCTTAATTAAGCATGCCAAAATGACTAGTACCCTTCCTTAGTATTTACCTGTGTTGACAGTATCTAAATGATTTGTTCCCAGATCCTACTACCCCATTACCTGCGGAACATCAGGGACTATTCCTAACAATGTCACCTTAATAGAAAAAGCTATAATTTAATGGCTTTATAGATCAGATTAGGAAAAGTTTGTGATTAAATTTTAGTGAATACAGTCAACAAAGCACTGAGTATTAGTATTACTCATAGGAAACTCTTGTGGCTCAAGCAGCTTAAACAGCTTCAACTTGCATCCTGTGTTGGCACTGAATTTGAATCCCTGAATACCACTCCAATGTCAGCAATGAAATCTACCTCATTCATATGGCTCCACATCCAATTTAACTCTTTTGTTTTTCTACAGCGCTAATACTTTAGTATGGTATTATTTGTTCAAAGAAAGACTGTCTTATCTTTCAATATAGTCTATCTAGCCAATATTTAACAAGGCCTGAAAAATGCTAAGTGCTATGATATTTCCATACCCTGGAGAAGGATCCAGACTAGTTATGGGGACAGCATAAACATTTGATTTTCAAATAATATATTAGTGTATGAGATGTTTGTAGAGGAGGTACATCTATTTCATCCATTCAATCCAGAAAATCATTTCTAGGAGATATTTCTGAAATAATAAATAAAAGATTTAGTTATTAATTACTTAAGATAAGTTGTTTGGATTAAAGTAGATGATCTAAACAGAGGGGACTTTGACAAGACAAGTTGAGATATACAATGGTCACGCCTTTTGGTTAGTATTTGTTTTTCTTCATTGTTTAAGAAAAGGAAAATGAGAAGTCTGGAAATGGGCAACAGAATTGGATATTCAATGATTTGATGAGCTTCATCATTTACCTGGATTGAATATGTATTCCTAATTTCCAGGTTAGAATCATTGCCAGAAGCTGTGTTCAATCAAAGGCTTCCATTACCATGAGGACCTTAGTGCCCAAACAATAAAGTGCGATGTATGGACGTAACAAGCGCCACCTTCATCAGGTAAGACTAGAAAGGCATATTTGGTCTTATGTGACTTGTTTTGTGTTCTATTCTGTTTTAATTGTTAAAGGCTGGCCAAATTGACGTATGCTCTGGCAGATGGGCTACCTTTGCGGATAAGAGGAAAAAGTGTCGTCCAATAGCATTGTAAACATTTGATATTGGATTGAAGGCACAGTTTTGCTTCGGTGTTAACTTTTTGACCTCTCTTGATTCACAAGACCTTCTAAAGTGAGACTTTTCCAGTGGCTAATAATTTGCTTATTCAATCGCTTTCAGTGTTCTCTGTGTTCTGTTATGAACATGTCTATGTGACGCAGAGACAATTTGAAAGAATTCTATAATAGCAACTCATACTACTTGCGATTTCCCATTACAGTGTAAGCTGTATTGTTTCCTCTTCACTAGATTAGCAATAAAACAACATCTGGGTCCCTTGAGTTTATCATCTTTGCTTCTTTAATACCATTTGGGCAGCCGTATAAATTCAAAATGGGCTTCCATCTGCTGAAAGCTTGTTATTGTGTTTATTTGGTATTCTTTACCGAAAGTTCTAGTCCATAATGCTCTACTGCATTTTCCCAATTGTTGTTTTAACAGGGCTGATGTACAGTATGTGAAACCACACTGTGCTTACACATGTGCTCAGCTCACTGCAGTGAGGATGTTCTCTTCTCAGGACAGGCCGCGAACTTACCGAGAGAGATGAACAAACTCTTCAGTTGTACGAATCTTCGAGTCAGTGAGAGCAAGGCACTGCTAAAGTTATTCTTTGCTTCTAATCCTAAAAAGTTAACAGAGCAAAAGACCACGTGAATCTTCGTATTACAAATGGCGTTTAATTGGGGTTAAAAGAAAAAAAAATCGCATGAATATGATATGCTCATGTGAGAGCCATCATGCATTTTAACACATTTTTCTACTTTTCCTTCTCATCCCTTTAATTATGATACACATGCTTTAGTACTGACAGAAAGAGAAACAAAAACATTATGATTCTGCATTAAACATAACACATTGTCGAAAATTCATATTTACATAGCACAACTCTGTTAGGATGCAGACATTTTCTGATTGGGTATCACATCCCACTCTACCACAGGACTATTATCGATGTAATCATCTAGGTACCTTCTGAAAAAAAAAGGGACTGATTTCTCAGTGGTGTGAGATGATCTATCTGTAAAAGATTGTTAGATGATGTATTTTAAAGTGCAGCCCTATTTAAGACCCAATAGTACTGAATCCAATTTCTTAATGTATGTAATGGCAGATGTAAAATCTCTCACTGCTAAAATGTCCAAAACTGTTTTATTTCTACTTAGAAGCTCAAGTTTTCAGTTTATGCAAACAGAGCAATATAGGAAATAGAAGTATGGTTTAATAAACTGCAGAGCTTCAGAGGTCTGAATTTTGCTCCTTCAGATCTAGAGAATGATCAGTCTTTATAGATTATGCACAGCTACGATTACAGAAATTAGGTGGAACTTTTATTTTCACATTGTCTGAGGGTTTCTATTGTTGTGATGAAATAACATGATAAAAAGCAACTTATTTTGGTTATGGTACCATATCCCTGTTTATCATTGAAGGAAGTCAAGACAGGAACTCGAGCAAGGCAAGAACCTTGAGCCAACAGCTGACAAAGAATATATGGAGAAGTGTTTTTTACTGGGTTGCTCTTTCTAGCTTTCTCAGCCTGCTGTCTTATATAACAAGGCCACCATTTAGGTGTGACAACACTCACAATGTGTTGGGCCCTCCCCCACCAATCACTAATGAAGAAATTGCCGTATAAGCTTGCCTATAGTCCAATTGTATGGAGGCATTTTTTCAGTTGAGATTCTCTCCTTTCAAATGACTTGTTTGTGTCAAGTTGACACAAAACTACCCAGCACACATATGCTAAGATATTAAAAGAAATTAAAATGTAACATTGTTAGCCACGTGAAGAGTCACCCTAAGTATTTTGAAATCTCATAACCATATAAACATAAAATTATATAGAGAGATCTGTTGTTGTAAATAAAAATGATATTGGGCTATTTAATGTTCATTATTATTTATTAGCCCTATAATTATTTAACCCAGTATCACAAATAATAAGACACAGATACCTGTTAGTTTTTATAATTGCCTTATTACCTTTGGCCGGGCAAATATTTTTACCTATGCTGTCTCAATAACTGTCCAATGCCATCCTCCTTAACCTTCCTCATCTGAGCAGCATAGACTTTCATAAAGTTACCAAAACACATTTTGACCTGCTCACATACTGCACATCCCAATTCATTTTGTCAAAGAGAATATTTTCGATTATTGTTTATTTTCACTCTCCTGAAAGATAACTACTTCTACACCTAGGTAGAGAATCATGTGTTACATAAATCTTGTTGTGCTGATGCTCAGGATGATGGAGAGGTTGAACCAATGAAACTTTTATCTATTTCGTCTCTGCCATGAGCATGTGGGTGACAGTGCAGATGGAAACCACAATTACCACTCTAGTAAAATGAGGCAAATATTATTCCGTAGCCCAGAACTATTATGGCAGTAATATATGTGGTAGAATGTAGGTCACTTGGGATGTAATAAAAACATAAAACAACTGAAAACATTTAATCAAGAAAACTTACCGACAAAGCTGTTATGAACACGGTTGAGCAAATATCCTTGTTGTATGGTAGAGAATCTTTTTGGTATATTCCCAGGTGTGGTATAGTAGCGTCTTGAGGTAGAGCTGTTTGTTCCCAATTTTCTAAGAAAGTGCCAGATAAATTTTCAAAGTGGTGGTACAATGGAGTACACTCCTCCAGAAATGAAGCAGTGTTCCCCTTTTCCCACAACCTCACCAGAATGTGCTATCAGTGGAGTTTTTGATCTTAGACCTTCTGATGGTGTAAGATGGAATCTCAGAGTCGTTTCTATTTGCATTTCATCTAGAAAGAACCCAGATGTTCCTCAACCAAAAAATGGATAAAGAAACGGTGTCTACACAATGGAATACTATTCAGCTATTAACAACAAGAAAATCATGAAATTTGCAGGCAAATGGACTGATATGGAAAGGATCATCCTGGGTGAGGTAACCTAGAACCAGAAAGACAAGAATGGTATGTACTCACTCATAAGCAGTATTAATCATACAATACAGGATAACCATACTACAATCCACAGATTGCTAAGTGGCAGGGAGCATGCTTAATTCTCATTCATATGGGCAAATAGAATACACACCAGGGAGTAGCTGAAGAGAGGTGACAGAACTGCAGCCTACCATAGGTGTCCTCTGAAAGACTCCATCCACTAGTGGATCGAAGCAGATGCTGAGACTCACAGCTGAACTTTGGGCAGAGCACAGGGAGTCTAATGGAAGAGTGGGAGAATATAAGGTCCAGGAAGGGACAGGAGCTCCACTAGAAGACCAACAAAGCAACAAATCTGAGCCCAGGAGTGGGGTGGGGCTGCAGATACTGATGTACCAACCAAGGACCATGCGTGAAAAAGACCTAGGTCCCCTGCCTATGTAGCTGATAGGCAGCTTGGTCTCCAAGTGGGCCCCTAATATGGGGAGCAGGGGCTGTTTTACTTATATGGACTCTGTTGCCTGCTTTTAGATCACTTTCCCTCTGGTGTGGCAGCCTTTCAATGTCTCAGAGGAATAGGAAGCAGGCAGTCCTGATGAGACTCTGGGGTGGGTTGGTAAAAGAGGAGGAATCCCAATTCTGAGGACTAGGGGAAAGAGACAGAGGAATGAGCAAAGGAAGGTGGGACCAAGAGAAGTTGAGGGAGGGGACTGCAATTGAGATGTAAATTGAATAAGTTAAAAGAAAATGAAATTAAATAATAAAAAATCTTACCGTATTTGTAATAGAATAACAAGATTTGGTGGTTTTCAAACAAGAGCAGATCATTTTCTCTTGTCCCATACCATCATGGGAATACTATTCTGAGCAGGTGCATATGAGAACATGGGATCCTTTTTCCTTCAAGATTCTAATCACAGCTTATTCGAATATATCCCTGTGAGAAACAGAATATTGGCCTTTTTCTCAGAGCCGGGATCAATGCCTACTTCTTTCATTTTTAACATTTTTTTTTAAATTTGGAGAATTTTATGCATAAATACCATGAATGCTGTATATATATTCAAAATATGTAAACTGTTCTTATTGCAGACCTATAAGTAAGAAGGCGGATCATGGTACTGAATGAAAGGCTGGTTGGGGAATGGAATGCCTACTGAGTAAATGGTTCCTTTTTTGAGTGATGAAGATGCTTAGAATTCCATTGCGATGTCTGCATGACTGAGTGAAGAAAGTCATTGACTTCTAGACTGTATAGATGGAGCTATAGGGTAGGTAAAGTTCATATTACCAAAGCCATTAAGATTCGCCGATTGAAAGGACAAATTACTACATATTTAGAATGACTGGGTGTATTGGTATATAAATTACGATAAATATAAAACTTCAAAACCCTGACCTTAACAGTAGGTTAACTATTAATAATAGTTCATTTGCCACCGGGTAATTTATTTATTGGGGTAGAGAATGATACATGAAGAGTTTTTGGAAAGAAAATGATGGCTATACCCAAATGCCGAGGAACTACTCAGTAGTTGAACCAAAATGCTTGTTAGCTCTCAGATCACAGTAATCATCATTAGCACCAACGTTTCCAGATGGTTTTGATTTCTCTTTCCTGCATGGAAATATCTGTTTTTTGCAGCCACATTAATCATTACAGGACCACATTTCATTGCAGGACAAGACTACCAAATCTTGTTCCTTCTCAACTTCTACACCACAAAGAGAAGATCCATTTTATATATGCCTTACCTTGCTGCAGAAGCCTGTATTTAATATGCTTTCAGTTTTTTTAATAGTAGAGCAATATTTTATGGCTAGTCTTTAATGAGTGCTGACCCATATCTTCTGTTTTCTAAGTATTTAAACACAGCATTCCTGTTTATACACATAATGCATGAGGAAGGTTGGTACTCCGTTTCCATGAATAAACGCAGTTTGTGTTTCACATTTGTAGCATCTTCCCAGTTAAGCAATCCTGCGCTGTTAGCGTGGCTCAGTAGCTAACTGGACCTTGATATTTTCATATCATCAGAACCATGTATAAATGTCTATGGTCGTCATGTGTGTATATGTTTAAATATGGGGATTTGTTATGGTGCATGTTTTCTCTCCGTAATTAAAGACTAAAGATCAAGAACGAAGGTTCACTCACTTTTATGCGCTATCAATATTGGTTGAAAACTTTCCCAATATCTTCTTACTTTCCATTGACTTTTCACGTCTAAGGATTCTTGCTTTAGCTTTCAGTATCTCTACTGGACATCTGAGGATCCCCATGTGTCTCTGCCGAAAGTGCCCTCTATTCTGCACCCCACCTCTCTTATTCTCTCTGAGTATGTATTATTTTTCTAATGTAACTGCTTGCAGTGTTTCACTAATAGCCTTGAACCCTGTCCGGATGCTGGCTGCTAGCCATCAAAAACATAGCTGGAGGTGGGGTGCAGGAGTTGGCTGCCATGTTAAATCGCCTCCTTCCCTCCCTCTGGGAAAGGACCTTAACCTCAAGTACTTTCAGTCAATCACAGTCCAAGAGAGAACCTTGACAATGTTCTGCAACACTGATTGGTTCCATAAAATATGCTGGCTGGATGCAGCAGTTGAGTTTCTTTTAGCTTATTTCATAATAAAGGGCAGTGCATGTGCTGTATTCATAGTAATTCAAATCTGACACAAATAATACAGCAAATAATTACAATGACCTTTAACTCACCTCAAATTTAAACAAAGGTTAAGCTGCCCTTTACTAAAGTAAATATTTGCTGTAGTCAAATAAATGCAGACACCTTTGGAGAGCAGAATACATTGCCAAAGTAAACGAATCTGAAAATGGTTACAACAGAATAATTTTAAAACACAAAGAATGCGGGACTCCTCGGCATAAACACCATCCAGACATGCAACATCTGACATTCTTAATTTACCTTACAGTGCTTCCAGTGGGCCTCCGCATGTGCTTGCTGAGAACTGTTGCTTGAAATTTCTGTCCAGGAGGGCAGATTTCAAATAGAAATATTACAAGTGAGATAATTTAGCTCTTTTCTTCATACCCTGACACAGTAAACAATTTATATTTTATTCCATAAATGCCAGAACAAACTCTCAAACATCTCAGTGGTTACCAAGAATAACCTGACGCTTAAAAAATAAACCAGAGGACAACACTAACTACTCCAGGGAAGTGGCTGTTACATTTATGAAGCTCTTATCCCAACGTTTAGCTGTTGGTCAGAAAAGGACCAGGTGTGCTCTTACACATTTTAATTTGTTTAGTCTACATTTCCCTCAAATAGCTCTTAAAAACAAAACAAAACAAAACAAAAAAAAAACAAAAAACAAAAAACAAAAACAACATACATTTTAGGGGTGGTATATTATATATAGATACTCTTTACTTTTTTATTATAATATTTTATTTTTATTTTTATTAAGTACAGTTTATTCACTTTTTATCCCACCTCTATCTCCCTCCCTATTCCCCTCCCAATCCCACCCTCCCTCTCTGTTCTTCACCCATACCCCTCCCCCAGTCCACTGACAGGGGAGGTCCTCTTCCCCTTCCATTTGACCTTAGTCTATCAGGTCTCATCAGGAGTGGCTGAATTGTCTTCCTCTGTGGCCTGGTAAGGCTGCACACACACACACACCCCTTAGGGGGAGGTGATCAAAGAGCCAGCCAATCAGTTTAAGTCAGAGACAGTCTCTGTTCACATTACTATGGAACCCATTTGGACACAGAGCTGCCACGGGCTACATCTGTACAGGGGTTCTAGGTTATCTCCATGAATGGTCCATGGTTGGAGTATCAGTTTCAGAAAATACCCCTGTGTCCAGATTTTCACTCATAAGTGGCTATTAGACATATAATATAGGATAAACACACTAAAATCTGTACACCTAAAGAAGCTTAGCAAGAAGGAGGACTCTGGGTAAGATGTTTAATCCTCATTCAGAATGGCAAAGAGAATAGACATCAGAAAGGGGAGAAAACAGGGAACAGGACTGGAGCCTACCACAGAAGGCCTCTGAAAGGCTCTGCCCTGCAGAGTATCAAAGCAGATGCTGAGACTCATAACCAAACTTTAGTCAGAATGCAGGGAATCTTATGAAAGAAGGGGGAGATAGAAAGACCTGGAGGGTACAGGTGCTCCACAAGGAGAGCAACAGAACCAAAAAGTTTGATACTCTTTAATTTTAAAGTTTACTTAAAAATAATTACTTTTTCTGGTGTCCAAAAGCTAATGATATGTTGACTTTTAAAAGGAAATAATCAGCTTGTTATTACAATGAGTATTGCCTCCAAATTCTCTCTTTATTAAAATAGAGCCACCTGATTTAACTAGAAGGCTTCAACATGCCTATAATACTTTTGGTTACAATTAAAATGATGTGTCTCAAATAGAATTACATTTACATTTAATAACATGATAATTGTATGCTAACAGAAAAACTGAGTTCATTTCTTCTGCTGTCTTTCATGGCAGCTTTGCAAACTCTGTGATTAAGGAAGGAAAGACCCAAGATGTTCTTAAAAGAGTTGTTATGGGTCTTAATTAATGGATTTTGTTTAAACTTTTTGTTTGTTTTTTTTTTTTTTTTTGGTTAAAGCCAATGTCAGGTGAATGAAAGCCTCTTCCATGTTTTTCTTGATTGAGGAAGCTTTTGCCCTTGATTCCTTAAAGCTGGAGGAATACCAGCCCTTCCGGATGCCAGTGTATCTGAGGGTGAGGCCAACATGGTAGCTAGGGGAGTTGCTGCACGGGATCTCTCTGTGGTATAAGTGACCCTAGTTCTTCTCAGGTGCTGGCTTAGGCTTTCTATTCTTGTGAAGAAGACCAAGGCAACTTCTATAAAATATTTAATTGGTGCTGACTTACAGCTCAGAGATTTAGTCTATTGTCATTGTTCTGGGAAGCACGGCAATCAGCAGGCAGACATGGTTCTGTAGAAATAGTTAAGATTTCTACATCTGGATCTACAGGCAGCAGGAAGAGAAAGTGGCACACTTTCTCCAGAAAAAGGCCACATCTACTCCAATAAGGCCACATCTCCTTGTGACATTCTCTATGGAGCCATGGGGGCCATTTTTATTCAAACTATCACAGGTCATTTCTCTCCACTGAAATTATTGGTATTGATTTTGGTGGAAAGGAATGATGTGGAAGAGGGAATGATGAAAATACCACCTGGTCAAAGTACAAAGAAGTGGGGAGTATTGCATGCAGCTTTTATTGCTGTGCACTCACACTCTGACCTATTGAACCTCCTTCAGTGGCGCTCTTGCTACTTTTGACAGCCTTGTGTTAGCCCCAGAAACATGTTCTAGGAAGATGTCACAGATTTAATGTGTGGCGGGAGAACAAGTATAATTAATAAAAATTCAAATCAAAACACTCTAGATTTTTAGGTAATGTGGCTATTGCAGTTTGATGTTTGTTTATCTGTGGTTTGTTGGCTCACTTGACTTTTATTTTTCTGAGACAGAGTCTTACTATATAGCAGTGGGTGGGTCAGAACTCAATAGTTAGTTCAAGGTGACCTCAAACTTATGAATCTGGAGATATTGTTTGACTGTATCTCTAAATTCTGGGATTACTTATGTGTACCACCATAGCTAGAAGACTACTAATTTTATAACATAAGTACTTGCATTTATTAGACCATGGTGCTTCATGCTAAAATTTGGGTAAATCTCTGACACATTATTTTCTCTAAGTTGAAGCATTCCCTGTTCTTAAGAGGTTCATGCTCCTTCCAAAAATAACAGATTTTCTTTCTTTTAAAACAGAGATTGTGTATACCTTGCTAAGAACATAGGTCATAACCAAAGTTCAAAATTCAAACCATGTTTATGCCCAAAAGTCCCAAAATGGAGTTTATAAAACCATACGGTCTTTGAAGGTGGCTTTTTGAGTTTTCAGTTAAACATTATGGACTTCTTTGTATTTACTTGCCAATTCAGCCCACTTGGATTAATTTGTAATCTCCTAAAGTCTCTTTGGCCTATTTATCAATTTGAAAGCATTTGAGAAAGAAACCATCACGGATTTTTTTTTTTTTTTTGCTTAGTCTACTTTTGCTTAATCTGTTCTTCCTTGTCTTATGATAAATAAAAAATGCATTAAAATTGTAGTTAAAATACTGGTTCTTTCTGATCAAACTTCTCTCCATTTGAATATTTTATACTAGAAAGGAATTCACGGGGAGAGTAGAAGTATTAAAAATAATTGTCAGGTTATCTGGAGCCAGTAAGATTGGGTCAGGCAGGGCTTTTTTGAAAAACTGTCAGATTCATGAGGAAAAGTTGAAATATTTCCTGAAGAAGAGTAAAGTTCATCTCACTAGGCAAACTAGGAGGGTTCAAAGAACTAATGGGATATTTCAAAGTTATAAGCTTTGAAAATGAATCGGGAGCTTTTGCTTATTTATATGGGAGGGATGCCACTATAAGTAGCAGAAAAAGTACCAAAAATAAACAAACAAGTCATTGAGCATGATATAATAACCCAGGAAAACTCAGCAACAAAACAGTAAGTTGAAGGTTCCAGTGAATGTAAGTTCCTAAGGAAATTTTTCATGGCTAGAATGTGGACGCTTTCCCTATATGCTGTATACATTGAAGCTATGAAGACTTAAAATCAGAAGAGAAAAGAGTAGGTCTCTTGAACATAAATGTATGTAGAAATAAGAATAGGTGTGAGGATAGTCGGAAAAACAGAATTCTGAAACAAGGAAAAATTACGTGGATTATTGATTTATAAAATCAAAGGAGAGCAATCAATTCTTTAATACAGGGATGTGAACAAGATTCATCTTTTCATACAGTAACTTGGGAATTTTCTCTCTTCTCTTTTTCTGTCTTTATTTCTTTTTCTCCCTCCTTCTCTCCCTTGAATTCCCCTCTTTCCCCCTTCTTCCTCCTCCTCACACTCTCTCTTTCTCTCACTCTCTCTCTCTCTCTCACACACACACACAGAACACACAAAACACAGCATACATACACAAACAACACAAGTATTTTCCCTCATATTTCTAAATATATTTTCATTACTTCTCTGGTTTACCTTTGTGCTTTTGAATGTATTTTCAATATGATTTAACACTTACCTCATCTTGCAAGATTCTGAGTGATTTTTTTTTCCGTATTAGAAAACAGGTTCACTGAAGGCATGCTACTAGTATTTTAGATTTTTTTTATTATATTTTACACATTGCTAAGTACTTCACACATCTTTGACATGTAAATATTTAAGAAACATAAAATAAGATTTATCTCTGATAGATTGCTTGTTCTGACTACAAATTCTGGCCACAAACTTTGCCCTCACTATATAGAAATGGAAGTATTATTGGGAACATGAGCAGTTTCTTATATTTAAGTATCTGTTTAGATACAGAGAAGAAATAGTATACTTTGATGAATGTACCTTGAAAGAATCTGTGAATATTGTACTTCTGATACTGCTTCACGGCCCTCAATTAATGGATATGATATCATTTACATTTGTATAGGGTCAAGTTACTCGATTGTTGAAAGCCATAAAGACCCTGTGTAGACATTATTATTAAACTCCCATCTTTTCATAAACACCTAGCATATTTTGTCCCACATATGGTATATAAAAACTTTGTAAGGGATTTTTATTTTTTATTCTTTGCTTGGAAGTTACTGAACTCAGCGAATATTTCTATTTTTTAAGTAATTTCACTGTACTTTGTGTCCTTTCATTTTTTTATTACCTTTCTCCAAGACTTCTTGTAAATTAGTTCTTCCCTTTCAAATCAGTATTCCATCATATTATATTTTTTAACAAATCATCTCAAATACATATGGGGAAGAGGCAGGATAAAAATTAATTAATAAATAAAACGAATCTAGGTATGTTTGTCACTCATAACACCCACCTGTTAACTCCACATAATACAAGCCACATTGTACTATTTAAAATGAATGAAAGTAAAGGTCGTGGCTAATGGGCAATACCTTGCTTGCTAACATGTTGTGTTTGGCCAACACTGTAAATCTAAAATCTGAATTCTTTGCTAAACTCTGAGAATCAGAAAATTTGACACAAAAGTCCAAGCTCTTAAAATAATACCCCATTTCATAAGAGTAAGGCCGGAGCACTGGCTCCTCGCTGCCATCTGATTTTATTTGTATTACTTTTTACTTGTGCTCAAGGATTTTTCTTTAGTGAGTTAGCTGTAGGTTTAGATATTTATCCTCACCTACTCAGGATTCCTAAATGCTTCTACCTCCCTTCCATCTTCTGACCAGAGGTAGGGGATAAAGAAGGTTATTAGGTAAAAGGGGCTGTAGAACTTTTTAGAAGTAGTTCTTCGGGATGAGTCCACTCTTTGTTGTCCAGATACCACAGTCCAGTCCAAAAGCCAACACAAAACAACAACCTGAATCAGCATGACTCAGCAGTTAGGGGCAAGTCAGCAAAAGCTGCAAGACTCAGTTGGATTGCCCAGAGAAGTTCTCGGGAATGTTTCTTTCTACAAAGTCAAGTGTTGAAGCACAAACAGCAGTGCAGGGATGTCAGCCCAAAAAATGATGTCTCGCTATCTGTGGGCTTCTATATAACTTTTCTCTTCATTGTCCACCAATGGATGTTCTCAGCTGACCAAAGTCATATCTCTCACTCAAGACAGACATCACATGCCCTCTCATAACCCAGCCTCCAACAAAACTCAAATGCCCTCTGACAAGATAGCTTCTAGCAAAAAACATGACTCAATTGAATCTTCAAAGAAACCAGAAACTTCCACTTCAGTTATCACTATTTACAACTTTGTCTTACTATCAATAAAATATGAATATTTTGTTAGTATTGTCACTTTCAGGTTTTTTTTTCCAGAAAAAAAAATGGACTTCCTTAAAATATTTCTGTGCATGCACTGTAATCTCATGTCTGGATAATATTTGTTCTGACTCAACCCTTTAAGTCAACAGTAGTTTACAAACTTTGCCTTAGTAACTTTAACCTGACATTTTATTCTAACAATCCTGGTTACATTTTTATTAGCCACAAGCAAAGATATTGTTAAATATAAGCACCGTAGTAAATGGCAAACTCATCATGCACACTGGTGGTTGGAGACATCAAAACACACTTATACACACACACAAGCACACACACAGAGGCACTTTCATAACTGAAACTAGAATTAGTTGGCAGCTATGTGTTAAACTCACCCTGTTGGTCCCTGATGCCTAGTGCTGTATGACCTTTGTGCCCATGAAGGTGATTTTGTTGTTCTGATCACTAACAAGCTACTTATTAAAATTTTACCAACGTGTCATTGCCTCTTTTCCAAGCAAACTACATATATTTCTCCCCTATGGCATTGTAGGAAGAAGATTCGTCTGTCTTTCCTGCTTGCAATGTATTATGAGTAAGGTAGAAAATCCTTGAACTCAGAAATAGCTTAAGCTAATAGCTTTAGGAAACGGAAATGCAATGACTAAAATAAAAACTTAGGGGCCAGGTTTTCTAACTCAGAAAAGGGAGAAGACATCTTTAGTAAAGACATCATTATTAAACATGCTAAGCATGTTCCTGTCTTCATAAAGGTAAGCAGGCAAGATCTGGGAAAACTATATGTAAATATCTGATGCTTCTCAGTAATTTTAAGGAATAAGTGATGGGACCGACTGTGTCCTATCAACACAGAATTCTTATTCACAGCCTCTGACTGTGTGCTGAGACGTCTTAAAATAAATTAAATACTGTGTACTCCACAGAAATTGTGTGGGGCATGTCAGAGTTACTTAGTATAGAATAACCCTCTTACAAGTCTGTTTTTCTGAAGTCTGCTAAGGTCAGAAACTAGAACTGAATTTGTATCTGATAATTTTCTTCTCCAGAAGTTAAATATGAATGAGGCAAAAAGAATACATCTTATATTATTTGAACACTTATTATTATTAACTAATACTCAAGAATACCACTTCTTTTTGTAAGTTTGGGATGTGAGGAAACTTGAAAGTGAGGTCTGTTAAGGGTTTTTCTGTGCCATTACTAAGTTGTTTTTCCTTTGAATGTTTTTTGGTTCTTCCTGAAAGAAAAGTTCATTCAGTAGCATCAAAGTGGATGCTGTCTGTGGAGATCTGGATGGGAATCAGTAGCAGGGGGCTTGCCTCAATGTCTGAGGTTCAACAGGGATGTCACTCTTCAGAGACACAGTGAGCCACGGGGAAGCAGAGGAAGTTTCTGAATGACCTCACAGCGGGAGACCAGCAGTCAGGACTGTAATGATGGTTTACATTGGCAGAACTCCACTTCTGGGGTGGTCTGTAGTGACATTGTCAAGAATCTCTTTCATTAGTACTGTGAATACTGCAGGGACAAGTTGGTTGAAAGGTGAAAAGTTAGAAACACTGCTGTTTTTCATGGCTCTGGAGAAGGGCAGTGCATTTAAGAGCTTGTAAGAAACTGATTTTGAAAGAAAATGCAAAATGGTCTCCTTTTTTTTTGAGCGCTCACAAACAGTGCATGTGGCTCCTCATTTACAAGCCACGCTAGCTCTGTCCTCTTGGAAATGTTGCTTCCTTTGGATAGTGTGGGTTTATTTTGCTAACAAATCAAAATTTACTGAGCTTCAGAGATTTTGGCTTAAGCTACTTGCAGCAGCCGTTTTCTAAGGTAGAAAGCAAATAATACTCAGAAATTGCAAGTAGTTTCATTCAATCAAGTTTGCTGATTAGTAATTTGTGAACTTTTTGTTTTTACTTAAGGACTTAAGGACATGCATCATGTTTCACCTTCATGAAAACTTGAGAGTTTCAATGATCCTACATGACATGTATCATCTTGCTAATTCTTTAAACTAGGGAAGACACCAGCCCTGTGACCAGCATCTAATCACTGTTCTGTTCTAAAGTGTCCACTTTATCATGGGTCATACAGAAGGGCAACTGAGGGAAATAGGAAAACCTGATAACTTGCATCATCTAGAGCAGTCTATGATTGACAAGTGTATCATATTTTTAGAAGGATTTTACATTTAAAGAAATCTCAGATTTAATTAGCCATAAAAAGTTTTAAACTCACCTGTATCTTGCATCCATAACCACATTCTTTCAAATACGAATGAATAGCATTTTCATAGTGTCCCATTTAATGACATGAAATCTTAACAGTAATAAATAATGGCAACATAGAAGAATCCACTTTGTTTTATGTTCACTAAGAGATTAAAGGTATGCAGCCCATTATGCAAAGCTTTTCTTTTTTAACTTTTACTTGAACTTAGATTTTCATTTCAGAACTCCACCTGACATATTTATTTGGCAGCATAATATTAGTAAAGCAGTGTAATCTGACTTCCTGTAACCTACCCCTTTGTTTTCCACCCTGTAATTTGAATATAGGCGTGGAAGTTTTTCATGCTGCTTTCTGTTGATTCTAATTTGCTCTGGAAATAGTCTGGAAGTCTCTTTTATAAAGTCACAAATGACTGGTATTCCTACGGTTTTGGCACCTTTTAGACATCTTTTTTTTAAGATTTATTAATTATTTATGCAACATTCTGCCTGTACACCGGACCTTACTATAGATAGTTATGAGCCACCATGTGGTTGCTGGAAATTGAACCCAGGACCTTTGAAAGAACAGTGAGTGTTCCTAACCTCTGAGCCATCTCTCCAGCCCTAGAATATTTTTAATCAACACAAAAACAGCATCTCCATTTTTCTGTTGTTTTTTATTAGAGGTATAAGTTACCTTATAAAGATCTAGGGTATCCATGACATGAAAATAGATACTTCTGGGTTTGGGGGGAAGGGTAGATGGCCAATTGCTATAAAAATGTTGAGTTTTATTTGCTGACTCAAGCTTGCACTCAGCCTTGGATATTCCTCTGTGAATACCCATGGCGAGATCAGCATTAGCCCATCATGTTTTGCATAGGTGTTTTTTTTTTCCGTTTAGATTCTCTAGCAGTTATGAGTATAAGTTCTATCTCTCAAAGAAACCATTCAGTCCTCTATGTTTGGCTTCTAATACTGTGAGATTTCAGGGGGTTAATGCTTCACTTGCTGTAATTAACATACATTTAACCTATATAGAGATCTTTGACATGAGTGTAAGGCAAACCGGAGATGACACTATTATGGGGCTCCTACACTTTCACATTGATGTGAATCTTGCAATTTTGAATTATATGAGCTGTAAAGAGGTGAGATTTATTTATTTATTGTAATTATAGGATTTTTAACTTGTGATGAACTAAGAAGTTTCATTTTTACTATTTTTTATTTAACAAATTTTTATCAGTGTGAGTATACATTGGGTAAAGTGAACTAAACCAGATACTTAGGGAGAAAAAGAAATGTTGACTGATTCTTCTAGCCATGTTTAAAATCTTATAGAAAGGTGTTACGGTTATCATGAAGTAACTCATGAAAATCCCATACATTATTCAAAAATATTATGTCGAGTTGGCTTTGAATATAGCAATAATTCAATAACTGACAAACAGAGTAGATAATTATTATTAACAGTACAGAATATACAACATATATTTTCAGATTTATAGTTGTAGATGAAACTTTGTGTGATTATTGTTTATGAACAAAGTGGTGAATGCATTTGTACTCACAAAAGTTTAATCTTTTCTATCATTGACATACAAGTACATAGATTCTAGAATAATACATATTCTTCTGTAATAGTAAATTTTCCTACAAAATACATACATTTTATGACAGTACTATATGCATTATTTAGCATAAGTAAACTCCTGAGCAAAATAACAACACTGAGCCCTGCAAAGTACAGTACACAATATGACTTAAAAACAATTTCTGCCACAGTGTTTATATGGAGTGGGTTTTCAATAGTAATAGTTTATTGTCCATTGAAGTTCTACACCACATTTCTTCTTCAGAAATAATGCATAAATACATATGTACAAGTATATATAGATGTATGTACTACCTCACATATGTTTAATATTCATACATATATGTATGTATAACAAACTGAATTTGGGTTTTCTGAACTTTAAAAGAAAGTAGCTGGTCATAGTTAACATGATCATGCTAGATATTAATATAAGTAGACATATGGTTAAGATTATATAAAATTAAAACACAATTTAATTGTATAGTTACATATTTTAATAAGATATATTTTATTTAAATTCATATATTTTAATTAAAATATAAATACATCACTTTTTCTCTTTCCTTTCCTTCCAACAACCCCTCCCAAGTCTCTACAGTCCAACTCCTTCCATGTCCTCTCACTCTCAAATTAATCAAATTGATATCTCATTCTCCAATTATTGATTATATATATATATACATATATATATACGTATATATATATATATATATATATACAAATTTATAAAAATGATACTTTGAATCTGTTTTGCTCTTTGTATTTATATAGTTTCAGGGTCGGACACTTTCTACTGGAAAACCAATTTAAGGACTCATCCCTAAAGAAGCTCATCTCTCTCAGCTGTCATCAGTTGTCTGTAAACAAAAGGCTGAAGGGTAAAGAGAAGGGGAGAGAAAGGAAGGGGTGGAGAATGAAAGGAATGGAAGGGGAGATAAGAACTGATTGAGTAATTTTGCTAGTTTGTATGTTAATCATCTTCTTTGAGTCTCTGGACATAAGCAAGTAAACTAAAATAAGGACTAAGTTGACTGTTGGAAAGTCTAATTCACAGTAACCACATGAGGAGTTCCTGAACACATGCCATATTACAAAAATACTATCTGTGTTGTTTACAGTGGAGTTAGTCAGTTTATTAGTTAGAGTGCTTCATTATGTATAAAAAATGCCAATGATAGTCTCCTAGTCAAAATAAACTGGCATAAAGTGTTCTGCATACACAATTTGTGGGGAACAGTTACTTTGCTATTTATTTAATAATTGACCATAAATGGAGTCAAAGTGCAAAGGGAAAAACTGAAAAGCAGCTCACTAAGGGCTTTTTGAAAGATTGATAAATAATGTGGAATCTCAATTAGGCTGTAGAAGGAATGCAGATATTAAAAATTTGGTCAAGAATCTAATTAGCTGGAGGTAATTAAACAGTCTCACACGGGGTCATTAATCTTTTCCACAGACCTTTGATGTTTTGCACACTGTCTCCTAGTCATTAATAAAATTCATAACACTCCACTTTGTGCTGTTTTATCATCATGTTTTTTTCCTCTGTAAGAGCATAGAGCAAGTGTCACTGCATCACAAGGACCATACTTTACTTAATTTCTTTTCTTCCCCCATGCTTGTTAGGATTAACCATTTAAAAAACACAGATGAAAAGCAAAAGACACAATTAAATATATTCACAACTTTAGTAAATAAAATCTTACAATATTTTAAACATCTTTTAAGAGTAAAGTCTCTATTGTTTCCATGCAAATGTTTTTATAAAAGTAAAAATAATAATTAAATAATTATTTAATTATGAAAGTGAATTTAGTTATCTGAAGACTTACAATGTTACATATTAAAGTTGTAATCCCTCAAAGAGGTCTACTTAATAAACAGATAAAAGGAAATTATTGAACAAAAATTATACAGTGAGTAGAATAGTTCAGAATACCGTTTAATAGTGAAATGTTCTCATAAGTTTCAAAGTAATGACATATCCAGAATGAGCTGGATTATATAAGACAAAAAAACAACAACACAAAGCCTTCATATAAAAATATGATTCTGATAATGTATAGAAAAGCACTTTATTCATTTTCAGATATGCAGTGTTTGTGAGTGTATTGTTTTACTTAGGTCTTCAAACAAAATATATAATTGAACAAAAGAAACCTGTTGTTACAGGGAATTGATTGTATTTATAATACAGCCTGTTATTTCAGAAGGCATTCTACCTACACCTCAGTAGATTAGTAGAGGACGCTAAAACAAATTCCGTTATTCTGAACATTTGATTGCAGATATACTATCACACAGTAACGTAAGAAAATGTTTTTTAATCTGAAGATATATGAAGATTGAAAACTTACTCACTATAGAAATCCAAAAGAATGATATCTGCAGATACTGAGCGTACAGAGCATTATTTTGTATGACATTTCTAATACAAGACTTGTTAACAAAGCAAAGAACCAATGTTTATTTAATTAAATTCACCTCAATTTGCTTTCTATTTAGGGTTTTAAGATATTATCATTTTTCTTCAGATATTGTAGATTTTGTTTTCTTTTTTAAAGGTTCATAGATTACAAATAATTACCATCACTTTTTAAAATGATGATAAAAAATTCCTGTAAGCTCCATTTAATATCATATAAAATATTGTAACATACTGAGACATTTAATAACTATTCTTTCTTTGTTTAGACACTAGGAGGAAATAAGTTTAGAAAAGCAAAAATGTTATGGGCGTCATAAAAAGAAAGAATTTTTTAAAGAAAAATATCTTGACTTCATTAACAGTACATTATATAAAATTGAGATACAATCCATTTAGCACAAAGAGAAGAAAACATCAAACTCTTTTACAAGAAGGAATCACTTAGAAAAATCCATTTGAAATCCCTAGTCAAAAATAGAAACACTAACTCACATTGATTAAAATTTAATAGTGATTTGACTAATCAGGGTGTTTATTCTAAGCAATTACAAAGTATTGCTAATTGTTAATTTGTATAGCTTTGTTATTCTCATTAATCTAGAGACATAAATTTAAAACAGGTTGAGCTTAATGACTAGGGGAATGTAAATAAAATAGTAAAGCATTTAAAATTCTTCATGGGTTTAATATCATGGCAGAATCACCAAAAATAAAATAAAACTAAGTTTAGATCACACGATGAGATACAGACCACCTGTGATAGATTTTTCTGCATTTTTGTTTGTGAAGTAATTAATTTTCTTATATGAAGTCCCAAATAGTAATCTATTTTTAACTGTCTAAAGTAACTTCATGTAATTAAAAAATGTGCCGGGAAGTTGGTAACATTCTATTCAAATAAAATAGGAAAACTTGCTTTGATGTGTATATGCCTTTGTGTCTATGTGTTTGGCGAGGTTTTACGCATGCCACTTTTATTGAATATTTTTCATGTAGGAGATACTGCCTATCATAGAGGAAAAAAATGAACAGACAACATATTAATGCAATTTATCATTTTGTGGCATATAAAGATCTTTAAAAGAGGTTTTAAAGCAAAATGATTTAAATGTAAATAAAAACCTAAGTATTTAATAAATAATATAGAAGCTGTGTTTTTATGAGTAAATAAACTACATAAATATTAAAGCACTAGACATTTGTTATTTTAATATTTAGGTGCTTTATATACAATGCTTATGTTAGCTCTCTGGATATTCATGTGAAATTTCAATTACTCAAAAATCAAGAACTGTGTATTTTGTTAGAGGAATAAATATTTCCTTTGTTAGTTTCATCTGTATCTTTTAGTCCTGGGATTTTGTCTCTTTCTTTTTATGAACGTGACATAGGAACAAAGCAGGAGCACAATTTGATCACATGGATGTTAAAGGTTCAATACTACATCCCCATTTCCTGGTTAACTGTAAGGTCATTCCCCAAACTACAGGCCGTACAGAAATATACAATTCAGGAATCATTATATCATTTCCTGTCCTGTTTCCTGTCAACTGTTCCTGCCAAAATGGCTAATCATGACCTATTTTCACAAAGTAAAAGAAGCTAAGATCAGAAACATGCAGCAGATGAAATCTCTTTTCTAAATGTAGTTATAAAATCTGGACTTAAGAGGGCAGGAGACACTCTATATCCAAACAGCAGAAGATGAAGAAAACCTCTCAGAGAGAAAAATCATCCTTAAACTCGGGTGTGTGATGACGTGATTTATCTTCAATAAACTCTGTACAAATGCTTTAGTTACTTTGACACCATGATTAAGGGGATTTGCAATGATATTTGAAGCTGTGGACTTCCCTACCCACAGTGCTCAGCTTACTTCATTGAATTTGAATTGAGTATGTTTTTTAGACATTTAACTTTTCTGGTAGTTTCTGGATACATCACGAAGAGGGAGCTTACCTGTAAACTGGGACTAGGAGATATGTCATCCATTTAAATAACTACAAAGTACTTTTAATCTTTGCTCTCCACTAAAAACTGTATTCTTTAAAATCATTAATAACATATGTCACAAATGAATCCATCACCAAATTAGTGTGAATTTCTATGGTCTTCAAATGAATGTTTATGCCATTTTTCCTTTTTAAATTTGTTTTTAAAAATCACTGGAATTGAAAATATGAAACCAATTAACATTTTGGAAAGTGAATCATTGGTAATGATCGTTTGTAGCAAGGAGAATCTGCCAATAAGTATAATGAACAGTAGCATCTTTATTTTCACATGGAAAACATTTTAGTTTATATGTATATAAATATATATATCCATCTATATATTAGGATGTTTCAACTATCATGACATGGTTTTAAAATCCAATGCAATATGAAATTTAACTTGTAAGTATAATAGGTATTGTATGAGATGAAATATTTTTTCATGTATCTCAGCGTCATTTCACTGACTAACTAAACACCCTAAAAACCAAAACAGAAAAAAAAAGAAAACGCCCAACTACTATGTTCCTTAGCACCTAAATGGTCAGGTAGCTGAGGAAAGATATATTGTGAGTCTAGAAATGGGTAGAAAGGCACAAACACTGGACTTATTCTCATTCTGTGGAACTTTGCAAATCTGCCCCCTTCTCAGAATGTCAATATATATATCACATTGGACCCTTTTGAACATTGTCTGCTTCTTCCATGAAGACACTAAGGAAATGGTGGTTTTTGTTAGAGGCTTACCTGCCTTGGATCTAAGAATTATAAAACATTTTTACCTTGAAAACCACAGGAGGAACTTTAGACTACTCTTAGATTTGCCTGTCAATGACATTTTAAAAAATACCTTTTACTTTTGAGATTATAGTATATCATACTCCTTTCCCTTCCCCTGCCTAAAATTTCCACATACTACTCATTGCTCTCTTTCAAATCCAGGTCCTCTTTTCCTAATTAATTGTCATTACATACGTATATGTGTATACATACGTGTTTCTAAGTATAGTCAATTCAGTCATCAATGTTACTTATATGAATAATCAATTATTGAGTAATCAATTATTAACCTATTACTTTTAGTGACTTTACACAATCTCAGAACCTCTGTGATACCTGCACTGAGACTTATTTTTGTTCTTACTAAATCAGCTTACTACTTATTTACAGACATGAATGAACATATCTCTGAGACACAGGAAATACATCCCATGCAATCACAATGTCCTCTATGCTCTTATGCTGTCATGAGTAGAGCTTCTTCAGTAACATATTTTGTGACTTTAAACAAATAAAATGAATTTCTAAAACAAGGTGTTCTTAGCACCTTTCCTCTAAATATCACATTCCATAAAATATTCAATCTATATGCTCCAAATGTTCTAAAATTAGGTTAATTTTTTTTTCAAGTACTTACTGATCTAGTCTTAGAAATTCTGAATGTTTTTGGATCACGTGGGTCATATTTAGAGTTTGCTGGTTTTCATGGTATCTCTGCATTACTTAATTCTGGGCTGACACTCTATATCCAGATGATAGTGTCAAACATAATTGCCATGTTTCTGCATGGATGAATCCTCTGAAACAGTTTCAGTACTTGCTATGGTATTATACAACACTTCATAGTAAGAGGTGAATTCTTGACATTTGTTTTCTATTTTCAACTTCCTGAAATACAGTATATGAGAATAACTCATTACCCTAGCAGATGATGCATTCTTGCACTAAATTCTTTTTTTTCAACTGAATTTTATTATTATTATTATTAATTACAATTTATATACTTTGCATCCTGCTATAGCCTACTCCTTCATCTGTTTCCAGTCCCACCCTTTCTCCCTCTTCCCCTCCTATGTCCCTCCCCTAGTCCATTGATAAAGGACATCTTCCTCCCCTACTATCTGACCCTAGCCTATCAGGTCTCATCAGTTTTGTCTGGATCCTCTTTCTCTGTGGCCTAGTAAGGCCACCTCACTAGAAGGAGTCGATCAAGGAGCAGGCAACCAAGTTTATGCTAGTGACTGCCCCTGCTCCCTTTACTAGGGAGAACCCATGGAGACTGAGCATGGTCTTTGGTTGATTCATCAGTCTCTGCAGGCTCCTATCGCCCAGAATTTTTGGCTCTGTTGTTCTCTTTGTGAAGCTACTGTCCCCTCCAGGTGTTTCTATTGCCCCCTTCTTCCATAAGATTCCCTATACTCTGTCCAAAGTTTGGCTGTGAGTCTCAGCATCTGCTTCAATACCCTGCTGGAGAGAGTCTTTCTGAGGCCCTCTGTGGAGGCCTGTATCCTGTTTCCTGTCTTCTACTTCTGATGTCTATCCTATTTGCCCTTCTGAATGAGGACTAAACCTCTTACCTAGGGTCCTCCTTGTGTTTAGCTTCTTTAGGACTATAGATTTTAGTATGTCTCTCCTATGTTATATGGCTAATATCCACTTATAAGTAAGTATGTACCATGTGTGTCTTTCTGCTTTTGGTTTTCTCACTCAGTATGGTCTTTTCTAGTTCCATCCATTTACCTTCAAATTTCATCATTTCCTTGTTTTTAATTGCTGAGTAATATTCTATTGTGTAAATGTAGCACAATTATTCTTTTACCATTCCTTGGAAACCTAGGTTGTTTCCAGATCCTGGCTATTATGAATAAAGCTACAATGAACATTATTGAACAAATGTTCTTGTATGGTTGAGCATTTTTCAGAAAAATAAAAAAAATCAGAAGTTTTCCTGTATACAAAAGACAAATTATCTTGTTCTGTTGCTCTCCTTGTGGAGTTCCCGTCCCCTCCAGCTCACAGGGAACTTCCCAGAAAATCATACTCCAACCAAGGACTATTCATGGAGATGACCTGGAACCCCTGTACAGGTGTAGCCCATGGCAGTTCAGTGTCCAAGTGGGTTACATAGTAATGGGAAGAGGGACTGCCTCTGCCATAATCTGATTGGCCTGCTCATTTATCACTTCCCCCTGAGGGGGGAGCAGCCTTACCAGGCCACAGTAGAGGACAATGCAGCCACTTTTGATGAGAACTGATAGACTAAGATCAGAAAGAAGAGGAGAACCTCCCCTATCAGTGGACTTGGGGAGTGGCATGCATGCAGAAAGGGGAGGGAGGGTGGGATCTGGAGGGGAGGAGGGAGGGGCTTATGGGGGGATACAAAATGAATAAAGTGTAATTAATAAAAAATTAAAAAAAAAAGACAAAAGGGAAGAGAAAGAAATTAGGGAAACAACACCTTTCACAATAGCCACAAATAAAGTGCCTTGGTTTGACTCTAGCCAAGTAAATGAAAGACCTGAATGAAAAAAACAACAACAAAAAAACTTGAAGTCTTTGAAGAAAAAAATTAAAGAAGAAATCAGAAGATGGAAAGATTTCCCACTCTCATGGATCAATAGGATTAACATAGTGAAAATGGTCATTCTATCAAAAGCAACCTACAGATTCAATGCAATTCCCATGAAAATACCAACATAATTCTTCACAGACCTTGAAAGAGCAATTCTCTGTTTCATATGGGAAAACAAAACAAAACAAAACCTAGAATAGCAACACAAACAAACAAAAAACAAAAAACCTGTACAATAAAAGATCTTACTTATGGAGGGGTCTCCATTGCTTATCTCAAGCTGTACTATAGAGCAACAATAATAAAAATGTCATGTTACTAGCATAGAAACAGACTGGTGGACCAATGGAATTGAACTGAAGACCCAGAAATAAACCTACACTTCTATGGATCCTTGATTTTTTGATAAAGAAGCCAAAACTATACAATGGAAAAAAGATAGGATCTTCCAAAAATGGTCCTGGTTTAACTGGATGTCTACATACAGTTAAAATCTTGCAGCATGCTCTATGAAAACTTGTTGAGGAAGTTAAATATTGACTACCTATGAACTAAGCCATGGCTTCCCTAAATGAAATGGCAAGCAAGAAAATGATGATGCCTTTCAGTATACTTCTATCTTTGCCCCTAGACCTACAACCCAAAGTGAGGCTAAGCTGCTCCTAGAAGTCAGGTCTAAAGTCTGAACCAAGATGAAATATCCTATATCCCTAAGGATCTTAATTAGTTTCCTAATTAATATAAACAAAAACCTGGAGAAGATGTGTTCAAATTTATATTAAGTTTGTGGGACATTAATAAGAAAGTAAAAAACTAGATTATGTTGTTTGTCAGCATATGTCCATGGGGCTGAAATTGTGAGTCTAGTATTATATCTCATATATCTCATATATATATATATGTATATATATATATACACATATATATATATAGAAAGAGAGTAACATATATATTATATAAATAAAGCTAATATAATGTAAAACAAATATATATTTATAATTATTTATAATATATGACATATTTTTATAAATCTATAATATATATTTATGACATATATTATAAAATATATAAACATATAATTAATATGTCAATTATATATGTATTTTGGCTGTGTTTTCAATAATAGGAAGTCTGGAAGACATGGTCTGCTTTAACTTTATAAGAAAGAGATTTCTGAGAGATGTACTTATATCATTGATATTTTCTGTGTGTTAGATGTTATAGTATGTGACACTTCTTAATGTGATTGCTTAAATGCATTGGGTCTCATTGGACTTCATAGTACCAAGAGCCAAAGGCAGTACTGAGTCATCAAAGACAAGGTGAAGACATTTATTATATCAGACATCATAGCAAAGCAATGTTTAAAATTGTGTTACTCATATAGATCTTTGACACTGACTCATTAATCATACTGTTTACAGAAGTGAAATAAACAAGAAGGTTACTGTGATGGCTACTTTTAATTGCCAGCTTGACACAGTCTAGAATTATCTGGGAAACAGTCTCAGCGAGGACTGTCCAGATTATGTTGGCCTGTATGTATGTCTTTCGAGGACTGCCTTTGTTATATTAAGGGCTGGGCAACTCTCACATTTTGAGAAGCACCATTTCCTGGACTTGGGCTCTGGACTGTGTAAAGAATGAAGAAGGTGAACTGAGTATGAGGATGTATGAATTCACTATTCTCTCTTCCTAGTAGTAAATGCCATATGACCCAGTTCCTCAAGCTCCTGCCACTGTGACTTCATTGTTATGATTGATTATAAACTGGAATTGTGAGACTAAATGAACCTGCTCTTCTCTTATTTGCTTTTCTGCAAGAGAAAAAAAAGGCACTAAGGTAACAACTAAGGTTTTTCTTAAATTGCATAAGTAGGAATATTCCACAACAAATAAATGAACATCCCCCCCCCAAAAAAAAAAACAACATTCTAAATGGCATAACAACCAATTTCTATAATTAAGTAGTTTTTGAGGCCCAATTCCTCTAATGAAAGGGAGGAAGGTCTTCTAGAAGAAGGCTCTCACTACCATAATGAAAATATTTACTTTTAGTATTTATTTGGCTTTTAAAGAACTGTTTAGTTACTTTTGGTTGCTGCCATAAAATACCTCAATTAAAAGCAACTTTTTGGAGAGGTCTTTTTTGGCTTGCCATTTGACAGGAAGTGCCCATAATGTCAGGAGAAGCATGCTACAGGTGGAAACTGGAAGATCACGTCTCAAAAAGAACACAGCAAGCAAGGAGGATGGAAGTTCGAGGAGGTTACACATTTTTAAATCCTTCTCCAGCATTGTTCCATAACTTCAACTTGGGGACCAAGTGTTCAAGTACACAAGTTTATGGGAATTTTTCATATTCAAAACGCCACCAGCTCTTACAGATTTTTACATGAATAACCAAACAGTTTTGGAAAAGGAAATACTTGGAGCTTTTGGAACCTATTAGACAGTATATCTGGCTCTAAATTAACACTGATTCCTGTAGTTCTAAAACAGCATTGGTAACCTCCAGCTAAAGTACGGGCTTATGAAAGTCAGATGATCAGTGGACTTTTAGGCAAACTCTGATTCATCGTTGGGCACAACAGATTTTTGAACTCACCCGGTGGTTATTTCTACAGTGTCAGAATGAATAATTGTAATAGATACACTTAGAAATTGGCAGAATCCTCACATTGGTTCCTTGACCAATGTGAGAGCTATTATGGTTAGAAAGGTCAAATGGAAGTTATTAGGGTTGCCTCTGCCAAACAAAATAGTGAACAAAAATCCCATCACTGAAGGGATTACACAGGTTAGGGGAGGCACTTGGAACATTAGAACAAGTGATCTATAGGCAACTACTCTCCCTCTGAGAGATAGCTCTTACCTTGCTATTCAACTTTCAGGGCAACCTGAATCTTTGACAGTAAGTCACCATGTAACTGGAGCTGACCTTAATGGCTGAGTGATAATGAGATTTAAAATTCCATGAAGTTGAATTAGCTCAGAAACAATTTATCATTGAATGGAAGTACTACCTGCCTAGTCAGTATAGAGCAGGTTCTAAAGGCCAAATAAAATTGCTTGAAGATGTTGCATAATTGCTGTGACTCCTAAATTTGAAACAATACTTACTACCTCCAGATATTTACCTGTGCTCTTGTAGTCATGTCATAGAATCAGTGGCTGATGGAACAGAGCAACAGGGTTTAGTTTATGGATATTTCTGTGTGCTATGAACCACATAATCCATTAATTCTATGCACCACAGCTGGAGTATCACAGCCCCCTTTCTTGGACAACAGCACCAAGCAATCATGAAGGAGAATTTCCTAGTTGGCAGAACACTGGAGACTGCACATGGCTGTTCATTTTTTTTGTGCAGGGAAAAAAGACCAAATGTGTGACTGTATAATGATTTGTGGGCTGTAGCCATTGGTTAAGTTTGATAGCTGTAGACTTCTGAGGAGGAAGAAAATGAGAAAACTTTTAAGACAAACATTTGGAGAGAAGGCATATGGGTAAATCACTTTAAATTTGCAAACCGTATAAAGATAGCTGTGTCCCATGTAAATGCATATCAAAAGGTGACTTCAAAAGAAGAGTAGTGCTCATTCTGTCAATAGTAGTTAACTTCCTTCTCTTGTTATCTCTGGCATAATCCAATTGGCCCACGAATAATGTAGCCATGAAGTAATAATGTAGCAGAGATGGAAGTAATTTGTGGGCCCACAAACATGCACTTCTATTCACCAAAGTTGACATAATTATTGATGCTTAGTGCTAAGTCCACTAGTAAAGATTAGTACTGAATTCATAATGTGACATCATTCTCTAGGAAAGCCATCCAATGATCTCTCCATGTGATGTCTAAATTGTATTATCTCTTTTGTGGAAACAGCAAGCATTTTGTCTTTATTGGAATAGTTTCTTATTTTGCAAACTGATTTGCCTTCCTGCACATAACCCTTTGCCAACGAGGGCTTAGCCAATACCTATTGGATCAAAGAGTTGACTCCACAGCCAAAGAAGTGCACACACTCATGGACTTCCTATACCAGGTTTCTCACAATCTCAAAACAGCTGTCTTGATAAAAGTGTGGAATGATCTTTTAAAGCTGTAGTTACAAAGCCCAGGAACATGGCTCAGTGTTTAAGAGCACTAACTGTGGTTGCATAGGACCCAGATTTGGTTTTTAGCACCCACATGGTGCTCACAACTGCCTATGGATCCAGTTCCAGAGGCTCCAATGCCTTCTTCTTCCTTCTTTAACACTGGGCTCACACGTGTGAATATAGGTCTTCACACATGAATATAGGTCTTCACACACATACATAAAATATTTATCTTAAAATATATTTTTAAAATATATCCTTAATTAAAATAGAATTACATCACTCTCTTCTACCCTTTTATTCCTCCAGCACCTCCCAGGTATCCTCCCTTAAAATCCTCTCATGTTCTCCAACTATCAAGGGATACATCTTGCTGATTCCAGCTTTGTTGTTAGTATTGATTTGGTTTTCAAGGATGAGCACTGTATATGGGCCCAGGGAACACAGCAGAAAAGTTAATGGAAAGATTGTAAGAGCTAGAATACCAGGAAATCTACTGTGAAATAGTCTCTCCTGGAAATATCTGCAAAATAAAAATGGAAACAATGACAAGATCAATGGACATGCTAATACAGAAGAAGAAATTTCACTGGGATCCCCCTTTGGACAAAGATCTACAGGCAAGTAATGACTTCTGCAATAAGAAAACCTAGCCTTTCCCATGGATGAACCACATTATTGGTTGTTCAGTAATTCTCTCTTTAAAATTACAGTTAAAGCACTAATTAAGAGACAATAGGCTAGAAGGTTGTTTCAGATACTCTAAGAGTGGCATATGCTCCAAATCTGCCTCCAGTACATGGTGCTCCTCCTATAGCTAGGGTTTATGGGTCCAAAAATCTGGTGTTGAAGTACGGATGGTACCATTCACTATCACCCCTAATAAACCACTAGCCAAATTTGCTTCCTGTTTCTGTGAAATTCTGTTTTGCTGATCTACAATTTTTGATATCATGGGGGAATGGAAATGGGAATTCATCTCCTAGGAAGCATGAAAAACACTCCATTGATGAGCACAATTTTCCCTGTCACTTAGCATTCCTGATACTAATGAGTCAACAGGCAAACAAAGGAGCTACAGTGCTAGCAAAGGCAATTGACACAGTCAGGGGGAACATGTTCTGCTTTTCCACAGTGAAGGAAGGATATCTATTTCTGGAGAGCAAGAGGGGCTTTCCAGATCTCTTGGTGTTACGTATTCATGTGATGAAGATTAACTAAAAAGTTATAAATAACCCATCCACAGTAGGATGATAAATGGCCCAGAGCCTTTAAGAATGACAGTTATGTATACCCTTCCAGATAAAGAACCAAGAAATACTCAGGTTCTTACTGTTGGTGGAGAAAATACAGCATGTATGGAAAAAGGTAGTTGTAAGTAATGGGTAATGCCACTCACTGGACTAGTTACAGAAATAGTGTGCTCTCAGTCTTTCTGTCTTATTTTTAAAGGCCATGTTTTTACACCTATCCACTTGTGTTGCACTTATGCTTTTATACCCCCTTTTCTTTCTTTTTTTAGCCATGTAGTGTAATATTGGTCAAGTTAAATGTGGTTATATTTGTATTACTTTTTATGTACTCAGGAAAAAAGTAGTATATTTTCATTTGTGCATGGCACATCATATGGGGTGCATTTATGACTTTTAATTTTTTTATTTGAAAGCTGTTTATGAAACAAAGTGTTTTAATTTGAGTGCCAAATTCAATAATGATAGGCAGATGATGGCCAATCTTGATTGTCAGTTTGAGTGGCTTTGCCATCAACTACAAAGCATTCTTTCTCAGTAAGTCTGTTATGTCATTTCCTAGAATAATTCATTGATGGGAGACCCTCTTTCAGAGTAGGTAGCACCTTGTGGTTGTAGCCAAGATAGAAAAGGGGGAGAGGATGGGACTGGGAGGAGATGACGAAGGGGGCTACAAGTGGGATACCAAGTGAGTAAATTGTAACAAATAATAAAAACATATTAAAAATTCAAAAAAAGAAGAAAAAGAAAACTAGAGGAAATTCAACATCTTGAGCTTGTGACTGACAGTAGTAGTCAGTGCTTTACCAGTTAATCAGAACTCCATTGATGAATGTTAAAATTTTGAACTTCTGATACAATAAACTAAGTTATATTTAAGTACCTCTCATTTGTCATTTTTTAGATCTTCATCACACGTTTAGACTCTTTGTATCCTCAGATGTTTATAATTTATTTTTTGAACTTTGTAACTTATATAAAGTTAAATCCTTTTATTTTCTTAAAAAACCTTTGCAGTTTAATGAATTCAAGATTTTATTAACGTGCAGATAGAGAACTTGCATATTTCCTCTGCCCCAATATTCTCATACAGGAGGAATCAAGGTTAGCAACCCTTTGCAGACTACAATTCCATAAAGTGTGAGGAGCTCAAAAGTTGGACATGCATTTAGTCAATAATGACTCTTCTGTAAAAAAAATTCTAAGGGCATTTCCAGGAGGCTCCAGTCATCAAGGTAGTTGACTTCATCCACAAGAAAAGAAAATCAAGTATTAGAAGCTCACTGCTGGTTTTAAAATCTGGGGACCAGCACCCGGGGGCTTGTTTTTTTTTTATTAATATTATTACTATTACTATTATTAATTGGTTTTGTTTTATTTTGTTTTAAAATATGTATTTTTAAAACTGTATTCTCTCATATATTGCATGCAAACAGTTCCCCTCCCTACTCCCCTTCTAGTCCCTCCACCCTCCATCCCCCATCTACTCCTCCTCCTTTTCACCAACCTGGCCACAAAAACTCGGAACAAAAATGTGATCTTCCTACAACATATGGTGGGGTAAAGCTGGTGCAGCATTTATGGGAGTGGTCAACCAAGGACTGGTCTATCTTCAGACAATATTATAAGAGGGAGTCCACCCCTGTCACTACCTATGGGGACAGGAACCAGAGACTAGATAGCCCAGAGACACAAGATAGAACCAAAGAGCATCAGTAATTAAAAAAAAAGAAAGTCAATGAAGTAATCTCGAATTCTGCTGTGCTCAAATGCCTAACATAATCACCATCAGAGAGATTTTATCTAACAATTGATGGAAACAGATTCAGAGACCCATAGCCAAACATTAGGTGGAGCTCAGGGAGTCCTACACAGGTAGGGATGGAAGGATTACAAGAACTAGAGGGGTGAAGAATACAAACACACACACACACACACACACACACACCACCACCACCACCACCACCACCACCATCACCGTAAAAGAAAAAAAGGCCCACCATAGAACCAAGTAACCTAAGTTGAACTGGCAATCATATACACATATATGTTATAGCTGTATACTTTGGTCTTATTGTGGGACTCCTAATAGTGGGAGCAGGGCCTGTCTCTGACTCTTTTAACACTTTTTTGGACCCTTTTCTTCCCACTGGCTTACCTTGTCCAGAATAAATACGAAGGGTAGTGCCTATTTTTGCTCCAACTTGATATACTATGTTGGGTTGATAGCTCTTTGAAGCCTGCCCTTTTCTAAAGAGAAACACTAAACTATTTTATCTAGTTATTTTATCATTAGATATACTTAGGTAGTTGATTACTAAAAGAAGTCTTTGAACAGCAAGTAAATTTAAGTAGTAAAAGTTACACCTGAAACCTCTTTATCCTTTAATATGAAGCCTGTTAGTAAGGCAAACATGTCTGTGAGTTTGTCTTTTTCATCAGGTTACCTAATAGCTATAGAAAATTAAGGCCTTGTGGTTATATGTGAAATGCCATGACCAGGCAGCTGCTGTTAAATTGATGAAGCTACAGTAAGCCTTCAACACCATCAGAGATGTGAAAAGGAGAACTTATAGCACGCAGTATAATCCAAATGACCTATGCATCAATTAAAATGAAGGACACTAAACTATTACCTACATGATTGCCATAGGCTCCCCTGGTCTTGATGGCTTTATTGGAAGCAGTGATTATAGAATTTTGCCTGTTATATGATGCGGCATTAAATATTCAGCCTCCACACAGGACTGTATCAGCCATTGGCTGCCAGACCCAAGTCTAAGAGATTTTCCTGTAGAGAAGGAACCTGGAGTACTGTCCTTGCTTTGATGAGGCATAGTAGAACAGTCGGGCTAACTGTCCACAGTTTGTGGAAGGCCCTGGTGGCAGGTGAGGGATAGGGAAGTTTTTCAAGTGGTTAGCATTTCCACAATCCATGCAGAGTCCTCATGCTCCCTATGTCTTCTTTGGAGTCCTTTGGCTTGACATTAGTTGGTTGGATCTCTGTATGTGATAGCAAGCTTTTTCCATTAAAAATTTTAAATACAGGATAGGAGACTACCACAGAGGGCCTCTGAAAGACTCTACCCAGCAGTGTATCAAAGCAGATGCTGAGGCTCATAGCCAAATTCTGGGTGAGTGCAGGGAATCCTATGAAAGAAGGAGGAGATAGAAAGACCTGGAGGGGACAGGAGCTCCACAAGGAGAGTAACTGAACCAAGAAATCTGGGCCCAGTGGTCTTTTCTGAGATTGATACTCCAATGAAGTATCATGCTAGGAGATAACCTAGAACCCCTGCATAGATGTAGATCATGGCAGAGCAGTGGGCTTCTTAGTAAGGGGAACAGGACTGTCTCTGACATGAACTCAGGCTCTTAGATCATCTCCCTCTAAGGGGAGCAGTTTTATCAGGCCACAGAGGAGGACAATGAAGCCAGTCCTAATGAGATCTGATAGTCAAGGGTCAGATGGAAGGGGAGGAGGACCTCCCTTATGAGTGGGCTTGGGAGGAGATGAGGGAGAGAGATTGAGATTGGGAGAGAATGAGAGAGGAGGCTACAGCTAGGACACAAAGTGAATAAAATATAATTAATAGAAATTTTTTAAAAAATTTAAATGCCTACCCTAATAGTGGGTGACTTCAACACCCCACTCTCACCAAGGGACAGATCAACTAGACAGAAACCAAATAGGGAAATAAAAGCACTTACAGAGTCCCTAAATCAAATGGACCTAATAGATGTCTACAGATCTTTCCACCCAAACTCAAAAGAGTATACCTTCTTTTTAGCACCTCATGGAACCTTCTCCAAAATAGACCAAATAGTTGGTCACAAAGCAAGCCTCAACAGATATAAAAAGATTGAGATAATCCCTTGTATTCTATCGGACCACCATAGACTAAAGCTGGACATCAACAACAATGGAAATAACCAAAAACCTACACGCACATGGAAACTGAACAACTTGTTACTCAATGACAGCTAGGTTAAGGAAGAAATAAGGAAAGAAATTAAAGACTTCCTAGAATTCAATGAAAATGAAGGCACAACATACCCAAATTTATGGGACACATTGAAAGCAGTGCTCAGGGGAAAATTTATAGCACTAAGTGCCTTCAAGAAGAAATTTGTAACATCACATACAAGTAACTTAATGGCCCAACTGAAAACACTAGAAAAAAAAAGAAGCAGATACACCCAAGAGGAGCAGAAGGCTAGAAATAATCAAACTCAGGGCTGAAATCAATCAATTAGAAACAAATAAAACTATTCAAAGAATCAATGAAACAAAAAGCTGGTTCTTTGAGAAAATCAACAAGATAGACAAACCCTTAGCCAAGCTAACTAAAAAGCAGAGAGAATCTATCCAAATCAGCAAAATCAGAAATGAAAAGGGGATATAACTACAGACACTGAAGAAATCCAAACAATCATTAGGTCATACTACAAAAGTCTATATGCCACAAAATTTGAAAATCTAAACGAAATGGACAATTTTCTTGATAGATTCCATCTACCAACATTAAGTCAAGATCATGTAGAAAGACTGAATAACCCTATATCCCCCAAGGAAATTGAAATAGTCATTTACAGTCTCCCCTCCAAAAAAAGCCCTGGGCCCGATGGTTTCAGTGCAGATTTCTACCAGACCTTCAAAGAAATGCTAATACCAATTCTCCTCAAACTATTCCACAAAACAGAAATGGAAGGAACACTACCAAACTCATTCTATGAAGCGACAATCACCGTCATACCCAAACCACACAAAGACCCAACAAAAAAGAGAACTTCAGACCTATTTCTCTTATGAATATTGATGCAAAAATACTCAATAAAATACTTGCAAACCGAATCCAAGAACACATCAAAGATACCATCCACCATGACCAAGTAGGCTTCATCCCAGGCATGCAAGGATGGTTCAACATACAGAAATCCATCAATGTAATCCACCACATAAACAAAATGAAGGACAAAAACCACATGCTCATCTCCTTGGACGCCGAAAAAGCATTTGACAAAGTCCAACACCCATTCATGTTTAAAGTCTTGGAGAGATCAGGGATACAAGGCACATACTTAAACATAGTAAAGGCAATATACAGCAAGCCTACAGCCAACATCAAACTCAATGGAGAGAAACTTAAATCAATCCCACTGAAATCAGGGACAAGACAAGGCTGCCCACTCTCTCCATATCTCTTCAACATAGTACTTGAAGTCCTAGCTAGAGCAATAAGACAACTAAAGGAGATCAAGGGGATACAAATCGGAAAGGAAGAGGTCGAAGTGTCACTATTCGCAGATGATATGATAGTATACATGAGTGACCCCAAAAATTCAACGAGAGAACTCCTTCAGCTGATAAACACCTTCAGCAAAGTGGCAGGATACAAAATCAACTCAAAAAAATCAGAAGCCCTCCTGTACTCAAAAGACAAAAGGGCTGAGAAAGAAATTAGGGAAACAACACCCTTCACAATAGCCACTAATAACATAAAGTACCTTGGGGTGACTCTAACCAAGCAAGCGAAAGACCTGTTTGAGAAAAAACTTCAAGTCTCTGAAGAAAGAAATGGAAGAAGATCTCAGAAGATGGAAAGATCTCCCGTGCTCATGGATTGGTAGGATTAACATTGTGAAAATGGCCATCCTGCCAAAAGCAATCTACAGATTCAATGCAATTCCCATCAAAATACCAACTCTATTCTTTTCAGACCTTGAAAAAAAGATTCTCAGCTTCATATGGAGAAACAAAAAACCCAGAATCTTCAAAACAACCCTGTACAACAACAGATCATCTGGAGGTATCTCCATCCCTGATCTCAAGCTGTACTACAGAGCAATAGTAATAAAAACCGCATGGTATTGGCATAGAAATAGAAAGGACGATCAATGGAACCGAATAGAAGACCCAGAAATAAACCCATGTACCTATGAATACTTGATTTTTGACAAAGCAGCCAAAACCATTCAATGGGAAAAAGATAGCATCTTCAACAGATGGTGCTGGTCTAATTGGATGTCTACATGCAGAAAAATGAGAATAGATCCACATTTATCACCCTGCACAAAACTAAAGTCTAAGTGGATCAAAGACCTCAACATAAAACCAGATACACTAAATCTGTTAGAAGAAAAAGTGGGGAACAGCCTAGAACTCATTGGCACAGGAGACAACTTCCTGAACAGAACTCCAACAGCACAGGCTTTAAGAGCAACAATCAATAAATGGGACCTCATGAAACTGAAAAGCTTCTGTAAAGCAAAGGACACCATCATCAAAACAAAACGACTGCCCACAGATTGGGAAAGAATCTTCACCAACCCTTTATCTGACAGAGGGCTAATATCCAGTATATATAAAGAACTGAAGAAGCTGAAAAGCAACAAACCAAGTAATACAATTAAAAAATGGGGAACAGAGCTAAACAGAGAATTCTCTATAGAGGAATATCGAATGGCAGAGAAACACTTAAAGAAATGCTCATCCTCATTAGCCATCATGGAAATGCAAATCAAAACGACCCTGAGATTTCACCTTATACCCATCAGAATGGCCAAGATCAAAAACTCAAGAGACAAAACATGCTGGAGAGGTTGTGGAGAAAGGGGAACCCTCCTCCATTGCTGGTGGGAATGTAAACTGGTACAACCACTTTGGAAGTCAATCTGGCGCTTTCTCAGACAACTAGGAATAGTGCTTCCTCAAGACCCAGCTATACCACTGCTAGGCATATACTCAAAATTTGCTCAAGTACACAATAAGGACATTTGCTCAACCATGGTTGTAGCAGTTTATGTGTAATAGCAGAACCTGGAAACAACCCAGATGTCCATCAATGGAGGAATGGGTACAGAAATTGTGGTATTCTTACACAATGGAATACTACTCAGCAATCAAAAACGAGGAAAGCATGAAATTTGCAGGCAAATGGTGGGATCTAGAAAAGACCATTCTGAGTGAAGTATCCCAGAAAAAGAAAGACAAACATGGAATATACTTGCTTATATAGGCCTAAAAGATAAGATAAACATAATGAAATTTATACACCTAAAGAAGATAATCAAGAAAGCAGACACTGGGTATGATGATCAATCCTCATTTAGAAAGACAAATGGGATGTGCATTGAATGCGTGACAGGAGTCTACCGCAAAAGGCATCTGAAGGACTCTACCTAGCAGTGTTTCAAAGCAGACACTAAGACTCATAACCAAACCTTGTCAAAGTGCAGGGAATCATATGAAAGAAGGGGAGTTAGTATGATATGGAAAGGATAGGAGCTCTACAAGGACCAAATATATCCGGCACAGGGTCTTTTCTGAGACTGACATTCAACCAAGGATCATCTATGGATATAACATAGAACTTCTGCTCGGATGTGGTCCATGGTAGCTCAGTAACCAAGTAGTTTTCCAAAGTAAGGGGAACAAGGACTATTTCTAACAGGATCTCAAGGGCAGGCTCTTTGACCCCCCTCCCCAGGGGAGGAGCAGTCCTGTTAGGTCACAGAGGAGGACTTTGTAGCCAGCCTTGAGGATACCTGACAAAACAGGGTCAAATGAAAGGGGAGGAGGTCCTCCCCTATCAGTGAACTTGGAAAGGGGCAGGGAGGAGATGAGGGAGGGCGGGTGGGACTGGGGAGGGAATGAGGGATACAGCTGGGATACAGAATTAACAAAATGTAACTAATGAGAAAAATAAAATTAAAAAAAAAAATTTAAATGCCACATCCATCAGAACCCTGAAAAGTTTTGAGGGCTGTCTACAAGGCATACCTGATTTTAAATAAAAATTTATTTGTTTTTGGTTACTTGTTCTCGGTTTAACATGAAAATATATACAGGAGACTAAATAAACCTTGCCTCTGTAGACAAATTACATTTGTAAAGAATTTGATCATCTATAAGGTGACTGTTAATCTGCATGTCTTAATTATCTTTAATAGTGTATAAGTTAGTAGCTTTTTATAAGATTAGAATTCCACAGTTTTATCCCTGTTAATTTCAACCTTAAATATTACAATTTCTGAATGGAAACCTTTTTAACATCAAAATAAAACTTTAAAACTTAAGTACAGTATATAGGGAAACAGGAAGCTTTACATTCCTGGTCCTTTTTATTATTATTATTAATTACTCTTTTTTCACTTTGTATTCCCCCATAAGCCCCTTCCTCCTCCCCTCCTGGTCCCACCCTCCCCCCTTCTTCATGCATGCTCCTCCCCAAGTCCACTGATAAGGGAGGTCTTCTTCTCTTTCTTTCTGATCTTATTCTATCAGATCACATCAGGAGTGGCTGCCTTGTCATCTTCTCTGGCCTGGTAAGGCTGCTCTACCCTCAGGGGGAGGTGATCAAAGAGCACGCCAATCAGATTACATCAGAGGCAGTCCCTCTTCCCATTACTATGTAACCCACTTGGACACTAAACTGCCATGAACTACATCTGTGCAGGGGTTCTAGGTTATCTCCATGCCTGGTACTTGGCTGGAGTATGAGTCTCTGGGAAGTTCCCTGTGTTCAAATTTTCTTGTTCTGTTGCTCTCCTTGTGGGGTTTCTGTCCTCTCAAGATCTTACTATTTCCCACTTCTTATATAAGATTCCAAGTACTCTGCCCAACAGTTGGCCATAAGTCTCAGCGTCTGCTTTGATCCGGGCAGAGGCTTTCAGAGGCCTTCTGTGGCAGGTTCCTAGGTTGTTTCCTGCTTTCTTCTTCTTCTGATGTCCATCCTCTTTGCCTTTCAGGATGGGGATTGAATGTTTTTGTCAGGGTCCTCTCTCTTGATTAGTTTCTTTAAATGTACAGTATTTAGTAGGTTTATTCTATGTTATATGTCTATATGAGTGAGTATATACCCTGTGTGTCTTTCTGCATCTGGGACAGCTCACTCAGGATGATCCTTTCTAGGTTTCACCATTTACCTGCAAATTTCATGATTTCCTTATTTTTCATTGCTGAGTAATATTCCATTGTGTTGATGTACCACAATTTCTGCATCCACTCTTCAGTTGAGGGGCATCTGGGCTGTTTCCAGCTTCTGGCTATTACAAATAAAGCTGCTACAAACATGGTTGAGCAAATGTCCTTACTGTGTACTTGAGCGTCTTTTGGATATATGCCTAGGAGTGGTATGGCTGGATCTTGAGTAAGCGCTATTCCTAATTGTCTGAGAAAGCGCCAGATTGATTTCCAGAGTGGTTGTACAAGTTTACATTCCCACCAGCAGTGGAGAAGGGTTCCCCTTTCTCCACAACCTCTCCAGCATGTGTTGTCCCTTGAGTTTTTCATCTTGGCCATTCTGATGGGTGTAAGGTGAAATCTCATTTCCTGGTCCTTTTATGGTATATCATTGCAGAATATACAGTTTTTGTATGGCTGAGTTTATCAAAAAGCTAAAGCTTAACAAAGTTAGCAAAAACAAGGAGGCTAGACATACATTTTAAAATCAGTCTGTTACCTTGAGTAAATTTCAGGTAAGGAGAGACATTTTATATGAGCTATGTCAGACTGGTTAGGTCATTGACTTGCTGCACCACACCATAGGATAGGAACATCCCGGTTTCTGGTGTTTTGTAGTTGTGGTCCTAACATAGTTTGTCAGAAACTATGCTGTTTGTGATTGGTATTCCACTGTACACTTGAGCCCTTTTCTGGGTGAGCCTTTAAGCATAAAAACATGCTTTTTTTTTTTCGTGACATATTTCATTTAACAAAAACAGTCAGGAGTAAAAGCATAAGAGTTAAAGAGCAAGGTGAACATTTGAGTGTTTACTCAAAATGATAATCACTGATGGAGGTCTTATAATCTTTGTTAAGATTACTTATGTAGTCTTCTAATTATTAACCCTATGTTATAAGTTTTATGTCAACTTTTGTTACAAGTTTTATAGCTTTTTAACAATATCCAATAAATTTATAAATATTTAGGTGCAGAAAACTCATATGATAGTCTTACAGAGATAAGGTTTATTTCTTAGCAAAAGTTTTAAGCAACAGTAATATTCTTAAAGTCATTTTTAAAGATGACTTAAAAGGCAAACTAGCTTCTTTCTGTTCCTGATTAAACCTCTTTCTCAAGGACTGGGTTATGCCCCACCTGTAACCTTAATTACAGAGGCTTCTTTCTGCACTGCCTGTTCCTGGAATGGCAACCATGTCTTTTGTTTTCAAAAGTTAATCTTTGAGCCTGGAAATCCACCTTTGTTTCAAAGGAGTGTTATGCTACCTTGTTAAGACTGTCTGTTTTTTTGGTCACTTTGCACCTATGTGGGTGTGTTAGCAGCAAGAGCTTGGTGTGGCTCCCAAGTCCACCTGTAACTGGTACAGAAACGCACCAGAGATGTACAGATGGAAAAAAAAAAAAAAAAAAAAACAGTACATAAGACACACCTCTGATGGAATGCACAAAGGCAAGAAATATACAAGACAAGACATAGAGAAAATAACAATAGAGACAATAAAAACAATTGGAGTCATTCAAAAGTTCACCAGTTTGATCAAAGAAAAAAAAATTTTAACACATTGGAGGTTTTTTTTTTTTCTCCAGTTGCCTCCATGCAAAACTCAGATACCGGGAATCCACCAGAGGCTTTCTAAAATGTTGGGTTTCACTGATTCACTTAGGCTGGACATTTCTGAGTTCTGCCTTGGCTCTGGGTATTCCAAACGCCCTGCACTGGGCCTCTCCAAACTCTGGATTTGCCCTCCAGGGCCCAACATCCTTATGGTTCCTTGGATCTGTTGTGTAACCTCGACTTTGAAAGCCAATGGGTCCAAAAAAACAAACAAACAAACAATTCAAAACAACAACAGCAAAAACTTGTGGCTCTTCCTAAACTCTCCAGAAGGCAGTAATAATCAGTGGGCAATGGTGTGCCTTTCTTTGCCCTGGACAGAGGCTTGTTAGGTCTCATCAGTCTGCCAACATCCCTGGATGGGAATCCCATAGTACCAGAGCAGAACCAGAAACTAGCTATCACAGCAAAAACTAAAAAGCTTCTGTGACCTACCAGAAGGAGACCTTCATGAGAAAAGAAAAAGATGCTTGCTGTTTTATTTTTTTTAAATGCAGACCATTTGTTCAGGCAGATGCATTGGGGCCTTGGAATGTTTCCAAAGTTTACACCAAATAAGGACCAGCTCTCTTGTTGAGGCAGACCAAAGGGAAGAGTAGAGCTTCTAAATTTTTGAATTTGGGTTGGAATCTTGAGCTCACTGGGGCCTCCAAATGTTAATCTCAAAGACCACTTACCCAAATCATCACAACCTAATTAATTAAAGCAAGCAATTAATTAGAACAAACCTCTTTATTATTTACACAGGCTGCCTTCTCCTAAGTCAAGGTTTGGAGGTGAGGAATGTAGGGTTTTTATAAAACTCAAATGTAGGGGTGTCTCCAAAATGGGAATTTGTCAGGCCAAATAGGCAGCGTTAGAGGAGCTGAACGTACATGTAACAAGTTAATATGAAGGATCTCCTGAACAAAGACATGGGTGCAAGGCAACAACAGGGAGTCGTAACAAGGTAGCCATGACACTCCTTCTGAAACAAAGGTAGCACGGCAAGATGGTTATTAACTTCTTGAAAAAGGTCATGATTGTCATTCCTGAAACAGGCACTACAGAGACATATGTAGTTTATTCTTTTTTCAGGTGGTATATAGGCCAATTATTGTGAAACAGGTGTTTAATTATAAACAGGAAAGAATGCACTTTGTCTTTATAAGATGGTTTTTAATCCTAAAATGAAGACAGGATGGTTCTTCATGTGATCATTTTTGGAATTATGTTTTAGAATGATGTTAATTTACAAATGAGCATTATTCTTACATAATCTTCCACACATCACCTCCTAGATAGGTGTTTTCTGCATTTTGACCAGTTATGGAATTCTGTGATGATTTCTATCTACCATGAAAAGAAGGTTTTGTGAAGAGGGTTGACAGCTTCACTTATATATGGTTACAAAAATAGATCTTTAGAATGCAGTTGGGAATTATACTGGTGTAGGCTCACAGAATATCATGGAAGATGGGGGAGAACAGCTGTATGATGCAGAGGACCAGGTCACCTGATGCTAGATTGTGTGTGTGTATGTGTGTGTGTGTAAAACACTAACAATTATATAAGAGTTCATTTATTTAAGAGGGAGTTGGGGAACACAGGAAGAACTGGGGAGCAAGGAGTAGCAATAATTTAAATATGATACTAATATATACAAATTTGAAAAAGAAAACAAATGTAAATAACATAAAATCTAACTTTAAAAAATGTATTACCATTTGGCCAACACAGAATATGGGCACCATAGTGATGTTTTTGATTTTTGGAGGGATGTCTTTTTGATCTGTTTTTGTTGTTGTTGTTGTTGTTATTTATTTTCATTATTAATTTTTGTTTGGATTATTTGATTTTGTCTGGTTTTTGGAGAGAGAGAGTGAGAGAGGGTGAGAAACAGATGAAGCTGAATGGGTAAAGAAGAGCTGGGGGAAATCTGGGAGGAGGTGAGGGAGGGGAAACATGATCAAATTTATCGTATGAAAAAAGTGTTAAATAAGATAGATTGTATTGATAACTTCATTTATTTTTTAAATTCTTCTATCATATATTCTTTCAGCCACAGTTTTCCCTCCCTCAACTTCTCCTATTTCCCAATCCCCATCTCCCCTCCCTCCCAGATCCACTGCTCCTCTGTATCTCTTCAAATAAAAAAGCAGGCCTCCCAGGGCTACCAACCAAACGTCGTGACAAGTTACAATAAGACTAATTACAAAACCTCATATCAAAGCTGAAAGGCTGGATAGTCAGCCTCTTCCAGTCAAAAGAAGAGGTTACCAAGAATAGGCAAAAATGCCAGATATAATTTCCATTCCCACTGATAAGAGTGCCACTAGAACACCGAGCAGTACAACCATGATGTACAGGCAGTAGACATAGTGCAGACTCCTATATGGGCCATGATTATCACCCAAGTCTCTGTGAATCCCTGTGAGCCCTACTTAGTTGATGCTGTGTACCAAATTCTTCCTGGTGTCTTTGCTCTCCCCTGAACTCTACCATCCTTCTTCTCCATTTTCTGCAAGGTTCCCCTAGTTCCACATAGTGTTTAGCTGTGGGTCTCTGCATCTGATCCTAAGAGTTGCTGGATGATGCCTGTCTGATTTTCTTTTTCATTATTGTTTTATACATATATGTATATATATATATAGTTTATGAACATATGTATATATACATATATATGTGTGTATTAATATATATATATTTCATCTGAATGCAGCCATGTTAATGAAAGATATAACAAGCTACAACTTTGCACACAATAAGTATATTGTGTATATATATATTCTTTAGTGATCATTATAGGGTCAAGTAAAGCTATATTTAGCACAGAAAATTAGTATATTGCACTTTTCCATGACTTCTCAAGGGTTAAAAATACTAGAAAATAACAATTATTCAAAGAGATTAATCATAACACTTAACAACAAATATGAAAAACAGTTTTGACACTCAGACAATAATGCTATACAATGACTAATAGTGTTTGTAGGCATAAGATTATTGTGTAATCCAAATGCTCATTTCTGTAACCCCCCATGTCTGGTTACTCTCCTTGTTCTGAAAATCTCCTGTCTCAATGTTGTATAAACACTGCTGCTCAGTTGTCTCCTGGTATGCCAGCAAAGCAACTTACAGGGAATCACTGGTCAAGGGAGAGAATAGGGCTGGACTTCCTGCCAGCCAGAGGAGGAAGTTGATGGTTCAGCCACTGGAGATGCTCAGGAGGAACCAGGAGACAGAGCTCAGCAAAGCAACAAAGTGCAAGTATCTCTGAGATGCATGCTGGGAGGAAGCTAAATTAGTTTAGATGGCTAAGACTAAATTAATAATTGCTCAGGTCTTGTGCTGTGTAGCTCGTTAAAATAACATAATAGAGTCTCAGTTATTTGTGTGATAGCCAGCTTAAAAGAACAGAGAAACAAACACAATTTTTATAAAAAATAATCTTAAAAAGTGTGTTATATGTTTAAAAACAAGATTAAAAATATGACTCATTACAATCTCAAATTCAATTAATTGACAAGCAGTTGGTTATTAATTTAGTAGTATCTAATTTAGTATTTGTTGACTATTTTTTAATATTTATTTTTTTGATATTTTCATAAAATGTATTTTGATAATACACTTCCTTAGTCCTTCCTGTAACTCCTCTAATATTCACCCATCTCGTTATCCCAATTTATCTTTCATATGAGAATAAATGTGGCAACTCTTTTATAAACATGTTAAATACTTAAAAAGATATGGTTTGAAATATCTTCTTCCTCTACATGCCTCATTCATTCTATCATACATTTGGACAGTGGAAGGAAAGGAAAATGTGTGTATGCACACAGAGATGCATACATTGAAAAAAAGGAATAAACAATAATCTTATTATTTCTAAAATAGGATGTTCTGGGACTCAAAATTATCCTGGAACAGGTATTCCAAAATAATTTTATTTGGAGAATTTTAAATACAAATACAAGCAAAAAGCTAGATTTATTAAAAACAAGCAACTATCTTTAAAGAAACAAGTTAAAACTGATTTGCTTTGTCCATCTTAGTTCTTAACTTAAACTCTGTGCATGAGAGCATGAAAAATAGGCAAGTGGATGTCTCATTAAATATTTCACACAATTAGTGAAGTTAAATTTACTTTAAATCATGATTGTTACCAGTTCTAAGGCAAGTAAAGAAATACCATGCAGTCCTCTATACAAATTTAGTTTTAAAACAGGAGACAGCTTCCTGAACAGAACACCAACAGCACAGGCTCTAAGAGCAACAATCAATAAATGGGACCTCATGAAACTGAAAAGCTTCTGTAAAGCAAAGAACACTGTCATCAAAACAAAACGACTGCCTACAGATTGGGAAAAAAATCTTCACCAACCCTCTATGTGACAGAGGACTCATATCAGGATATATAAAAAACTAAAGAAGCTGAAAAGAAGAAAACCAGTAATCCAATTAAAAAATGGGGAACAGAGCTAAACAGAGAACTCTCTGTAGAGGAATATGGAATGGCAGAGAAACACTTGAAGAAATGCTCAATGTCATTAGCCATTAGGGAAATGCAAATCACAGCGACCCTGAGATTTCACCTTACACCCATCAGAATGGCCAAGATGAAAAACTCAGTGACAACACATGCTGGAGAGGTTGTGGAGAAAGGGGAACCCTCTTCCATCGCTGGTGGGAATGTAAATTTGTACAACCAGTCTGGAAAGCAATCTGGAGCTTTTTCAGACAACTAGGAATAGTATTTCCTCAAGATCCAGCCATACCACTCCTAGGCATATATCCAAAAGAGGCTCAAGTACACAGTAAGGACATTTGCTCAACCATGTTTGTAGCAGCTTTATTTGTAATAGCCAGAAGCTGGAAACAGCCCAGATGCCCCTCAACTGAAAAATGGATGCAGAAAATATGGTACATCTACACAGTGGAGTATTACTCAGCAATGAAAAATAAGGAAATCATGAAATTTGCAAGTAAATAAATGGTGGAACCTGGAAAGGATCATCCTAAGTGAGCTGTCCCAGAAGCAGAAAGACACACGGTGTATACTCACTCATATAGACATATAACATAGGATAAACCTATTAAAACCTGTACATCTAAAGAAACTAATCAAGAGAGAGGACCCTGACTAAAACGCTCAATCCCCATCCTGAAAGGCAAAAAGGATGGACATCAGAAGAAGAAGAAAACAGGAAACAACCTAGGAACCTGCCACAGAGGACCTTTGAAAGGCTCTGCCCTGCAGACTATTAAAGCAGACGCTGAGACTTATGGCGAACTGTTGGGCAGAGTGCATAGAATCTTATGTAAGAAGTGGGAAATAGTAAGATCTGGAGAGGACAGAAACCCCACAAGGAGGGCAACAGAACCAGAAAAAATTTGAGCACAGGGGTCTTCCCAGAGACTCATACTCCAACCAAGTTTCAGGCATGGAGATAACCTAGAACCCCTGCACAAATGTAGTTCATGGCAGTTTAGTGTCCAAGTGGGTTACATAGTAATGGGAAGAGGGACTGCTTCTGACATAATCTGATTGGCCTGCTCTTTGATCACCTCCCCCTGAGGGCAAGCAGCCTTACCAGGCCACAAAAGATGACAGTACAGCCACTCCTGATGTGATCTGATAGACTAAGTTCAGAAGGAAGGAGAGGAGGACCTCCCCTATCAGTGGACTTGAGGAAGGGCATGCTTGAAGAAGGGGAATGGAGGGTGGGACCAGAAGGGGAGGATGGGGTGCTTATGGGGGGATACAAAGTGAATAAAGTGTAATTAATAAAATAAAATTTAAAAAAAGTTTATTCATCTTAGACAAAGGAGTTTTGAAATTTTACCCTTTTCAAGAAGACCATATATATATATATATATACGAATTATATATATATATATATATATATATATATATATATATATAATTCGTTCTCAGTTTATTTTATCTTTTTCTTACTCACATAGATGTACATAAGGCAGATTTAGATGTCCCCAAACTAATAGCTTTGTAACAGCTTACCATTAACTCAGGAAGTACATATAGCACCCAGGCTTTTACTGCAGGCTCTATACCAACAGCTGGATCTCTTCAGCTCTTCCCTATTCTGCTTTTAATGCCTTCTTTGTGATTTGGAGGGAAGTTTTAGACTCACCTTCACACACACACACACACACACACACACACACACACACACACACACAC
>NW_026585895.1:35516887-35580290 GCF_907164565.1 Psammomys obesus
ACACACACACACACACACACACACACACACACACACACACACACACATACAAGGGAGGGGGAAGGAATGGAGGGGGAAGCTGTTAAAGAACAACTTTCATGCTGTGCAAAGAAGATGCTGAGATACCGAATGCTTTTTGATGCCTGCGGGTCACTAACCAAAGAGAGAAAAGAGAAAAACACATTCACACGTTATGGATCTAATTCAAAATCATTTTTCTTTACTTTTCCATCCATGGTGCCCAAATAGGGTCAAAAAGCCAGCACCTCAGTTATTTTGTTGAAAGTATAACAAATGCCTTAACTCTCTGCACCTATTACCACCACAGTGAACACTAAGTAAATCAAGCTTCAAGCTACTAATGTTTTCTTCCTGATACAACTGGACCTTTGTGGTGAACTTTAGAAATAGGTTGAATTTTTCATAATGGTTTTCCCAATATAAGTGGTTGATAATTAAAGGAAAGACGTTTCCCCTTAAGAATCACATTTTTTTTTCCTACAATGGACTAGGTCAGATTGGTTTGAAATCTAATATAAAGCTTGACCAGATGTTATATTTTATTTTAAAAAATGAGATTCAAGTCAGGCATTGTGTGTACCATTTGAACTTAAGAGAAGGTATGAATCCATGTTGTAAATAATTGTCCTGTAAAAGCTTAAGTATGTAATTTTTATTTGAAGAAAACAATGTAATTTTCTTAATGCACTTCTTAAATCAGCATTATCAAGGAAAGGCTAGGACTCAATGGAATGGAGATAAGCCAATGGATTGACTAATAAATATTAAAACCAAATAAATAAAATGTGGTCCATTTATATATACTAACTTAATTTTAAAAAATAATTTTAGTAGTTCTAAATGGATGGAGGAAAATGCATACTCACACACAGAACTCTCAAAGGACAAACTGCGTAGTGTTGCGAGTGAACAAAATAACTATACATTGTAAGTATCTTTACTGTATATCAACATTTTACATACATGATCCTGGGCTTATATTTATTTTGAAGTTGTTATGGTAATTTTAGTATAGTCATAGTGTTCAAAATTAAAATCAAGAAAATAAGTAGAAGAAAAAATAAACCCAATTTCATTTTTTGCTCATGACTTACATATTTTGAGTATGAATTTTTGTTCACAACTGTTTCTTCAGACTACAAACATTATTATCTCCTGACGTCACAGCTTCTATTTGTTACCTTTCTTCTATTATTTACAAGATTTTTGAAAGAAGGAAATTTATTTTGATTTATGGACACAGAGATTTTCAGAGAGAGAGACAGAGAGACAGAATGAGAGGAGATTTTTGATATTTTATAATCGTTCCCATAAAGAATTCCCATAAAGAATCCATAAGTGGATCAATCTGTTTGAGAAGTCAGAGATTTTTGGTCTGGTAGTGGCACACACCTTTAATCCCGGCTCTCTTGAGGCAGAGACAGGCCTGTGTGTTTGAAGCCAGTCTGGTGTACAGAACTAGTTCCAGGACAGCCAGGGCTACACAGAAAATTCATTTATTGAAAAACAAAAACAAACAAACAAAGTGTTAGTGTTTTAATGATTCTACTACCTCCCAACGCCTACCTTCCAACACTGCATTAAGAATTGTGAACAAAAAATATATGAGGCTGCTTTTACTTTCAGCCTGGGATCACTTTATATCAGGCCCTGGCACCAAAAGGCTCATGTTTAACTTCTAATTTAAAATGCACTCGTTCTACTAAATGTTTCATAGTTCTGGAATGGTGGCAAAGTTTCCTCTGAGGCTTAAGGCAAGTGTTTGCCCATGAGCTTTTGTGTAAATCAAAACACAACTAACAGATTACTGACTTAAAAGGCACGAGACAAGCATCCCCATCTGATAAACATGCTCAGAAAAGAAGGATCCAATGTAGCTAGGTGAGCTACATTAAAATATGTGGTTATTAATCTGTCCTCATGATGTGAGTTCTAACCATCTTGAGTATCCCACTTCCATGATCTTGGTGGTTGAAGCTGGTATGATGACTCTCTTAGGTGCCTCTGTTTACAATGTTGGCTTCCATCAGCAGAGATTCCATGTTCTTGGGTTTGAGTTCCTCTCATTGCTTCAAATATTACTCTCTGAGGATCCGCTTGAAGAAACATTGAGTCTACTACACAGTTTGGTTCAGCAGTGTTTTCTGGATGCCTTTCTTAACCTTTTTCATTAATACGTTCCAAAGTCTCTTGAAGTACATGATCAGATAAAATAATAACAATGGTCTCATATCTCAGAACAAAATTTCTGTGACATTTAGCTTTCTTTTTTCTCTTTTTTTATTAATTAATTCAATTTACATCTCAGTCATAGGTCTCTCCCTCTACTCCTTAAGTTCCACCCCACCCCTGCATCCCTTCTTGTCTCTTCTTTGGAATAGAGGAGCACCCCTAGAAATTCACCCCGGCTCATCTAGTCACATGAGAACTGATTTCTTGTTCCTCCCTTGTGGCCTTGTAGGGAAATCCCATCAGGGGGAAGTCATCAAAGAGCAGGCAACATAGTCGGGGATATCCCCCACTTTATAATTAATGGGCCACCATGAAGCCTAGGGTGGCTTCTCTTTTTGGGGTCTGTGCATTATAGTATGTCTCTCCTGTACAATATGACTAAAATCTGCTTATAAGTGAGTATATTCCATGTGTGTGTGTCTGGGTCTATGTTACCTCACTCAGGATAATCTTTTCTAGTTCTAGCTATTTGACTGAAAACTTCATGATTTCCTTATTTTTAATGGCTGAGTGGTAAATTAAACACCAGCAAACCAAATAATCAAAGAAAAAAAATGGGATACAGAGATAAACTGAATTCTCAGCAGAGGACTCTGAAATGGTGGACAAGCGCTTAAAGAAATGCTCGACATCCTTAGTCATCAGGTCAGTGCAAATGAAAATGATTCTGAGAGTCCTTCTTACACCTGTCAGAATGGCTAAGATCAAAAATTCAAGTGACAACACATGCTGGCGAAGGTGTGGAGAAAGGGGAACAATCCTCCATTTCTGGTTGAAGTGCAAACTTATGCAACCACTTTGGAAATCAATCTGGCACTTTCTCAGAAAACTGTTAATAGCCATACCTCAAGACCCAGTTATATTTCTCCTGGGCATAAACCTGAAAGATGCTCCATTGTATAACAAGGACACTTGCTCAATCATGTTTATAGCACCTTTATTCATAATAGCCAGAAACTAGAAATAACTTAGATGTCCCTCAACCAAAGAATGGATAAAGAAACTATGGTACATTGATATTTGGCTTTCTAACACAGTGAAGAAAACAGCTAACACAAATATCTAAAAGTAAAGAAGGTCTGTTTTGTCTCACAGCTTCAGAGTGTTCATGGTTACTTAATTCTCTTTCTTTCTCTCTTTCTCTAGAGAGAGAGACACACATTATATATATACACATACATATAAACACAGAATATCGTAGGACAAACTATTCAGCTAACAGTAGAAACTAAAAAGCATTCATGCAGCTTGGAAGACACACCATTGGAAAGATGCAGCTTCAAGAGTACAGCCTCTTAACATATTTCACAGAAAGAGATTCCACCATTATGGTGTCCACCACATTTCAATAGCTCATTAACTTATTTATCAGTCCATGGGTTAATAGGTTGACAGTCAGAGCTCTCATGATCTACAGACTTCTTAAAGGCCAAGATTCTGAGGAACACTACTTCAATAGAGACAAAGTCTACAAAGCAGAAGGTTTTAATAGACATTTGAGACCCAAAGTATAACACCAGTGAAAAATGTTCAGCCTGTAACTTCTATGAAATTCCTACTACTTGATCCAGATACTTTTCTGTGTTTATTAACAATTTTTCCATTATTTATTATAATAAGTTAGCTATATATATAGTAATAAATCTACATGATCTATCCCCCCTTATTCACATTTATATGGCATTATTTCTTTGAGTAAAAGGCTTCTAGTACATGACTTCTAGTTGACATCACACTCTCCACAGTAGTGGTGCTCTAGAGATTCTTATATATTCAGCAATATACAACCTTCATATGAAGAACAGAACAATCTGATATTCTGAACATATTTTGTAGATATTGTTTCACATGACCCTGCCTCTGAACTTCCCTAGACTCTTTGTTTGCAAAGTATGACTTACAACTTCAGCTGTCCTAGAAGATACGGCTTACAGCACTAAGAAATATGGAAGATCTGCACACACATAGAAATTAAGAAACATACTATTAAATAATAACAATCAACAAATCAAGGAACAATCACAAATGAAAATGAAAGACAACAAATCAATTTTAGAGAATACAGTGAGAATAGTACAAATGGAAACGTAAGACAATACACAATTGAAAACGAGAGGGGAAACTCAAATAAATAGATTACAATAGACAAAAGAGAACAGTAAAATCAGAACAAAGATAAATCAAATAACAATTAAGCCACAGAGAAAAATCAATGAAACCAAAAACTAAGTTGATTGTCCAAACAGATTTAACAAAACTGGCAAAGCTGATTCAAGATTCGATGAAGAAAAAAAAGAAAAGAAGAAAACCTAGGTTTAGAGAAGAAAGAGGGGATTTAATGAGAGCTTTCTCAGGAATAAAACATGACCTATGAGCTGGGTTTGGTGATACTTGTTGTCCCAGCTCTCTGAGAAGATGAGGCGAGTGGACAAAAATTACAAAATTTGCCCAAGCAATTTAAATACGACAAGAAAGACACACGGATAGGGTAGTTAGTTCCTCTGAAGTCATTTAATGAATTTACTGTGCAGCTGAATTATAATAAATTCCAACAATCTTTCACATTGTACTAGTGCTGTACCTTCAACTATTGGAAAATAACCATCAGATGTGTTACTTGAGCTCTAAACTGTTTAGCAATTTTGCTTATGGGGACCTACATAGACATATTTATTTGTAGTATAATTAATAACCAAATAAAACTTTATGAAAAAGAAAATAAATCTACTATATTATCACTTAGTTACTTTTGTGTCCCCTATAATTTTAGTACTTTTAAGCAGTTTTACACACATCTTGTCTCCCCTTCACTGTAATGTACTTTACTCAACATTATTTCTATAAAACTATGAAAAACCCAAACTGCTCAATCACTGCATGTCTCTCTGTCCTGATATGTATATAGAATTATTAACTTTAGTTTCTTATATTTTGTATAATGAAATACCTTGTTAGAGCCAATATATTCTTCATTGATGCCTGTTGCACATGATTCATAGATCCATTCCATTCCTTGTTAATGGGAATCAATTTCGAAAACACATTAGTTGGCTGTTTCATCTAAATATTGTATAATTAGTTTTATGTATTTATTTTAACTCATTCTTTCAGTTGATCTGACTCAGAACACGTTTCTGAGTACCTTACTACCTAATTTTCTTTCGCCACCCACATGAAGACTCTACCTAGCAGGGGATAGAAACAGATGCACTACTCACAGCCAAACTTTGGACAGAGAGCAGAGCAGGGTGCCTTCTGGAGAAGGGTGATATAGAAGGACCTGGAGGATACAGGAGACCCACAGAGAGACCAACAAGGCAAAAAAAAAAAATGCTGGCCCCAGAGGGTTCTACAGAGAATGATGTATCAGTCAGAGACCATGCACAGAGAGGACCAATACCCCTTGCTCAGATATAGCCAAATCTGAGACAGCTCAAATGATAATATTTGATTCCCACAAATCACACAGTATATATGCCATCAAAAACATCCTTTTAGATTTCTCCCAGAGGTTATATTTTGTCATTTCAACAGGTTCATAAAGCAGTATTTGGGGGCATTTAGCTGTATTCTATTGCTAAGGCTTTTGAACATTCTCACTGTCTAAAGTTAGTGCATATTTTTATTTTCTTGTGGGTCATGTCCTTTAGATTTACGTGCTATGTTCTCAATATGCACTGACACATAGGTTTTGCAACAATTGCCCAGCAGTACAACAAGGCTGGCATTGTTTCTGACTGTCACCAATATCTTAGTTTTCTTATATAGTGTCTAAAAATATATTCTGACTCTAAGCGTCCACATTAGATTACTTGATTGAAGCAGTGCTTCAGTACCTACTCCTCACCTAAGTCTAATGTTGTAAAACATCTTCACACAAGAAACAAAATAGTCTAGGTACTTACGCTATGCAAAATGACTCAGGAACCGATGAATAAATAATTGTATTTCATGAATAATTAAAGAATAATGTTGGGTGCCTCAAACAATCTTTGTGTGCAAAACAATAAAATCTTTTAATGGGCCATGTGACACACAGTACAAATAGGAATAAGGTTAATGGTATCCTACTTGAAAACTTGTATTTTGCTCTCAAATTCTGCTTTTTGTTTAAAAATTCAATGTGCAGGTATGACCTCAGAACAGTGAGAATTTAGTGGTTAAGTTAGAAGACAGTGTAAAACAGCGACACTGACATTTTTATTAAAGCAAACTATTTCTGTGTTAAAAAATTGTATTCATGTACTTTTCATTATATTTAGATTTCTATAGAAATAGGTACTATCACTTTTGGTGAGTTGTACATTATGATAATTCACGAGTGGGTAAGTCACTTACCATCATGGTTAATAATAATTAATATTCACAAGAAGAGTGTCAGTAATTTTACCAAAATATAGTGACATTTATTATCATGCAACAAGAAAGTAAAGGCTAATAAAAATCCATAGCTCTGCTTTTACTGTTATAACTTGGAGCCAGTCATTTATTTGCTAAGCCTCAGGTTTTGTACTTGAAAATTTTTAATTGAACTAATCTTAACCAATTCAGAGTTTCTTTCTCATAGATTATTACAGAATATTTTAGGATGACTTATAAAGCTAAAGAGAATTTTATATCTTTGGTTCTTTAAAGATTAGGTGGCATGATTTTTTTTAAACAATGATTTTTTATGCTTACTGTTTGTAAAACATTTAAAAAATTTAAAAGCTAACAAATGAGCCAGATATGACAGTAACAATGGAACTCCCTTTAGAGACAGTGGAGCTCCAAAGAGAATTAGGTATTCTTGTTCAATTTGCCTCTGTCCATTTACATCTCCCATTCTACTATCTAAACTCTTAACAACAGTAGACAAATGTGAGTGAGCAGAATGACCAGAAAAGCAACATGTGAGACAGGTTTCATTTTACACTGTCTAATTGAAGGACTCCTATTTCCAAATGTTTTCCTTTAAACTGAAATTTTCTGGGGCTTCTTAAGGATTGTATTAGATAGCACATACAAAATCTTTACTATAAGGATATTCAGGAAAATACACATCACCGTATATTTCAGTGTTCATGGTCAAATCACAAGTCAAAATAAAATAACATTTCTCACTTCGTATAAACCTCAGATATTATTGAAGCAATCATACTTTTTCCTCATATTACATTAACAAAATACATATTTACTACTTTGTGTCATTACTGTGAAGTTTTGATATCTGCAGTTTGTTTGAATATCACATATGAGTAGTTTTTACATAATTTGATGTTTTATATTGAGTTATATTTTCATTAATTTTTACCAAATAATTCTACCTCCACACATACATAATATAGAAAATAATTTGTAAATACGGCAGGAGCTATTCACTGAAATATTCTTTAAGTTATAAAATATATAAAACTAATATTCTAGAGTAAAATGGCAAAAAGAAATAATCTTATGCACTTTTAAAATGGTGCAAATTTCACAATATGAGCAAGCTGAATATTTTTCCACTGTTCTGGGAGGACTAACGCAAAATGGCAGCTACGCAAAATGTTCTGATGAACTCCTGTCACAGACATATCATTTTTAACTAGTACTGTGTCAAATTATCACCCATAGAACTAAGCAAATAAGGTGAAAGACCACAGTACCCACTCTTAATATGACTAGTGAAAAGACACACTGAAGAAGTCAGAAAGGAGACTGTTGCCATGATCTTCCCCAAACCTCAAAGCATCCTAAATTTTAGACATATATGTCACCTTCTACACACATACAAAATAGAAAAAAAAAAAAATTAGTGGAGACAGCAAGAGTTTTTCATCCAAGAGAAAAATCATCCAGTTCTCACACCTGAAACCTGCTGGCTATTCATGCTAATTCAGGGGCGGTGAAAGCCTTCCCTGTTGGAGTGGACTCTCTTTCTAGACTTTGCATACTTCGTAAACTTTGTAAACTCTGGAGGCAGGAAAGTGGCCAGGGCCCTGTCTGAGGTGCACCAGGATCCATTCCCTTCCCACAGATTTTCCTGTCATAACAGTATTTCTAGTCTCTGTAAACTGTCAAAAAGTTGATCTCCGGATTCCTCAATAGGACCATTCCTAGATTATGCTAATTTAAGTAAAAAGTCTGAACAAAATGTGATCAATGCCTGAGCAGGAAACTCCACCAATGCCTGAGCTCCTTCAAGCTCAGGACTTGAAAACCAACCAACCCTCACCCTGGAAATCTCTGACTTAGAAAGCTCCACCCCCTAAGAAAGCGGATGTAAAGGATATGTCTGCTCCATTCCCTGCTGTTCTCTCCTAGCCACAGGGCAGCTAACTCTGGAGTTGTCTCTCCACACCCTGAACCTTCCCAATTAATTTCTTTTATCAGATTTTCTGCCTGTTGTGACTCTTATCAGAAGAAGCCAAGAAGCAATAAAGAGAAGGGAAGAAGCAAAGAAGTGTAGCTGGGTTGAGGCTCCTCAGCTCAGTTGGGGATACTCTTCCCTGAAAGCTGTAATGCCTCTGCTGTTTTGGCTTCTACTGAGACACTGTTCCACCTCAGAGCTGTAGAGTTACTGAGTTCCTGTGTCTCAGCATGCTCTACCTTTGGGACACTGTCAGGCCTAGAGATGTGTGGTTCCTGGGCTCTAGTATCTCAAGATACTCTTCCATTTGGATACCTTCTCTCCTATGAGTTTGGTGCTTTCTGAGCCTCCAGGTCTCTGGATACCCTTCTATCTGAGGAAAGAGGCCAACTATACCAATATCAAACTCCAGTGAAACCTGGTACTATTGAAATCAATTAAACTCTAGTACCAAGCCAATACCTACAGAATTAGCCTCCAGAACTATAATAGGTCATATCATTTCATTTATCTTTTCTCAGACTTAGACGGCAGGGAAGATAACTCTTCATCTCTCATGCCTTGCCACTGTGTAACATAATTATCACGGAACTATTGTTTACAGAGCTCCAGAACCTCCATGACAATGTGCTGTGTCTTGTACCCCAGTGAAACAGACTGATGTTTGGCTTATGGCCTCCATCATTATTATCTGTAGGATGACGGTTGGTGCAAACTTCAGTCTTGTGGGTCCCTTTGATTATTAGAGACAGCATGACCAACTTACCATTAAGCTAGCCAAATAACTGCCTTCACCAACACACAATCTTGTGTTGTATTGCATAGTATAAGACCTCTTTTATTTTTTTATTTTTATTTATTTACTTTTTGGCTAGAATATTGTCGTGGGGAGAAGAGTTTGCCCTGGGACAATGGTGGGCTTGTGAACCACAATACTGTATAGATTTAAGTCATCCCCTCTCTGTCTTGGCAGTAGGCATAGTTTCTGGAAAAGTTCCAGTTCTAGAACATTATAAGAAAGGCCTGCCTTCTGGAATTTGGTTTGAGCTAGTCTCACTTGTGGTTGATTCCTGGAGTACTGGCTTATGATTTTACCTCAGCAACTGGCAAAAGTGTATCATTAGTCATATCCCAGTATTATACTGGTCTTGAGAGGATATGGGTTCAAACAGTTTTGGTATAAGACAAAACCTTGGGGTTGATTTTTCTTTGTTGTCTTTCTTACCAGAGCAAATAAGAACCATACAGTCTGGCATTATACTGATAACTAACAGTAATATGGACATTGGGGCATAAACAAGTATCAGAGAGCAACTAGAGATAGACTACTCTTTGTCTCTTTGTAGTCTTCTGTTTATTCTCCGCAACACATTAACAAATGATTTGAAATAAACTTGGCTTAGACTGCCCTCTAATACTGAAACGGGGATAATATAGTCATACCAGAATCCTGATATATCTGGATCTGGGTGCCATCTAGTGCCGAAACAGTGAAGATGACTAGAGACTCAGCAAATTCCCAAAAAACTGGCGAGAATTCATGGAAAGTTAGCAACAGAAAAGCCAAATTAGGAAGACTGAAACAAATACCTCATCCTGTATGTCATAACGCAGAAAGTGTTAAGAAACTATGATCACATGTAGTACTCAAAACTATGTTTCAGGAATGGCCAATCAGCAATCAGCATAGGAGACCTTTTATACAAGTATAACTGGAAACCTGATGAGTTGAAGACAACAGAGGTGAACACTGAATAATCTAAAAACAAAAGTTAGACAATGAAGTGACAGCAGTTAAAAACCAAACAGAAATCTGAGCCACGGATGGCATTCAGCGACGGGATAGAGTGAGATAGGATCATCAGTGACAGGCAAGACGAAACAGAACTAACCAACTCCCAAACAAGCTGAAACGTAGCTGAAGAACACAAATGAAAAACAGAGTTTGAAGCTGAACTGGAAAGCTGGGGACACAATTTTTTAAAAATTGGGGTTTTGGAGATTCATGAAATTTTGAGAATGCTAAAGCATTAGAAAGCTTTTCCAAAAACATTATCTTAGGAAATTTTCTAAACCAAAGGAGGATACAAATGAATGCAAGAGCAGGGATGCGGTTTGACAGTGGAATGTCTCCCGTAGGCTCACGTATTTGAACACTTAGTTCTGGGATGGTTCTATTGTTTCAGATGGCTGAAAACCTTTAGAAAGTTTAGTCTGGGTGGCTAGGCTCAGACCTCTATTTCACAGCCACTCTCCTCTGCTTGTCACCATGCTTTCCCTGCCTGCATGAAGTGTTCCTTACCAGAGTGGATCATATCCCTCCAGAACCATGAGACTAAACTCTTTAATCTTAACTTGATTTTCTCAGAAATTTTCTTTGTTTTTCTGTTTGTGTTTTCACAGCAACTTGAAAGTAACTATGACCATGAATGGCTATAACCTAGAACCCAGCCCAGATGTAGCCCATTGCTGCTCAGTATCCAACTGGGTTCCCTAGTTAGGGGAACAGGGACTGTCTCCGACGTGCACTCAATGGCGGGCTCTTTGACACTCCTCCCCTCTTCCCCAGTGGGGAGCATCCTTGCTAGGCCACAGAGGAGGACATTGTAGCCAGTCCTGAAGAGACCTGATAAGCTAGGATCAGAAGGAAGGGGAGGAGGTCCTTCCCCATTAGTGGACTTAGAGAGGGGCAGGAAGGAGATGAGGGAGGGAGGGTGGGTTTGGAAGGGAGGGAGGGGGCTACAGCTTTGATACAAAGTAAATAAACTGTAATTCATATAAAATAATTAAAATTTAATTAAAAAAAGAGAGTAACTATGACCAGTAACTAAAGTAAACAAAAATAATAATTGAGAGACACTAGTCAAAGCAGCTAAAAAAGAAAAGGCAATTTTATGATGATTATAGAAATCAGTTTTACAAGTTTACATTTCTACCAGCAATGGAGGAGGGTTCGCCTTTTTCCACAGCCTCTCCAGGATGTATCGTCCCTTGAGTATTTGATCTCAGCCATTCTGATAGGTGTAAGGTGGAATCTCGGGGTCACTGATTTCCATTTCCCAGATGTCTAAGGATGTTGAACATTAAGTGTTTCTCTGCCATTCGATATTCTTCTACAGAGAATTCTCTGTTTAGCTCTATATTCCATTATTTAATTGGATTACTTGATTTGTTGCTTTTTTAACTTCTTGAGTTCTGTATATATTCTGGATATTAGCCCTTTGTCAGATACAGGATTGGTGAAGATCCTTTCCCAGTCTGTAGGCTGTTGTTTTGTTCTGATGACAGTACCCTTTGCTTTACAGAAGCTTTTCAGTTTCATGAGGTCCCATTTATTCATTGTTGATCTTAGAGCCTGTGCTATTGGTGTTCTGTTCAGGAAGTTGTCATTTGTGACAATGAGGTCAAGGCTTTTCCCCACTTTTTCTTCTAACAGATTTAGTGTGTTTATGAGAAAAACCATACTTCTAAATATGTATATATTAAACATTGCGTAGTAAATATATTGCAATATATATTGCATAGGTTACAATATATATATATTAATAGTTCTAAAGTGAAAGAATACTTAATTAAATACAGTAATAAGTGTAGATATTAACATCATACTCTCAGCAATGGACATATCATCCAGAAAGGAAATCGGTGAGGAAACCTCATTGTATCTGTTATGAGTGGATATAACAACCATCTATAGAGTACTTCACCTGACAACTATCAAACACGTATTTATTTGTTCACATTAACACATGAACATTTCTCCAGGACAGAAATTATATGATTTCCTCATTTGACATGGAAAGACAGTGAATAGAATTTAGCATACCCATATGACAAAAGTTCTGAACAGGTTAAACATTCAAGAAATGTATCCCACTGTTATTCAGGCCATGCACATCCAGACATATAACATTATGCTAACTAGGGGAAGGCTGAAGACTATTTAAGACCTAGAACAAGACAAGATTGAGTCTTTTCACCATTTTTACTCAATGTAGTATAGGGAGTCATGGACATAGATAACAAGTAAGAGAAAGAGATACAGGATATCTGAATTAGGGTTGTTTGCAGATGACATGATCTTACATAAAGAAAGCCTCCAAAACTCTTCTTACCTAAAACTGTGAGAAAAGAAATAATAAATTAATTCAGAAAAAAATGAAAATTCAGGTTACAATACCAAAATAAAAAGTTTAGCAGTATACCAAAATTGATTTTTTCTTTAAAATAGGAACCAAATGGTCATAACTTTAAAGTCTAAGAATAAATAAATGGAAATAAATGAAACAGATATATTCATTAAAAATGTGAATCATTTATGAAAAAAACAGAAGGAACCAAACACTAAAAAGAACATGCTATATTCATGATGGCAAAGATCAATATTGTTATATGATCCAAGTTACACAAACTATTTTTGAGTATTTGATAGAATTCCTTTTCTCAGATTTAGGATAACTCTAGAATTAAAATGGATCCACAATACCCCATATAAAAACCTAATTCAGAAGAAAGAAAAGAAAAAAAAATTATATTATTTGAAATTAACATGTGCCAAACTGTGAGAATCAAGACAGCATAGTACAGCAGAAAAAAGAGACATAAAAAGCAATATGAAATAACAATCTGACAAGTAAACTCTTACACACCCTGTGTTTTTGTTTTTTCTTTTCTTTTCAGAAAGTGGTAATAACATGAAGGAATGTTTTCAGTAAATGATGTTGGGGAAATAAGTTATCTACATGCAAAATAATGAAGCTAGATTCCTATCTGTCCCCAGTTACAGAAATCAAATGGATTTACCAAATCAAAATGAATTAAAAACTTCGATGTAGTCCTTGAGAGTGGGAATCTACTAAAAAATAACATAGAGAAATTATTTAGGACATGAGAATGTGCAATGAATTTTTCAGTTGAACTCCCAAAATAGAGGGAAAAAAGAGGAAATCTAACAAAAAGAGTTACGTTAAACTTAAAAAGCTCTGTACAGCAGAGGAAACAAAATAAATAAGAGAAAACATTTGCAATCTATGCATCTGATAAGTTGCTGATATTTGGAACATAAAAGAAACTCCCAAAATTCAACAGCCAAAAGGCAAATAGCCCCCATTAAAAATATGCAATACATTTAAATTTAATTACATTTAAATACTAAATTTCTGAAAAAACACAATATGATTGCCATGTCATTATTATGAAGGAGATGCAAATCAAAACAATGAAATGTTCACCACAACCAGTTGATAATAGCTACTGTCCAACAAAAACCAAAGTAAATGATTTCAAAGAGCAGAGAATTCTTGTATACATTTGAATAATTCTGTAAATTAAAAAATCTACTATGTACAATCATTGTAGAAGTTTCTCAAATAAATAAAAACATGACTCATATTATCTGGAATTTCCCTCATTAAGCATATGTTTAAGCATATGTAAATATAATTTAAATATTTCAAAGAAACATCTCTATATTCATGCTCACTAGAGAATATTTTATAATAAACTAAAAATATACAAACAACACAAGTCTTCATTCTGTAAATAGATATGGAAAATATGTCATACATACATAATGGGACATAAAAGAATGAGATCATATCCTTTATGACAAGGGCATACCTAGACATCTTCGTTTTGTGTGAAATTAGGCAGGAAATAAAGATAAATATTATGTGACTTCATTCACATGCATAATTTGACCCCATATGAGTAGGGGATAGAATGATAGGTGCCATAGGCTCGGAAGACTCATATAAGTGGCTGGGAGAGTAGAGACGAGAAAGGTAGAGAAAGGGTCATCAGTGTGTTCATGATCAAGAAGCCCTGAGGTTCTACTGCAAACTACAGGCAACCCGTATATGATGCACTTTTCATAATGTGAGAAGAGATACATTAAATTTTTAATCACAAGGAAAAAATACGTTTCAGTAGTGATAAATGTGTTCAACCCAAGTTAAACGTTATGCAATGAGTGTATATATTAAATATTTATGGTGGCTCATCAGTAGGAAAAACTTGCGGTTTTGTTATTAGGTAAAAGTGTAAAGACACACTTGAAATGTACTAGATTATCATTTCAACTCTGGAAGTAACCATATGAAAAAGTACATAAGAGGAAAAGATCTTCACACAGTTCCATGTCTACTGTATGGTGTGAGAAAATATCTGATCATTGTACTTATCTCTTTGAGCCACTTGAAAACTACAATTGCATCTCTCTTATGAAGGTATTCAGAGGAGGTACACACTTTCAATAATATTAAACTTTATACCGTTTTTATACAAAAAAATTAACATGTATTTATTTAATATACATTAAGGGTTCAAGCAGACTTAGTTAAAAAAAAATAATAATACCCCACCTTAGAAATCAAGAAAAGGACAGACCATCTGAGAACAAAGACGACCCGAGAGAGAAGCTGGACAGCTTGCTTTGAATAGGTTTCTTGCAGGTAGTTCTTAAATGCTGTGTTTTTTGTTGTTGTTGTTGTTGTCTTTATTGTTTTGTTTCTCAGAGCCAGCAGTATGTGTGTTCAAAGGAATCTCGGTGTTGGGTTCTCCCGGCAGGCTGGGGATAGAGAGCGAGATGGTTCTGACGTCATATAGTGCAGGCCATTAATCCTTGGGGATGTGTAGGCAGAAGTTGCCCTGGGTGTCCACGTTGGGGTGGTAGCAGGGCGTGAGGAACTTCACCGTGGGTGCGTTGTAAGGGTAGCCACTGGGGAACTCTAGGGAGAATTTATACCTCAGGTCTTCATATACTGTGCCGGAGGCTCCATGGATGGTTCCTACCCATTTGAACAGGTTGTCTGATTCAGGGAAGGCAGAAATCCCTTTGTCACCAGATGTCACGAGGGTCATCAGCTCCTTCTGTAGCCTCTCGGGGCGGCGGACCCCCTGGGCTTGGCTTCTTGCAAAGGCAGAGACACTGGCAGCAGGTGAATGCGCAGACGAAAGGGCGACTGCCCCTTCATGTTTTCTTATTATCACACTTCTGACTTTTAAAAGCAACTGCCAACTCTGCACAGCACAGGAAGTAGCAGCCATGGCTGGTCTAGGGAAAAGATGATACAGTTATTTAGTCAGAGCACTCACTACCATTTGCGCATTGTAGTAGGGTGTGTCCTGTGTGTAGTGTGGATTTTTTTTCCTATTAATTATGTACCGTATCATTTTTGTTAGTTGGCTCATCTTTATGGCTGATTCCCTTCAGCTTTTACACACGTAGAAAGTTTTGCCAGTTTCAATTTTTTTTTTGAGATTTAGTTATAAATATTTTAAAACTACTCAGTATAAAGTAATATTATAAAACTGATTCGTAGTAGACGTGGCTCTACACTAACCTTTAGAAAATTAACCATCATTTTAATTTTTCAACTGACACTATCTTCTTAGGCAGCTCGCTCACTCAGCATTTCTAAGTATTATGGTTTTTAACATGAATGGGACAAGTTCAAATAGATACACTTTGTAGACATTACACAAACTTCAACATTTTAGAAATGGATCACTGAAGAGTTTTAGAATACTTCAAGTAACAGATCATATCCAGGCTAGGATTGTGATAGGATACCTGTTAAGTTTATTCTGCTGCACACACATATATGTATATATTTCTAATTTTCTAGTATCATTTGAGACAGTGAATGTGTATGTCTTTTTTTAAAAGTTTTTGAGATTATAATATGAGTACAGAATGTTCTCTTCTTTTGAAAAGATGGCAGGGATTTAATTAAACTCAGGCAGGTGGAGTACATGGCAGGAGACAATCAAATGCAGTGCTGAAATCAATAAATTAGAAACAGAGAAAACAATGGGAAGAGTCTACGAAATGAGGAGTTGGCCATAGAGAATGGCAATATTAGGATATGTGGCTTTGTTCCAGGAAGTGTGTCGCTGTGTAGGTAGGCTCCGAAGTCTCCCATTCTCAATCTCTCAGTGTGGAATCATCGTCTCCTTCTGGCTGCCTGCAGAGTCCTTGAGAAAATCAACTGGATATTAAACAAAACAAAACACAACTTGTCAAGGCAACCAAAAGGCAGAGAGAGAATATCCAAATTAACAAAACCCATTTTCAGAAATGAAAAGGGGATATAACAACAGACACCAAGAAAATCCTGAGAATTTTAGGTCTTACTTCAAAAACCTGGACTCCAGAAGATTTGAAAATCTGAAGAAATGGACAATTTTCTCAATAGATGCCAGTTACCATAATTAAATCAAGATCAGATAAACAGTCTGTCTTAGGATTCCCAGTGCTATGAAGAGATATCATGACTGTGGCAAGTCTTTTAAAGGAAAACATTTAACTGGGGCTGCATTACAGTTTCAGAGGTTCAGTCCACTATCGTCATGGCCAGAAGCATGGTAGCATGCAGAAAGACATGGTGCTGAAGGAGCCAAGAGTTCTATATCTTGAGTCAAAGGCAGCCATTAGGAGAATGTCTTCTTCAGGCCGCCAGTAGGAGACTGATTCCACACTGGGCTGAGCTTCAGAATAGGAGACTTCAAAGCCTACCTACACAGTGACACACTTCCTCGAAAAAGGCCACACATCTTAATATTGCCACTCTCTAAGGCTAGGTATTCACACACATGAACCTGTGGGGACCAAACCTATCCGAACCACCACATCCCAGCCCATGGCCCTCATAGGCTTATGGACCTAACATAAGGCAGAAATGCATCCAGACCAACTTCAAAAGTCCCCACAGTCTATCACAGTCTCAAAAATATTTAAAAGTTCAAAGTCTCTTCTGAGATTCATCCAATTTCTTAACTGTAATCCCCTATATATCAAAATGCAACTCAGTCTCCAAATGGGCTACCTAGTAAGGGGAACAGGGGCTGTCTCTGACATGAACTCAGTGGCTGGCTCTTTGATCACCTCCCCCTGAGGCCGGGTATGTGTGTGTGCAGCTTTACCAGGCCACAGAGGAAGACTATGAAAGACAGTCCTGATGAGACCTGATAGGCTAGGGTAAAATAGAACAGGAGGAGGTCCTCCCCTATCAGTGGACTGGGGAAGGGGCATGGGAGGAGATGAGGGAGCCAGGGAGGAAGGGCTTGGGAGGGAACGAGGGTGGGGGCTACAGCTGGGATACAAAGTGAATAAATTGTGATAAATAAAAAAATTATATTAAAAATCAAAATAAAAAGCAGATCACGTACCCAACATCACAGGATATATATTGTTATTCCAAAATGTCATAGTGATGAAATGCTGAACCAAAGCAAGACCAAAAATCATCTGGGCAAATTCCAAACTCTGTATCCCATGTCTGATGCCCAACTTCTTTCAGCTTTGTTGATTGCAACACAATGATTTCTCTTGGGCTGGTACTACTCCCTGTTAGAATTTTTCTCAGCAGGTATCCCAGGGCCCTGTCATCTCTAATATCTGGGGTCTCCAAGGCAACTTCAGCTTTGATAGTTCTTGTTCCAAAGTCTGGGATCCACACATGATATTACAGAGTCCTCCAAAGGTCTTTGGTTACTTCTCCAGCTCTGTCCTCTGTAGCAGTCTAGGCTCTGGCTGACTCCACTCCACTTCTGCTGCTGTTCTTGGTGGCTATCCCATGGTACTGACACTTCCGGTATTCTGGGGTCTTCTGCTGCAACTAGGCTTCACTTTCACTAATAGCCTCTCATAGGCTCTCTTCATGGTCAGACCTCAACTTCTGTGTATGACCCCTTCATTCATTTTCTGTCAGATGTGGGGTGTGTGAAGAACTTTTCCCACTCTGTAGGAGGCCATCTTGTCCTATTGATGATGTCCTTTGTCTTACAGAAGCTTTTCTGTTTAATGAGGTCCCATTTATTAATTTTTGATCTTAGTGCCTGTGTGATTAGTATTCAGTTGAGGAAGTTGTCTCCTCTGCCAGGGCGATCAAGGCTCTTCCCAACATTCTATCAGATTCAGTGTATATCATCTGCAAATAGTAATATTTTGACATCTTCCTTTCCTATTTGTATCCCCTTGATCTCCTTTAGTTTTTTTTTTTTTGTTTGTTTGTTTTTTAGCTAGAACTTCAAGTACTATAGTGAATGCATATGGAAAGAATTGTCTTGTTCCTGATTTAAGTTGAATTGCTTTGAGTTTCTCCCCATTTAATTTGACGTTGGCTATTTTCTTGCTGTGTATTGCTTTTATTATGTTCATGTATGTTCCTTGTATCCCTGCTCTCTCCAAGACTTTTATGAAATGTGTTGAATTTTGCCAAAGACTTTTTCAGCATCTAATGAAATGAATGTTGTTGTTTTTTCAGTTTGTTTATATGGTACATTACACAGGCTTTATTATGTTGAACCATTCCTGCATTTCTGTCTACTTGATCATGGTGAATGATCTTTCTGCTGTATTCTGGATTCCATTCATAAGTATTTAATTAAATATTTTTTTCATCAATGTTCATGAGGAAAATTAATCTGAAATTCTCTTTTTTATTGAGTCTTTTTGTGGTTTGGATATTATCTTGACTGTGGTCTCAAAATAAATTTGGCAATGTTCCTTCTGTTTCTATACTGTTGAATAGTCTGAAGAGTATTGGTGTTAACTCTTCTTTGAAATTCTGCTAGAAATATATACTAAAACCTGTGGTCTTAGGCTTTTTTGGTTGGGAGACTTTTAATAAATGCTTCTATTTCTTTGGGGGTTATGGGGACACTGAAATTCTTTACATGATATTGATTTAACTTTGGTAAGTGGTATCTATAAAGTAATTGTCGTTTTCTTTTAGATTTTTCCAATTTTGTGGAGTATAGACTTTTAAAGTAAGACCTAATGAGTCTTAGGGTTTCCTCAGTGTCTGTTGTTATGTTCTCCTTTTCATTTTTCATTTTATTAATTTGTATAATTTCTCTTTGCCTTTAGTTTGGGTAAACTCTCTTATTGATTTTCTCAAAGAACTAACAGTTAGATTGGTTCTTTATATGGTTCTCTTTGTTTCTATTTTTATTGATTTCACTCTGAGTTTGATTATTTCTTATGTTCTACTTCCCTTGGATATGTCTGATTGCTTTTGTTCTAGAGATTTCAGGTGTGATGTTAAGTCACTAATATAAGATCTCACCATTTTTTTTTTTTAATTAAGGTACTTAGTGCTACAAACTTTTCTCTCAACTTTGTTTTGTGTCCCATAAGTTTGGGTATGTTGTGCATTCAATTTCATTGAATTCTAAAAAGCCTTTAACTTTTTTTCCTTATTTCTACCTTGAACCAGTAGTCATTCTTTAGAAAGTTGTTCAGTTTCCATGAATTTACAGGCTTTTTGTTCCTTCTGTTGTTGTTGAAGTCCAGGTTTAATCCATGGTGGTCTGATAAAGTATAGGAGATTGTTTGAATTTTCTTGTATCTACCAAGACTTGTTTTGCAACTGACTATATGGTCAATTTTGGAGAAAGTTTCATGAGGTCCTGAGATGAAGGTATATTATTTTGTATTTGGGTAAAATATTCTGTAGATACCTGTTAGGTCCATTTGAGTAATAATATCTGTTAGTTCCATCATTCCTCTCTTTAGTTTCTGTCTGCATGTCCTGTCTATTGATGAGAGTGAGATGTTGAAGTCTCCTGCTATTAATGTGTGTGTGTGTGTGGGGGGGTTAATGTGTGATTTAAACTTTATTAATGTTTCTTTTATTAATGTTGGTCCCTTGTTTTTGGAGCACAGGTCATCTTTGTATGCTTTTTCTTTGATGAGTATGAAATGTCTTTCACCATTTTTTTCATATTAATTTTGGTTAGAAGTCTATATTGCTTGATATTCGATTGAGTTTCTTTGGATTTATTTACTTGAAAAACCTTTTCCAGCCCTTTACTAGAATATCTATATTTGAGATAATCTCTGTATTTCATTTTGAGGTGAGTTTCTTGTATGTAGCACAATGACAGATCCTCTTTTCACATCCATTATGTTAGTCTGTTATTGGAGAATGGAGTCCATTTATATTGAGAACTATGAACAATCATTATTGTTAATTTCTGTTATTGGTAGATTGTGTGTGTGTTTGTGTGTGTGTGTGTGTTTCCTTCTTTTGGTTTTGTTTGTGTGAAATTATTTCCTGTGTTTTCTTTGGGTAGTTAACATCTTTGTGTTATAATTTTTCTTCTAGTCTCTTTGTAAGGCTGGAGTTGTACACAGATACTGTTTAAATTTGGCTTTGTCCTGGAATATCTTTGTTTTCTTTCTTTATGGTGATTGAAAGTTTCGGTGGATATAGTAGTTGGCACTAGCATCTGTCCAGGCTCTTGTGGCTCTTAAAGTCTCTCTGCGAAGTCAGGTGTAATTCTGATAGATCTGCCTAAATATGTTACTTGGCCTTTTTACCTTGCAGCTTTTAATATTCCTTTTGTTGTTGTTGTTCTGTACATTTAGTGTTTTGATTATTATGTAGTGGGGGGATTTTCTTTTCTGGTCCATTCTATTTGGTGTTCTGTAAGTTGCTTTCAAATTTATGGACAGCTCTTTATTTAAATTTGGGAAAATATCTTTTATGATATTTTTGAAAATATTTTCTGGGCCTTTGAGCTGGCAATCTTCTATTCCTCTTATTCTTAGGTTTGGTCTTTTCATAGTGTCCCAGATTTCCTCGATATTTTCGGTTGTCAGAAACTTTTTGGATTTAGCATTTCCTTTTGCCTGCATCTCCTATGCCTGGGATTCTCTCTTCCTTCTTCTATATTCTGTTGGTGATGATGGGGTCTATTTTTCCAGTTCACCTACCTAGATTTTCTGTCTCCAGAATTCCCTCAGTTTATGTTTTATTTATTGCTTCTATTTCCAATTTCAGGTCTTCAATAGTTGTATTCATTTTCTTCTCTTGTTTCTTTGTATCTTTTTTCTTTCATTTTTTTACCTGTTTCTTTATATTTTTCTTGATTCATTTCTTCTTTGAGGGCCTCTATTATCTTCATAAGATTGGATTTAATGTCATTCTCCTATGCTTCAGCTGTCTTGGACTATCTAGGGTTTGTTGTATTAGTACGGGGTTACGATGCTGCCATATTTCCAAACTGTTGTTGATTGCATTCTTAGACAGGCCTCTAGTCATCTACCTTTGAGGCTGTTATAGGCTCAGGTGCTGATTTCTGAATTTATCTTTGCTAGATGGATGTTTCATGGATGTTTTCCCCGCCAAGCTTCTGTTTCCTCTCTAATCTTCTGGCCTGAAAGGCTTGGAGCTATGGTGACCAGCAAGAATTCAGGTCCAGTAAATATCTTTGCTGGGGGGGGGGGGGTTTGTGGCCTTCATGACCTCTAGGTTTTTTGGTACCAATCTTGCCTCTAGGGTTCCAAATAACTAAGTGTGTGGCTTCTGAGGTTCTGGATATCTGCTCGGTCTCTGGGCTTCTCTGTGGCCTCCAGTAAAGCTCAAGTCTTCTTCAGAAATTGTGGGCCAGAATATGGCACCCAGGAGAGAGGTCTTGTTGGGGATGTTGGGTGGGTTGTATCTTACCTAGGGTCCTTAGTGCCAGTATGGTCTCTGGTAAAGCAGCCAATGCTGTGGTCTGGAATATGGAGCCTAGGGAAAGGGGTGCAGTTTGGGGTTATTACAGCATATTTTAATAGCTTTTTTTTTTTTTTTTTTACGTGGGGTAAGAGAAGCAATAGGAAAACATGCGGATATTTCATGAAATCACACAAGGAAGTAAAAAAGCAGAATGGATTTTCAGTCTTGTATTTTCAAACAACCATTAAAAATGAACCCGGAAACTGTGAGAAATAAGGATGTGAAAAAAAAAAATACAATCCGAGATTAAATTTAGATCCGAGATGAAATTTCTACTCTATTTGTACGTGTCTGTTTTTTCCTTGTTGTTTGTTTGTTTGTTTTTTAACTGAGATAAGATTTCTATTTGTACCAAGAGATTTATCACTTAGTTTGTCCTTCTTTTTCCAACTTCTATACTAAAGTTTGTCCTATTATTTTCTTTCAATAATAATTGAAAAGATAAATTATCTCATATTCCAATAATTGATATCATGATAATTAATATTATGTGTCAACTTGGTTAAGTTATTTCACCAACCATTCTTCCAAAAGTCAGTGTAGGAAAAGCTTCCAGACTAAATAAACCATAAACCAGTAGACTCTGAACAAAATATCCCGTATGATCTCATCCAATCAGTTTGAGAGCTTTAAGGCCATAGCTTCACAGCCAAAACTTTAAGAGTGGGGTCCCATGACATAGGGGCTTTTTCTAGGATTGCTTCTACTTTGCTCTATGGGAATTCACTTTTCAGGGTCTCATGTCTGTAAACTTTGGGTTGCCACATTCCCCATTTGCATAAGGTAATTTCTTAATGCCCTACCCCAGTAATTTCATACATTTGTATTAATTCCATTTTCTGGAGAGTTTTGCAAGTTATATACAAAAATCTCATTGACAAAAAAACTATTTGTACCACAGGTTCAGAACGGTACTTCAAGAGAATTCACTTCGGCAAGCTAGAGTGTTCTATAGGAAGAAGTATTTCTTTGGTGCTGCCCAATCCAAATCCCTGAGGATGGGTCTTGAGAGCTGTCAGGCTCAGCAGAGTTCATCATAATTTTCCTAATGAGGCCACAGTGAAGCATAACCTTGAAAGCAGTTAGGGGTCAGTCATTTAGATATTTATGAACCAAAGTTTTACATCTTGAACTTTGAAGTAAAATAGAGAATTATTAAGGAATGTAGAGGAACCTCAGTGTAACCAAATCCATCCCACAATCACTGAGACATTACTGGAAGGACCCAAGAAGAATGAATTGCAATAAATTAAAATAACGTCAAAATAAGTTAAAGTATCAGGCAATGAAGAGTAGATTAGAGATATAATACATCCTTCTACAGGTGCTTGCCCTCAACTCCAGGCACCTTCCCGAATCCTCTGATCTAGTTCAGGTACCATGTCCAGTTCCATGTGTAGTATGACCACCACCTGCTTGCACTGAAACCACTCTCTAGGATTCTTCCAGGAAATGCCCTGACTACCCCAACCCAGAGACCTCACCCAAACAGCACCTATCTCTGACTAGCCAGCCTCTGGAAATTCTTCCTCAGAATTTAGCCTGGTGAGTCTGCCTGGCCAACTCAATAGCACACTTTTCCTAACCCTCAGATCTGCTTCTACACTCCAGGCTTGTAACATTATGCAGATTTGCACATCAGCACTCTTCCCTCAATCTGCCTGACTTCATTCCAGTTAAGCCATTTCCATCTCTAGGTCCAACCAACCAACACATTCTCGCTTCTGCCCCAAACTACACTTATTGTTTCAGTCACGGTATAGAAGGTCCTCATGCTAACAACACTAGAGAAACAAGTAAAATGTTATGCAAGCAGTATTTTTTCTTCAACCAGAAGTCTAGGAGCAGATGTCATTTTGTGGATCCTTGTTATTCTGTACAGTCAGGCTTCACCCAAGTCTCCTAGACTTCTGAGCATTGTTTCTCAGCCAACAAAACCCATTCTTGTGGAAGAGGTCACGGGTACTTTGCAAAAACTGTACTTTGTAGTCATGCCTTCAGCTTTATTGTGTTAATTGTCACGAAAAAATTTTCATTCGAAGTTGTACTATGCTTAAATATGTCAAAAAAAAAAAAAGGCTCATGTTCAGACTCCCGATCTCGTTCTTGCTTTTTATGGATAATTTCCCTGCCGGCAGTCATGTTTCCTGAGACCCTGAAACAGAACCGACAAGAGTAGTACACATGCCAATATCTTATCATAAAAATACAAACAAGATGAAAGACGAAGCCAGCATATTTCCTCTAAAACTTATCATTTAGAAATCTTCGTGAAGCTGGAGATATGGCTCAGGGGTGAAGAGCACTGGTTGCTCTTCCAGAGGTCCTGAGTTCAATTCCCAGCAACCACTTGGTGGCTTACAAACATCTATGGTGAGATCTGGTGCCCTTTTCTGGCCTGCAGGCACACATGCAGGCAGAAAATTATAAATAGTGAATAAATAATACAAAAAAATTCTTTTTGAATGATAATTACCCAGATGTACCTTAGACACATCAATGCCACCATTAAATTTAAGGAGATTATTTATTTTTAATCAATTAATTTATTATTTATTACAATTTATTCACTTTGTATCTCAGCTGTAGCCCACCCCCATCCCTGGTCTCTTCCCAGTCCCACCCACCCTTCCTATTCTCCTCCTATGCCCACCCCCTAGTCCACCGATCCTTCTATCTGATCCTAGCCTATCAGGTCTCATCAGGGTTGGCTCCATCATCTTCCTCTGTGACCTGGCAAGGTTGCTACTCCCTCAGGGGGAGGTGATCAAAGAGTCCGCCACTGAGTTCATGTCAGAGATATGACATGCCCCCTTACTAGGAAACTCACTTGGAAACTGAGTAGCTTATGGGCTTCTTCTGAGCAGGGGATCTATGTCCTCTCCATTTATGGTCCTTGGATGGAGTAGCAGTCTCTGCAGGAGACCCTGGGCCCAGGTTTTTTGGCTCTGTTGGTCTCCATGTGGAGCACCTATCCTCTCCAGGTCTTTCTATCTCCGTCTTATTCCATAAGGATCCCTGCACTTTGCCTAAAGTTTTTTGTGAGTCTCAGCATCTCCTTTCATACCCTGATCTTTCAGAGGTCCTTGTGGGAGGCTTCTGTCCTATTCCCTGTCTTCTCCTACTTCCGATGTCTATACTACTCTTGGGCATATATCCAAAAGATGATCAACCATACAACAAGGACATTTGATCAGCCATGTTCAAAGCAACTTTGTAATAGCCAGAAACTAGAAATAACCCAGATGTCCCTCAACTGAGGAATTGATACAGAAATTGTGGTACTTTTACACAATGGAATACTACTCATCATTTAAAAACAAGGAAATCATGACATTTGCAGGCAAATGGATGGAACTTGAAAAGATCATCCTGAGTGAGGTAACCCAGAAGCAAAAAGACACATATGGTATATACTCAAGTATAAGTGGATATTAGCCATATAATATAATATAGGATAAACATACTAAAATGTATAGTACTTAAGAAGCTAAACAACAAGGAGGACCCTAAGGAAGAGGCTGAAACTTCATTCAGAAGGGCAAATTCAAGTTTAAAGAAGACACAACAAAATAGCAAAACTAAGTGGAAAGAACTTAAGAACCAATGAAGCCAAACCAAATAAAATCATAAGGTTGTTAGAAATGGCAAAACAATGGAGGACTTGAAAACAGAGTTCAATAAAGAAATAGAAGCATTAAACAAGACTCAAGCTGAACTGAAGTTGGAATTTAAAAACTCAATAACCCTACTAGAAACCTTAAAGGAACCTTTATAATTGGGATGAATCAAACAGAAGACAAAATATCAGGACTGGATGATAGTAAAGGATCTAGACCAAACAATGAAGAAATACAATTTAAAAAACAAAAACAAAAAACACAGAAAGCTGGGCACAGTGGCACATGCTTGTAATCCCAGCACTCAGAGGGGCAGAAGCAGGCAGTTCTCTATGAATTTGATCAGTCTGGTCTACAAAGCAAGTCCAGGACAGCCAAGGCTACACAGAGAAACCTTGTCTGAAAAACCAAACTAAACCAACCAAACCAAACCAACCAACCAACCAATCAACCAACCAAAACAACAACAAAAAATCCAAACAAAAAATCAAAAATCCTACAGGAATGGAGCCTAAGGAATTAGACACATATTATGGCTAAGGAAAACTTATAAGCTGCTAAAGATTTATGACAAGGTCTTCATTTCATTTCTGTTACAATTTTATAAAAATATTCACTTATACTCAGACATTTTTCTTTTTGAGAGTAAGTGCAAATGTTTAATAAATATTCTAATTACCTTTAATCTTCAATCTACATTTACTATCATTCTCTTTAGTTATTATAAGTCTAGATTTTTAATTTTGTCTTAATAGTCTGTCCTCAAATTTATGAGTTAAGATATTATTGCTACCCTTTTAAATTTTGAATGTAGACTTGGATTAGAAATAATATAGCATTTTATTTTTAATTGCCTCTACACACAAATGTGGCATTTCCTGAATTAAGCATTATTTTGATACCATTACTTTGATGGACTTTGTTTAGAATGGTTTCTGTAATCAGTCATTAAGTATAATAGAAGTTATAAGTGAGAAATTAAAGTACTTTATATTTAGTTTGTTTTGCTAGTTGTAATACTTCTGATTTACATAAGTTGAAACCTTATTTATTTTACATTGTTATTTTGTATATGAATATAATGCTGAGTTTAATGCCTTAGACTCAGAATTAGTGTTAAGAAACATTCAAAGGGATGCTCCAGGTTTCTTTTACTCGTTATTTTCTCTCTTAGAAATTTGGCTGATAATGCTATGAAAAATTCAAATAGAGTGAGATAAATAAACAAAAGAATTGATGGTGGCAGCAGATCTGAATGATATTTGTGGTCAGCCTCCACGTTTATGTTTTACTTCTGTGAACTACACAGAAGTCTATTGTCAATGAGTTTGAAGGAAATCACTTATATGAATATGCCACTTTAGAATGAATATAGAATCAGTAATTTCTTGATGTAAAAATGGGTACCCAGATGTTCACCATGAATGATTTATTCAAGATCAATAAGTGACCCATTCAGAAAGGCATCGTGCAGGGCAGTGATGGAAAAATTCTTATAAATTCTAAATTTATAATGGAGCCAAATAAGCAGAAACACGTCAGAATGGCTTGACATTATACTTATAATTCCATGTGCTGCAAGAGGAACTATGATATTTAAAAAATTTGGTATTTGAAAACTAAATAACTGTGCAAAGTACCATAACATATATGTCAAATGCTATTTTTTTTTTAAATTTGTCTGCGGAGATAATATCAAGACATAGTCTTTCTCAGTTTTATCATAGTTATTGCTCCTTTAAGAAACAGATATTCATATTGAAATTTATAATGTGTTTCATCGAACACAGTGTATGCTTGTGTATCCTTTATATATGTAGATTTTCTACCTTCAAAGATTGAGTCATTCTATCTCCTAGTGAACATTATCACATTTTGTGAATACATAAAATATCTCTAAATATAAGTTAAATTTTATTGAATACCAAATATGTGCATGTTTATCCAAAACAGATAGATACAGAACAAAAGGATCAGTAAATATCATTTAGATTAAAATAAATAAATTATCAAGTAAAATATTCTATTCTACATAAGGCTATAAAGATTTTGGACAAGCTCCTATGTAGCAAAAGCTGGTACTGAACTGACAGCACAGCTGAAAATAACCTTGGACTTCTTATTCTCCTCTCTCTATCTCCATGATACTGGGATTACAGGCCTCCATCACCCTGTGTGAGAAATGAATTCCTATAACCTGTGGTCTTACTCAGAGTGATATGTAGAAGGAAAGAAACATTTAGTATTGAAAGTTAAAGCTGTTACATCTCTGTTAAAATTTTCCAACTAATGTTATGCTACAACAGGACTATGAAAATGGATGTTGGGGTGGTACTGATATGATACATTCATATGTTTAGTATTTGTGGCCACAATTTCTTCCAAGAACATCTCTTTGACTCTATATGCACAGCCAATGAAAAGAGGGGTGATGGGAGTTAAGGTAAGAAGGACAATAACAGGGCTGACTGAAAAACCCAACCACAGGGAGCATGCCAGAGGCTGGGGATTATTTTGTATTGCAAAGATCTCCTTTCTGCCATTCCAAAAGAAGGCAGGCTGTTGTTGCATCACTCGCTGAAGACTGCTTTGCAGTCAGAAGCAGTCTCTTTCAGTGAGGCACACTGGGAGGCACCAGCAACACTTTCTTAGGAAAGTGATCATGTAAAGGGAAAAGCAAGACCCCGTCACATGCAGATAGCTACACCTAATCCAATACAACCTTAACTTTAGATCTTAAATAAAATCCATGAATGAATTAGCTTTTCTTAAAGCTAATTCGAAAAGAGCAGTTGAGCCGGTATTTTATTTCACTTATGTAGTTTTCATTGAAATAATTTCAGAAATTATCAGTGACTTCTAATTCTGTTCACTTGACTTAGCTGAGAAATTTCACAGTGTTTCTGTATGTAGTTAAGAGTCATTCTAAATGCTGATTTAAATTTTTGAGGTTTAATAATTAAAACTATTTTTACTGCATACCAATAGAATTTAATGGGGATCAATTAAATTATCACTGCACAAGTCACCCATAATGAACTGGAACTTCCGTCCTTAGCTATCTTTTATATTACGTCAAATAGTAAGTAAGTATTAGTCACATTGCCACATGATGTCAGTAAAAGAAGTCAACACCCCAGATGGCTCAACTCTGTGGGGCTCCTTTCAGGGTCTGGAGAGTCCTTCCTCTCCTCTCCCTCTGACAGCTTTAAGAGGACAATGGACAGTGATCATTGTCAAGACAGAAAATGACCATAAAGGAACAAGCAAAGTTCATGAGAGTCCCCTGCTCTTGTTCCTCACCGGTGTTTTGTATTCCCCACATTCCTGTCTCCATCCTTCTAAGACAAAGATTTGAATAGAAAAGTGCTGTCATAGACACCCTATGACAGAAACCCTTTATTTATGACAGAAATTAGTCCATACAGAAAGTGACTTAAGCTGACAGAACTTAAATTGAAACATATGCTGTCTTTAAAATGGAAGTTATGACATATATTAAGTACATAATCTTTGATACATTAATTGTTCATTGAATACAGAAACAACTTTAACACAAATTCACATTGTAATGTCAGGTAGAGTATTTGCCTAGCGTAAATTTGGAACTGGATTCATCTACTTCATCCAAAATAAATAAATAAATAATGAGCAAATTAATAAGTAAACAAGAGCTATTAATGCTTACATTTTATAATTATGACAGATTTACTAGTTACTTAAAATAGAAGTAATTCATTATTTTTGCACTAAAAACAAATTGAAAGAAAGGTGATAATGGATTTCCCATCATTGAACTTTAATGAGAAAGATATTATATGGCTAAATATCCCAATAAAACATTAAAAAGGGCAGCAGGAGAGAACTTTCTAATAGACTATGTCAATTTGGTATTATGAGTATTATTATAACTTACTAGTGAGTATAAATAGAAACTTGGTTCCTGGTAGTTACATTTTTGTGAAGGTTTCTCTTTGATGCATGTATTTTAAAGTAATTAGTTCAACACAGGAACAGCCTAAGCAGACAAATTCTCCCACCAGAGTAAGATAATTAAAGGTATTTCCAACACGTGTTCCCATCTGATGCTGATCTGTCGTCTTTCACTGACTTCTCTTTGAGATAAGTTTTGGTAGGAGACTTCCATTCAGGTATTACATCCAAGGTGTGACAAGAGTCTTTAGATAGCTTAAAGTGTATTCTTCACTCTTTATAGTACTGGGGATCAAATCCAAGCCCTTATCATGTTAGGTAGCAAGCACTCTACCATTAGTAAAACTGCCCACTGCTTATATCCAAAGAACAGGAGCTACTAAAGATTATATTAAACTAGATAATGAGTATACAACAGTTTAAAGGAAAAATAACAAACAGCACAAGCTATGATGATGTGGTTCCTTGAGTCTTCTTTGTTCTGGAAAAGTCATGTTTTAAGGATATATACTGACTGATGCTGGATGCTAAAGAATCATGTTGTCACAAGTTTCACTGGAACAAAACCACAACCATATTTAAAAACATGGTAATCTCTGGAGTCTTACATTCAGCAGACGGCATCTTTAGGTAGATGATGGATAAAAATATTTTTTACTATTGTAATCTGTAGGGGTTTGTCTGTTTTGGGGGGCTGTAATTTTTGGCTAAATCAATACAAGAATGTGTAGTTGTGAATACACTGCCATCTTCCAGAGTCAATTTCTTGATATTCTCGTATTCATGATTGGGAGAAGTTGAGTTTATCAGCTACTTCCTCGAAATCATACTACTCTAATATTCTCAGATCCTTTCATAGTATCTTTTTCTTAAGATCCTGCTATCATCCTGAACAAGAAAAATAATATTATGTCAACACCCTGTTCAGAGTCATGTGAAACAGAGGGAGTCTTGAAACTTGTTCCAATTTAATTTCTTTTTCTTTTAATCAAAAGTGAAGGCTGTCATATTGTTCTGATGACAGTGTCGTTTGCTTTAAAGAAGTTTTCAGTTTCATGAGGTCCCATTTATTGATTGTTGATCTCATAGCCTGTGCTGTTGGTGTTCTGTTCAGGAAGTTGTCTTCTGTGCCAATGAGCTCAAGGCTCTTCCCAACTTTTTCTTCTAACAGATTTAGTATGTCTGTTTATATGTTGAGGTCTTTGATTCACTTGGACTTTAGTTTTGTGCAGGGTGATAAATATGGATCTATTTGCATTTTTATACATATAGACACCCGTTAGACCAGCGCCATTTGCTGAAAGTGCTATCTTTTTTCCATTGTATGGTTTTGGCTTCTTTGTCAAAAATCAAGTATCCATAGGTGTGTGGGTTAATTTCTGGCTCTTCTACTCAATTCCATTGAGTCTTTGAAAGACTCTACCCAGCAAGGTATCATATCAGAGGCTGACACTCATACCCAAACTTTGGGCATAATGCAGGGAATCTTATGAAAGAAAGGGGAGATAGAATGACTTGGAGGGGATAGGAGCTCACCAAGGAGACCAACAGAACAAAAAAATTGGGCACAAGGGTCTTTGCAGAGACAGATACTCCAACCAAACCATGTGTGGAGATAACCTAGAACCCTGGCTCAGATGTAGCCCATGGCAGCTCAGTGTCCAAGTGGATTCCCCAGTAAGGGGAGCAGAGGATGTCTCTGACATGAACTCAGTGGCTGGCTCTTCAATCACCTCCTCTGGAGGTGAAGCCTTTCCAGGCCACAGAGGAAGACAATGCAGCCAGTCCTGATGAGACCTGACAAGCTAGGGTCAGATAGAAGGGGAGGAGGTCCTCCCCTATCTGTGGACTAGGGAAATGGCATAGGAAGAGAAGAGGGAGGGGGGTGGGACTTGAAGGAAACAAGGGAGAGGCCTACAGCTGGGATACAAAGTGGATAAATTGTAGGAAAGAAAGAAAGAAAGAAAGAAAGAAAGAAAGAAAGAAAGAAAGAAAGAAAGAAAGAAAGAAAGAAAGAAAGAAAGAAAGAAAGAAAAAGCCAAGCATGGGATAACTTAATTGTAACCCTAGCACTCAGGAAGGTGAAGCATGAGGGCCTCAAATTTGAGGTTATTCTGGAATATGCATTGATTTTCAGTCAATCATCCCTTACACAGTGAGAACATTGTCCTTTCTTTCTTTCTTTTTTTTTTTAAGTAAAATAAATTTGGAATAACCTCCTGAAGAAAAGTTGAAAATAAGTATAATATCTACAGGAGGAAAGCTGTGAGTGTGACAATACGCATCACAAAACCAGAAAATGGTAACCAAGTGCTATAGAGAGTAACAATTTCAGATGTCCTTATTGGGCACTTCCAATGAATGTTATGATGGTTTAATGCTTAATGAGAATTAAGAAAGCTGTTTTAACCCGATTTGAGATTGTAAAGTTAACTTACTAGAAATCCTGTCTGCCTTACTCTGTATAAAACACAGTGGGATGTCAATGCACAGGTGTATTTTTTTATTTTATAAAATGTATTACAATTTATTCATGTTGTATCCTATTGTGTCCCAGCTGTAGCCCACTCCTTTGTCCCCTCCCAATCCCACCTTTCCTCCCTGTTCTTCCATGCCCCTCCCCAAGTCCACTGATAGGGGAGGTCCTCCTCCCCTTCCATCTGACACTAGCCTATCAGGTCTCATCAGGACTGGCTGCATTGTCTTCCTCTGTGGCTTGGTAAGGCGGTGGCCCCCCTGCCCCCAAGGGTGAGTTTATCAAAGAGCCAGCCACTGAGTTCATGTCAGAGAGAGCCCCTGCTTCTTGGGCAAATATTTGTGACCTGCTTGTGGCTTATCAGGCATAGTTAGAAACTCACTGTATAGACACAACACTGTGTCAAACAAGGAATAGTTTTTTGTTGTTGTTTTGTTTTTTTTTGTTTGTTTGTTTTTACTTATTAGTGGAATTTGACATGAACACGGAGAGTTACTCTTGAACTCTAAATTGCAGTAGTCTTTAGCTTCAAAAAGGGATCGTAGAAAAAGATAAAACTTGTGAATTAAGATTTCTAAATGCAAGTAGACTGTATAACCATGAATGTTAAAAATTTGTTTTTTCACCACAATATAAAATATTTTTCAACTAGTTTCCCTTTTAAAACAGCAGAGATACATCATCGATTCAAATGCTCTGAGAGATTTTCCAAACTTGTGATTCAATTTACAACTTGCTAGTTATCATGGATAATGGTGAGAAAGCCCAGTCCTAAGACTGGAGAGTAACATAAAATGTATAATCTTGTCCAGTGGCACACGCTGGCCAGAGATCGTTCAATAAAAGAAAATGAATATATACAGAAAATGTACAGAGATAATTATGCTAGTTTTTCAGCCTAAATACCTTGGAATTTGCAAAGACAGCTCCTAGACAAAAGGGAGACCACAGAAATTCAGTGCAATAGATTTCTCCATTGGAAGTGACAGGAACATCTCTCTCAATATTACTTAGCTAATGAAGGAATAGATCTGCTGTGAAGTTCCTAGGAGGCTCATTTTCTTGAGTACAGTAGTAAAAGTTAGCTGATGAATGACCTAAACTGCTTAATGTTTCTCCTTATAACTTGAGAGCAGCAAGGCGTATCCAAGCAAGAACTGAAGAAGTTATCCTCCAGGGGCCCTGCTGTCCTTGTAGGTTGTCAGAGGCAATGAGCCAGGTTTATTTCAAATGGCTCCTTAAATGAACATTTATTTTGTGCCAGTAACACGTTTTTGATTAACAGCTCCTTTTGACTAATTTGCTTCCCAAAACAGCCCAATAAATGACTCACTTAAAACATAATTAAAAGCATGTTATTGCTAGTAGTTAATACTGATTAAAACGGGCATTAAGACAATTACTATTGAAGGAAAGTAAGCACCCCATAGTTAGTATAGACTCTATCCTTACTCTTTTCAGGCCTTATATGCAGAAATAACTTCATGATAAAATCCAGAAAAGTCTCACTCTTAAAGCAAAATCAAACTATGCTTCCATTTTGTTTATTGTAATGACTGGACAGGTTTGCAAATAGGTGTGCTATTGAAGCACTTTTGTCCCCACTATGTGTGTATGTGTCTATGTGTGTGTTTGTGTGTGTGTGTGTGTTTGTGCTCCACAAGTTAAAATATCATTTCTAATATCCATCAGAACTGGTTCTAGCTGAAGGTAGCTTACATATTATTTCATGTAAATGGAATAAAACCAAACCCCTGCTCACGTTCTTTCTGTGCCCAACACTCTCAGTTGTATTCATTTGAGAGCATAGGGAAGCTTCCACAGTTGTTTGACTCTGTTAATGCATTTGTTTTCTTCTTGCTTCTTTTTCAAAGTATGCCTGATTGTGCTGTGAAAGATAAAGGGCATGTTTAAATTATTTTCTCTTCTCCTTTTAAAAGCATAGTTTAAGAGCTTGCAAATGTGGACTTTAGTATTATACATTAAATGCTGTTGCATTTTTGTAACCATTTTGTTTTGCACCAAAGTATGACTTTTCAAAACAGGTAACAGAAAAGCATGTGCTCTGTAGGTTGATTTAGTTGAAAATGAAAATCATGAAAAGAAACAGTATTTTCCAAAAGATAGTTTTCTTTGTCAAATTTTATTTTATGATCCATTTATGTACTTAAATCTAGCCACTCTTTCCATTGTTAAGGGTGGCATTGGGTGTAGGTAATGGCAATTTTTTTTTTTTAAATTTTTAGTGCTTGAATACTTAATTGATACCGCTTTTGTAGAAGGGGTTATGAAAGTTATCCTCAAGTTCTGCATTACACACTGCCGAGATAATGCTATGCCATCGTCATTCATTTCAGATTTCCTTTTGTAGTGCCAGTTCCTGGATTGCTCACACAGTGACAGCATTCACCAAGTGCCTTGAACACATGCATTCATTCAGACAACTTTAACTTCCTCAGCGGACACAGGCAAGGCCAGAAGTCACGGGGACTGGGAGGAGTTGGGGGGGGGGGAGCTTCAATCTGGATATAGAATGAATAATCTGTGAAAAAAATTAAAAGAAAAATAAAAAAAAATATTTGGGACATCAAGTAGTCAAAAATTTGGGAAAAGAACAGAAGACAGTTTAATAAGGAAAATGAATGAGAAGTATTTTGTCAAATTTGACATTAATAATCGCTTTCCCTCTACTGGAGGCTTCTCTCAATATTTCCAAACACTTCCTACTTTTCAACTTTGTTAACACTTTACTCTATCATCAAAAGTATGGTTTTAAAATGCAAATACAATCACAGCCCATCTCTTTTTAGCATTGTTCCATTATTAATTAAATGTTAAAAGTATATATGGTTTCTTTTTTACTGCCTGAAAGTATATTTAGTTATATTATTACGAGCTTACTACTCTGAGCAAATGAAGCGGCCTCACCGACACAATTTTGCCTTTTTATTGTATTCCTTGTACACACAACTATATTTATATGTCTGAAAGTTTTCTTTGATTTTTCTTGAATTGCCTTTATCCACATTACTCGATTTACCCTAGAGTATTCACATTTACAAGTTAAAATATATAATAACTAGGTAATTTTGAATTTCTGATAAACAACAGAGACTTTTAAAGGCAAGTATATCCCATGAAGAATAAAAATATACTTTCACGTGTCATTTATGTATGTATCCGTATATATCTACATTTATACAACCATGAATAGAATTATGGATATCAAGTTAACAAATTCTCTTAACGAAGGGACTTTGTTACTGACATACAACATTAAAAGAGTTTATAGGGTATTTGTCTAGATTGGAGGCTTAGCTGGGAAATCTTATTTAATTGTCTAATGTTTCAATTTCTTCATCTGCCAAATGGAAAAAGAAAAACAAAGATAAAAATAAAGTATTTTGGAATATGTGTAGCAAGCATCACTTAAAAAGGTATGTAAAACTCAAATGCTCACACTGACAGCAATAATCATTGTCAGTGATCTTAAAACATCCATACATAACTGTATATGAGTCTAGATGGTTGTGTCTTTGTTTCTCAAATACCTTCTCTAAGTTTAGAGCCCAGGACAATCATTCATGCAAAAATTTGACCAGGTGGCCTAACAAACTCTCAGTCACAATGAACCAGTCAAAAGAGTGCTCGGTGGGGGGGGGGGGGGGCTGGAGAGATGGCTCAGAGGTAAAGAGCACCGGCTGTTCTTCCAAAGAACAGTTCAATTCCCAGCAATTATAACCATCTGTAGCAAGATCTGGTGCCCCCTTCTGGTGTGCATGCACACATGCAGGTAGAACACTTTAAATAATAAATAAATATTTTTGAAAAGATACACTCTGGCATTAAATAAATAGATAAATAGATAAATAGATGAATAAATGGATAAGTAAATAAATAAATAAAAGAGTGCTCAGGATATTCTTGTCCCGCACTAGTGTGTAAGTTCCTTTGTAGGTTCTTATGTTCCTGGTCATTGGGTCACAGGCCAGTGGCTGAACTTTCCATATGGCTTTAAGTACCTGGGAATCTTCTCAAATTCTCTGTTTGTTGTTCCCAAAAATCTACACTTCTCTTGTGTCTTTAAAAGCAGTTAATTGTTTAAGCTTTTGCCAATGGTTCTCATACATTTCTTCCAAAGTTCTTAAACTAAATAAGTACTTACACGGAATAATTAAATTTCAAAAATCATATCACAACTTATTTTAATCATTCAATACATTTGACTGTTGTCAAAGACACTGACACATTATTGATGCCAAAATAATTTTGTAATTTTTAGCATTATCATAACAGGATTATTTAAATTTTATTCAGCAATAAGCCTATTTTGAGTTTAGAGGAATTTTGGTGCTTTGTTTGTTTGTGTCATTTTCCAAATTGTGAAAAGCACTTGCTTGTGGTTATATGTGATGCCAAAGCCACCTATTCTAAAATGACATAAAGCTATAATGTAGGGATTTATCAGGTTGCCTTGATGCCTTGCTCCTAGACAGTGACTTAGATACTAGCAAAACATACTGAAAATAAAATCCATTGTATTTAAAAAATTATCTACAGAAAAAAATAGTGTTATCTACAGAAAAGTGTATCAATTGGTTATCCAAATGGTCAGCCCTGAAATCAGGTATAAAATTACTATTTCACAGATAGAGCACTGTACTTAGGAGTTTAGGAATATGTATATACTTATACATATATGCATCTAATAACAATTAATGAAAAAAAAACCCTGAATTTGAAAGTGATCAAAGAGGGATATGGTATTCTTAGGAGACAAAAGAAAAGAGAAGAAAGGATATTGTTATACATTAATCTCAACAAACAACAAAAAATATTTTAATGGAAAAGGAGAAAATGAGAGGAAAGAGAATGGTAAAGCAACAAGAATGCTAGAGAGAAAGAATAAAATATAAAAACCAGGAAAAAAAATGAGTAAGCAACAGTGGTCTAATTGAATTTGAGGTCTGCTCAGTAGGAGGAGACTTATAAACTTAACTGTGGCTGGAGAGATCATAGACCTTAGAGGATAACCTACAAGTATCATTTTTCTATGTCAAAATAGCTTTTTAAAAAAGTTTTAAAAGTAATTTATTTAATTTTTTTTAATTTTATTTTTCTTTTTAGTTACATTTTGTTAACTCTGTGTCCCAGCTGTATCCCGCTCCCTCATTCCCTCCCCAACCCCACACTCCCTCCCTGGTCTCCTCCCTGCCCCTTTCCAAGTCCACTGATAGGGGAGGACCTCCTCCCCTTTCATTTGACCCTGTTTTATCAGGTATCTTCAGGGCTGGCTGCAAAGTCCTCCTCTGTGGCCTAACAGACTGCTCCTCCTCTGGGGGGGGGTCAAAGAGCCTGCCCTTGAGATCCTGTTAGAAATAGTCCGTGTTCACCTTACTTTGGAAAACTACTTGGTTACTGAGCTACCACGGGCCACATCCGAGCAGAAGTTCTAGGTTATATCCATAGATGGTCCTTGGTTGAGTGTCAGTCTCAGAAAAGATCCTGTGCCCGGATATATTTGGTCCTTGTAGAGCTCCTATCCTTTCCATATCATACTAACTTCCCTTCTTTCATATTTATTTAATTTTAATTAAATATTAGTATGAAGGTGACAGATCCCTTAGAATTGGGGTTATAGGCAGTTGTGAGCTGCCATGTGGGTGCTGAGAATTGATCCCAGGTCCTTTTGAAGAGCAGAAAGTGCTCTTAACCACTGAACCATCTCTCCAGCCCTCAAAATAGCTTTAGACTGTCTTTTAAATACCCTATATCATCAGATAAGTACTGCTCTCCCTCTTTATCAAAGAAATAACCTTATGCAGGAGATGGAGGCTATTATAAGATCCTCAACTTGTCAAAATGCAGAGAATGCAAGGATGGTAGGGTGTCCATTACAAGTTTGCACACACACACACACACACGTGCGTGTATATATATATATATATATATATATATATATATATATATATATATACATATATATGTATATATATACACAAACAAACATACATTCTATATATAAGACTCAGGGACAAAGGCACATTGTAAGAAACAGATAACCAGGTCCTATGCTAGGCTGCAGTTTCTTTCTCTAGATAGAACAAGGATATTGCAGCCATGAAATCTCAACAATGAGCTTACCCAAACAAGACCTGCATAATGGCCAAACCACAAGACATGCCAAGGTAAATCAGGAGATTCTCACAAGGCATTACACCTAGATGAAATGTTACAGATAGTCAATGGCTTCTGAGAGAGTGAGTTATATTTTCTCCAAGGGCAAGCCTTCTTTTAGGGTATTAAGTCCCAAAGAGTGAGCTCTAACCATTTTGGAGTCAGTGTGTGTGTGTGTGTGTGTGTGTGTGTGTGTGTGTGTGTGTGTGCTGTAGAGAAAGAGACAGAAAGAGGCAAAGACAGAGACTGAGAGAGAAACAGGCAGAAACAAAGACAGAATGACAGAAATAGAGACCAATAAAGATAGGAAGATACAGAGAGATAATTACAGGAAAAGAGGTTATAAGTTTGAAAGGGAGTGGGTACGTGTTAAGAGTTGGAGTGAGCGGAGGGAGAGGTAGAAATGATGTAAATGTAGCATGCTTATATTAAGTTCAGATCATGGACTTGGTCCTGGCTTCTAGCAGCTATTTCACAAATAGTTCGAATCAAGGACAGTGGCCCTCAGGACACAATCCATTTCTGAAACCTTTTTAAAGTGTTAAAACTTATACTTATTTATATAATGGTCTTAAAATAAAACCGATAAATAAAAAATATTCTCATGAGATAATAATAGCAGTGTTTGACTTTTTAAAAAGGAAATCTCAAGAAATGTTCTGTGAAATTATAGCACACAATATATGCCTGCCTAAGATATAAAGTCAGCAGTCATTATTAAAAATATTTTCTATTTTCGGAGAGATCTTACAATCAAAAGATCTTTTGGTTAATTTTAAACTAATGTTTTCATAAAACCCTGACAATAGTTTCAAAATTATCCAAGTTTTTTTTTTTTTTTTTACCTAAGAAATTCTTTCAGTCAATGACAAGTAAGGAACCAGTCCCTCGCTACCATTTGAAAGAAAGGTGGTAATATCCATTTGTAAAGACAGTTGTCTTTTGGAAATAGGGAAGATTTAAATATCCCAGTATGTTTTTCAGAAAGCAGAGTGACAGAATTACTTAAAGAGAACTGATTCAGATGTCAAAGGAGAATCTGTTCCAAAGTCAAGCTGTACTACAGAGCAATAGTAATAAAAACTGCATAGCACTGGCATAAAAACAAAATGGTGGATCAATGGAATCGAACAGAAGACCCAGAAATAAACCTACACACTTATGGACACCTAATTTTTGACAAAGAAGCCAAAACCATACAATGGCAAAAAGACAGCATCTTCCACAAATGGTGTTGATCTAACTGGATGTCTACATGTAGAAAAATGCAAATAGATCCATACTTATCACCCTGAACAAAACTAAAGTCCAAGTGGGTTAAAGACCTCAACATAAAACCAGAAACACTAAACCTGCTAGAAGAAAAAGTGGGGAACAGCCTAGAACTCATTGGCACAGGAGACAACTTCCTGAACAGAACACCAACAACACAGGTTCTAAGAGCAACAATCAATAAATGGGACCTCATGAAACTGAAAAGCTTCTGTAAAGCAAAGGACACTGTTCTCAGAGTAAAACGACAGCCTACAGATTGAGAAGAGATCTTCACCAACCCTCTATCTGACAGAGGGCTAATGTCCAGAAAAAAAAAAAAAAAGAACTCAGAAGTTTAAAAGCAACAAATCAAGTAATCCAATTAAAAAAGCGGGCACTGGACACTGGACGGAGCGACTGGCACTGGCGGTGCCGGGAGGACACTGTGTCTGAGGAGCGGGAAAGCAGTGTTGGCACAGCGACCAGGAGACTGAACTCAGAGACCTAAAACACCAGCATTTGTGATTGCCAGGTGAGCAGAAAGCCTACAGTGTGGAAAATAATTGGGACCAACCTCAGGTCACCCCGTCAATAACTGGCAAAGGTCCTGGGGACTGGCAGGTGCACACGCCGCCCAAGATTGGTGCGAACAGCCTCCTGCGGCACCCCCAGCCACCATTCAGGAAGGGGACACACAGCCTCTGGCCCAGAGTGAGGCGCCAAGCCTCCGAACCAGAGCAGAGCCCTTAGTTGCCAGCCCAGAGAGGTGTGCACAGCCTCTGGCCCAGAAGGGGACACACACTGCCAGCCCAGATCAGAGCACAGAGCTTCCAGATCAGAGCAGCACCCGCAGCCACCATTCCAGACAGGGACACACAGCTTCCGGCCCAGAGTGAGGCGTCCAACCTTCAGACCAGAGTGGAGCCTTCAGTTGCCAGCCTAGAGAGGAGTGCAAAGCCTCCAGACCAGAGCAGCGCCCCCAGCCACCATCCCAGACTGGGGTGCACAACCTCCAGACCAGAGTGGTACCCCCAGCCGCCATCTCAAACTTGGGCACGCAGTCTCCTGGCCCAGAGTGGAGCACACAGCCTCTGGCCCAGGGACTTGCTGGGTGCTCCTCTCGCCTTCCCAGACAGAACTGTGTACCCTAGAGTACCAGACTGAGTTTCCCTGTTGGGAGAAAACCCCACAGCTAGAGCATCAGCAGATTCTTCAAGAGGGCTGTACTTGGAAAACAGTGTAACAACAGCAGCACCTCACTAAATTCAGAACAAGAAACCCAGCCGCAGGGCAGCTGTCTTGAGGACTTCTACGGATGAGAGGAGAGTCCCCTGACTAACAAAGACCACAGCTACTACTAAGGTCTATACACCTGAGGTAAGCAGTGGCAATTCCTGAGAAACACTGGCCATACAGTGACCATACCCAAAAAGCAGAGGAGGACTCCTTCAGGAAAAATCATCTTCCGGCCAAGGGGATACTCCCTACCTCAGGACTCCAGGAAGCACAGAAACTAACAGCCAACACCTAAATCAGCCCAATGGGTAGAGGTCAGCGTAAAGGCTCAACCAACAAATGACAGAGCAATATGGCATCTCCAGAACCCAGCCATCCAGGGGCAAGCATCCCTGGACACCCCAGCATAATTGAAATTCAAGAAGATGACATTACATCTATGCTGATGAAGAGGGTAATAGAGGAAACAAATAAAATACGTAAAGAATTAGAGGAAGATAAAATCAAACAGATCACGGCTATTCATAAAGAAATGGAGGAAGTTAAAGACAAGCAGATTATGGCCATCCATGAAGAAATATGTGAAGATGCAGCCAAACAGTTTGTGGCCTTCAGAGAAGAAATAATTAAATCACTGGAAGAAATAAAAGAAACAGAGTTGAAGGAACTAAAAGAAAAACAGGAAAATACAATCAGACAGGTAAAGGAAGTAAACAAAACAATTCAAGATCTGAAGATAGAATTGGAAAAATTAAAGAAAACACAAATGGAGGAAATAATGGAAAGGAAGAATTTAGGGAAGAAAACAGGAACTACAGAGGTAAGCATGACTAACAGACTATAAAAGATGGAAGAAAGAATCTCAGGTGTAGAAGATACAATGGAAGAAATAGACATATCCATCAAAGAAAATGTTAAAACCAAAAAATTCCTGACACAGACCATCCAAGAAATCCAAGACAATATGAAAAGACAAAACCTAATAATAATAGGAATAGAGGAAAAAGAAGATTCCCTGCTTCAAGGCCCAGAAAATATCTTCAACAAAATCATAGAAGAAAATTTCCCCAACTTAAAGGACAGGCCTACAAGATTACAAGAGGCCTACAGAACACCTAATAAATTAGACCAAAAGAGAAAATCCTCCCACCACAAAATAATCAAAACAACATGTGTACAGAACAAAGAAAACTATTGAAAGCTCTAAGGGAAAAAGGCCAAGTAACATATAATGGCAAACCCATTAGAGTCACACCTGACTTCTCAACAGAGACTATGAAAGCAAGAAGGGCCTGGACTGATAGAATGCAGACCCAAAGAGAACACAGATATCAGCCCAGGGTATTATATCCAGCAAAACTTTCAGACATCATAGATGAAGAAAACAGGATATTCAATGACAGAAACAAATTCAAACAATACCTACCCACAAATCCAGCATTACAGAAGATACTAGAAGGAAAAATAGAACCCAGAAAAACTAACTATATTTGGGAAAGCACAGGGAACAAATAACCTCACTAAAGCAAAACAAAAGTAGCCAAACACACAAACACACTACCATAGCCAACAGCAAAATCAAAGCATCTAACTGCCACTGGTCATTAATCTCCCTTAACATCAATGGACTCAACTCTCCAATAAAAAGACACAGACTAACAGATTGGATACGTAAACAAGACACAACAATCTGTTGCATACAAGAAACACACCTAAGTCACAAATATAGACATTACCTGAGAGTAAAGGACTGGAAGACAGTTTTCCAAGAAAATGGACCCAAGAAGCAAGCAGGAGTAGCCATTATAATATCTGATAAAATAGACTTTCAACCAAAATTAATAAAAAGAGACGGGGAAGGACACTTCATACTCATCAAAGGAAAATTCCACCAGGAAGACATCACAATCCTGAACATCTATGCCCCAAATATAAGAGCACCCACATTTGTAAAAGAAACATTGATGAAATTTAAACTACATACGATCCCCACACATTAATAGTGGGAGACTTCAACACCCCACTCTCAACAAAGGACAGGTCAACAAACCAGAAGTTAAAAGAAACAATGACTCTAACAGAGGTCATGAATCAAATGGACCTCACAGACATTTACAGAACTTTACACCCAAACACAAAAGAATTTACCTTCTTCTCAGAACCTCATGTAACCTTCTCCAAAATAGACCATATAGTTGGTCACAAAACAAGTCTCAACAGATAAAAAAGATTGAAATAATCCCATGTATCTTATCTGAGCTCCATGGACTAAAACTGGATCTCAACGACAACAGAAATAACAAAAAGCTTACACATACATGGAAACTAAACAACTTGCTACTTAATGACAGTTGGGTCAGTGAAGAAATAAAGAAAGAAATCAAAGTATTGCTAGAATTCAATGAAAATGAAGGCACAACATAAGCAAACTTATGGGACACAATGAAAGCAGTGTTAAGAGGAAAGTTCATAGCACTAAGTGCCTTCAAGAAGAAATTCAAAACCTCTCATGCCAGCGCCTTAATGGCTCACCTAAAAGACCTAGAAACAAAGCAGACACACCAAAGAGGAGTAGACGGCTGGAAATAATCAAACTCAGGGCTGAAATCAATAAATTAGAAACAAATAAAACAATTCAAAGAATCAATGAAACCAAGAGCTTGTTCTTTGAGAAAATCAACAAGATAGACAAAACCTTAGCTAAACTAATTAAACGGCAAAGAGACACTATTAAAATCAACAAAATCAGAAATGAAAGGTGGGATATAACAACAGACACTGAGGAAATCTAAACAATCATTAGGACTTACTTCAAAAGTCTATATGCCACAAAATTTGAAAATCTAAATGAAATGGACAATTTTCTTGATCAATTCCACTTACCAAAGCTAAATCAAGACCAGGTAAATCAATTAAATAGTCCTATATCTCCTAAGGAAATAGAAACGGTCATCAAAAGTCTCCCATCCGAAAAAAGCCCAATATCAGATGGTTTCAGAGCAGAATTCTACCACAATTTCAAAGAAGAGTTAATTCCAATTCTCTTCAAACTATTCCACAAAATAGAAACGGAAGGAACACTACCAAACTCATCCTATGAAGCCACAGTCACCTTGGCACCTAAACCTCAAAAAGACCCAACAAAGAAAGAGAATTTCAGGCCAATCTCCCTTATGAACATTGATGCAAAAATACTCAACAAAATACTTGCAAACCAAATACAAGAACACATCAAAGATATCATCCACTATGACCAAGTAGGCTTCATCCCAGTTGTGCAGGGGTGGTTCAATATATGGAAATCCATCAATGTGATCCACCATATTAACAAACTGAAAGAAAAAAAACCACATGATAATCTCCTTAGATGCTGAAAAAAGCATTTGACAAAATCTAACATCTATTCATGTTAAAATCTTTGAGAGATCGGGGATACAAGGCACATACCTAAACATGGTAAAGGCAATATACAGCAAGCCTATAGCCAACATCAAACTAAACGGAGAGAAAATAAAAGCAATCCCACCGAAGTCAGGGACAAGGCAAGGCTGCCCACTCTCTCCATATCTCTTCAACATAGTTCTGGAAGTCCTTGCTAGAGCAGTAAGACAATTGAAGGAGATAAAGAGGATACAAACTGTAAAGGAAAAAGTCAAAGTATCACTATTTGCAGATGATATGATAGTATACCTGAGTGACTCCAAAAACTCTACCAGACTATTCCTACAGCTGATAAACATCTTCAGCAAAGTGGCCGGATACAAAATTAACTAAAAAAAAAAAAAATCAGTACCCCTCCTGTATACAAAAGACAAAAAGGCTGAGAAAGAATTTGAGGAAGCAACACTCTTCACAATAGCCACAAAAAACATAAAGTATCTTGGTGTAACCAAGCAAATCAAAGACTTGTATAAAAAAAATGTCAAGTCTCTGAAGAAAGAATTAGAAGAAGACATGAAAAGATGGAACGATCTACCATGCTCATGGCTTGGCAGGATTAACATAGTAAAAATGGCCATCTTACAAAAAGCAATCTACAGATTCAATGAAATTCCCATTAAATTACCAACACAATTCTTTATGGACATGGAAAGAAAAATTCTCAACTTCATATAGAATAACAAGAAACCCAGAATTGCTAAGACAATCCTCTACAATAAAAGATCTTCTGGAGGTATCTCCATCCCTGATCTCAAGCTGTGCTTATAGAGCAACAGTAATAAAAACTGCATGGTACTGGCATAGAAACAGAATGGTGGATCAATGGAACCAAATGGAAGACCCAGAAATAAACCCACACATTTATGGATACCTGATCTTTGACAAAGATGCCAAAACCATACAATGGAAAAAAGACAGCATCTTCAACAAATGGTGCTGCTCTAACTGGATGTCTACATGTAGAAAAATGCAAATAGATCCATACTTATCTCCCTGCACTAAACTAAAGTCCAAGTGGATCAAAGACCTCAACATAAAACCAGACACATTAAATCGGTTAGAAGAAAAAGTGGGGAAAAACCTAGAACTCATTGGTACAGGAGACAACTTCCTGAACAGAACACCAACCACACAGGCTGTAAAAGCAGCAATCAATAAATGGGACCTCATGAAACTGAAAAGCTTCTGTAAAGCAAAAAGACACCGTCCTCAAAACAAAACAACTGCCTACAGATTGGGAAAGAATCTTCACCAACCCTATATCTGACAGAGGGCTAATATCCAGTATATATAAAGAACTAAAGAAGTTGAAAAGCAACAAATCAAGTAATCCAATTAAAAAATGGGGAACAGAGCTAAAAAGAGAGTTCTCTGTAGCGGAATATAAAATGGCAGAGAAACAGACTGGTGGATCAATGGAACCAAATAGAAGACCCAGAAATAAACCCACACATTTATGGATACCTGATCTTTGACAAAGATGCCAAAACCAATGGAAAAAAGATAGCATCTTCAACAAATGGTGCTGAACATCATTAGCTCTCAGGGAAATGCAAATCAAAACGACCCTGAGATTTCACCTTACACCCATCAGAATGGCCAAGATCAAAACCTCAAGTGACAACACTTGCTGAAGAGGTTGTGGAGAAAGGGGAACCCTCCTCCACTGCTGGTGGGAATGTAAACTGGTACAATCACTCTGGAAAAAAATCTGGTGCTTTCTCAGACAAGGAATAGCGCTTCCTCAAGATCCAGCTATACCACTCCTCGGCATATATCCAAAAGAGGTTCAAGTACACAATAAGAACATTTGCTCAACCATGTTTGTAGCAGCTTTATTTGTAATAGCCAGAAGCTGGAAACAGCCCAGATGGCCCTCAACTGAAGAATGGATACAGAAATTGTGGTACATCTACACAATGGAATATTACTCAGCAATGAAAAAGAAGGAAATCATGAAATTTGCAGATAAATAGTGGGATCTGGAAAGGATCATTCTGAGTGAGCTATCCCAGAAGCAGAAATACACACACGGTATATACTCACTCATATAGACATATAATATAGGATAAACTTACTAAAATCTGTACACCTAAAGAAACTAATCAAGAGGGAGGACTGTGGCTAAAATGCTCAATCCCCACTCGGAAAGGCAAAGAGGATGGACACCAGAAGAAGAAGAAAACAGGAAACAAGTTAGGAGCCTCCCACAGAGGGCCTCTGTAAGGCTCTGCCCTGCAGACTATCAAAGCAGATGTTCAGACCTATGGCCAAACTTTGGGCAGAATGAAGGGAATCTTATGAAAGAAGTGCGAAATAATAGTTAGATCTGGCGAGGACAGGAGGTCCTCAAGGAGAGCAACAGAACCAAAAAATTTGAGCACAGGGTTCTTTCCTGAGACTCATACTCCAATCACGTTCCATACTTGGAGATAACCTAGAACCCGTGCACAGATGTAGCCCGTGGCAGTTTAATGTCCAAGTGGGTTCCATAATAATGGGAACAGGGACTGATTCTGACATGAACTGATTGGCCTGCTCTTTGATCACCTCCCCCTAAGGGGAGAGCAGCCTTAGCAGGCCACAGAGGAAGACAATGCATCCACTCCTGATGAGATCTAACAGACTAGGATCAGAAGAAAAAGAAACCATCCCCTACCAGTGGACTTGGGGAGGGGAGTGTGTGGAGAAGGGGGAGGAATAGATATTGGGAGGGGAGGAGGGAGGGAACTAGAGAGGGGATACAAAGTAAATAAAGTATAATTTAAAAAATAAAATAAAAATAAATAAATTTAAAAATGGGAGTGGCATGCATGCAGAAAGGGGAGGGAGGGTGGGATCGGGAGGGGAGGAGGGAGGGTCTTATGGGGGATACAAAATGGATAAAGTGTAATTAATAAAAAATTTAAAAAATGGGGCACTGAACTAAACAGAGGAATAATTAATGGCAGAGAAACACTTAAAGAAATGCTCAGCATCTTCAGTCATTAGGGAGATGCAAATCAAAATGACCCTGAGATTTCATCTTACACCCATCAGAATGGCTAAGATCAAAAAATTCAAGTAACAATACATGCTGGAGAGGATGTGGAGAAAGGGGAACCCTCCTCCATTGCTGGTGGGAATGTACAATCACTTTGGAAATCAATCTAGTGCTTTCTCAGATATGTAGGAATAGTGCTACCTCATGATCCAGCTATACCACTCCTAGGCATATATACAAAATATGCTCAAGACTCTACCAGCAGGTTATTGAAGCAGATGCTGAGACTCATAGCCAAACTTTGGGCAGAATGCAGGGGATCTTACGAAAGAAGGGAGAAATAGAAAGGGTACAGGAACTCCAAAAGGAGACCAACAGAACCAAAATAACTGCGCCCTGGGGGACCTGCAGAGACTGATACCCCAACCAAGGACAATGCATGGAGAGGACAGCTCATGTAACCCATAGACTCAGTTTCAAAGTGGGTTCTGTAATAAGGGTACCAGGGGCTCTCTCTTGCATGAACTCAGTGACAGGCTTTCTGATCACCTACCCCTGCTGGGGCAGGGTGCAGCCTTGCCAACCCACAGAGGAAGACAATGCAACCAGTCCTGAGGAGACCTTATAGGCTAGGGTCAAATAGAAGGGTGTGGGGGGAAGACCTCACCTCTCAGTGAACTAAGGTTGGGGAATAGGAGGAGAAGAGGGAAGGAGGGTGGGATTGGGAGGAGACAAAGGATAGAGACACAGCCAAGCTACAAACTGAATAAATTGTAGGAAATAATGATAATAATAAAAAATTTTGAACAAAAATAAATAAAGTAATAAAAAGAAAAAATAAAAAAGAATATACCTTGCTAAAGTATAAAGAAAAACCCTGAAGAAAACCTTGGTTTTACAGCACGTCAGCTCTTGAGAAGCACTGAAATGGATCCACCAAGAACATTGTGTTTCCTATATAAAAGAACTGACCCAATATATTTTCATAATCAGCTTAATGGTTGAAGGCTTGTGGCGTTTTGGTAAATAATCATGCATTGACTTCCTGACAGTTTTAATCAAATAATTCTCTGCAAACACCAGAAGACATTGCCAAGGACTTGAAGGGATAGTTTTCAATTAACAAAATTTCCCGCAGGGTAACTTGGTTGGTGTTGATTTCAGATCTTGACCACAACAGATACAGCATCCTTAAAGTGACTCTTTTCTTCTGAAGATCACCTGTGTGTTTTTATGTACATTCAGATACCATGCACACATGCAAAATTTCACGCTGGAGATGAATCATCCCTGTTTTTGTTTCCTGAAAGACATGAATGGATTATTTATATAAGTTAAATTTCTGAAGAAAAAAAAACAAAAAACAAATTTGATGTTTGTGTCTATCAAGCATCCAGGTGAAACTCTGAACCACAAAACTGCAAAATAAATGAACAACTAGCATATTCATTCTAATATGTTGTTAGTTATGGGTATAGAATAAACTGTGTATGGAATATAATCATAAATGCAAACAAAATAATTTGAATTAATTTAATGACATATTTAAAACCATTTTAAATCTCTATCCCATTTCCTAATCACTCTTTATTGGAAACTAGTTTCAAAAATGAGCTTAAATTAAGTCACTAAAAGAACTTTGTATCTTTTAGAATTATTTTGAACATTATAAACAAAAAAACTCCACATAATCTTGTTTTAAAATACTAAAAACCTTTTGACATAATTCTACAATTCTTTATGTCAAAAGTCAATTTGCTACTTGAAGTCTTAGGTAGAACAATAAGACAACTGAAGGAGATCAAGAAGATTCAAGTTGGAAAGGAAGTAGTCAAATTTACAGATGACATAATAGTATACATAAGCGACCACAAAATTTTACCACAGAAGTCCTACAGCTGATAAACACTTTCAGAGAAGTGGTTGGACACAAGATTAACTAATTAATAAATAAATAAGGAATATCAGTATCTCTCCTATATTGTAATGTTAAATGGGCTGATAAATAAAACAGGGAAGCTATTCCCTTCACAATAGCCACAAATAATATAAATAACATATATTGGTATAATTCTAACAAAAAAGTGAAATACTTATATAAAGGAATTCAAGTCTTCAAAGAAAGACAGTGGAAAAGATATTAGAATATGGAGAGATCTCTCATGTTTGTGGATCAGTAGGATGAACATAGTAATATTGGATATCCTAAAGCAATCTACAGATTCAACACAAACTCCATCAAAATTACAAAACAATTCTTTACAAGCTTTGAAAGAATAAAACTCACCTTCATATAGAGAAAACAAAAAACCCGGAATAGCTGAAATAATCATGTGCAATAAAAGAACTTTTGGAGGTATCGCCATCCTTAATTTCAAGCTCTACTACAAGGCTATAGTAATAAAACCCACATGGTATTGGTATAAAAACAGACAATTGGATCAACCGAATTAACTCAAAGACCTAGATGTAAATACACACATTCATGGTCACAAGATTTTTGACAAAGAAGACAGAAATCATACAATGAAAAAACAGAAAGCATCTCAGCTAATGGTGTTATAACGGAATGTCTGCATGTACAAGAATTCATATAGCTCTATACCTGCACAAAACTCAAGTTCAAGTGGTTCAAAGACCTCGGCTGAGATATAGAAGGACAAACACAGTATGTACTCACCTGTAAGTGGATATTAGTCATACAGTAAAGGATAACCATGCTATAGTCCACAGAATCATAGACGCTAAGTACCAAGGAGGGCTCAGGATGCAAAATATGAATCTCCCAGGGAAGGGGAAATAAAATAGACATCATGAGTATGGTGTTGGAGGAGATAAGAAAAATCAGGTGAAGTTAGGATGGAGGGAGGGGGTGCTAGGAAAGACAACTGGAATTGGGGGTAGGTGAGCATCTCAGGGATGAGCTAGAAACGTTGTGCAATGGAAACTCCCAGGGATCTGTCAGGGTGACCTTAGTTTAGACTCCAAGCAATGGGGCATACAGAGCCTAAACCAGAAACCTCCTGTAAGCAGACAAGACTTCTAGTAGAGGGACTGAGACACCAGCCCAGCCACTTAATCTTCGATCAATTATTGCCCCTGCCCACAAGGTGTGCTGGGTCAAAGGTGGCAGGGAAATGGTGGGCGTGGTCAACCAGTGAGTGGCCAACCAATCACAGTTCCTGCTTGACACCCATGCTATGAGAGGGAGCCTATTGCTGACACTGCCTGGAGGACTGTGATCCAGAGGCTAGATATCTCAGAGTCCTACAATAAAAATAAACATTAATGGCAAAAAAAATCAATAAATATGATTTCTAATGATATTCTGCAATACTCGTAGTTTGGCGCCTAGCTCAGTTGTCATCAGAGGCTTCACACAGCAACTGAATGAAACAGGTGCAGAGACCCACAGCCAAGCATTAGGCGGAGCTTGGGGCGTCCTGTGGAAATTAGGAGAAAGGATTACAGGAGCCAAACGGGTCAAGGACACTACAAGAAAACCCACAGAATCAACTAATCTGGGTTCATAGTGGTCCACAACGCCTGAAATGACAACCACGGAGCCTGTTTGGGACTCGGCATATATGTTACAGTTGTGTAATTTGGTCTTTTTTGGGGGACTTCCAACAGTGGGAGCAGGGGCTCTCTATTTCTCTTTTGCCTGCCTTTGGTACACTTTTCCTCATATTGGGTTGTATCCTCCTACCTTAATTGATGGAAGGTTCCTAGTCTTACTGCAATTTGATATGCCATGTTTGGTTGATATCCATGGGAGGCTTGCTCTTTTCTAAAAAGATATGGAGAAAAGTGGATGGGTTTGAGGACAGAGGGCAAGTGGGGAGGAAGAGCCTGGGAAGAGAGTGGGGCGGGGAACCTGTGATCTGGATGCTAAAAAAAAATGATAATTAAAACTAAAAAACAGTTCATAAAGATATATACATCCGGGCTGGAGAGATGGCTCAGAGTTTAAGAGCACTACCTGTTCTTCCAGAGGTCCTGAGTTCAATTCCCAGCAACCACATGACCATCTATAATAAAATCACGGGTCTCCTTCTGGCATGAAGGTGTATATGCAGATAGAACATTATATACATAATAAAAAAAGATATACATCCAAACAACATTAAATTAAACAAAAGATTTACACTAGTATATCCATATGATTATATATGTAATAATAATAAGTCATGAATTTGAGAGTAAGAGGGAGGCAGAGTTATAGGAAGAAGAGGAGGTTAGGGTGGAAATGAAGTAAATATCATACACATGTATGGAATTCTTAAAGTATATAATACATGTAAAATTATTACTTAATTTTAAAAATTAGTTTATTTATTTCTTCCTCGTTAAAGATTGTTCCTGAAATTCCTTTTTACTTAACCCAAATAATATCTTCATTCACCCAAAATAAGCAATTATAAATAAATAAGTTAATAGGCATTAAATGATATCTCATTTAATAATTATAATATACTATCATGGCAATGAATAACATTCTCCTAAGTTAATTATTGTCAGTCCTTGACAAAAGCACAACTATACAACTATTCTTAGATTATTCATTTTTATATGCCTCAGGTATTTTATTAAGAGATTTCAAGTATATAATTTAACCATGGATAAAAACTCACATTTATAAAAGCAGCCTGAAACTCAGACTCTAATTCTAACAGTTCATCAGAATCCAGCCTTGCCTCATAATTCACTGTGCTTAAAACTGCATTTCCTTGTGCCACATTGGAAAGCATCACACTAGCTTAGGAATCAAAGTTTTCTATATCCATTGTCTTACTTGGGTAGTAACAAATGTATGCATCTTATTTAAAATGAAAATCTAATAATAGTTGAGATTTTTCATAAGAATTGTGCATTTTCAGTTTCCTATGGAGAAGTAATTTCTTAATATAGACACCAATGCCAAGTAATAAATAGGAAACAGGCTCAGAAAATTTCCTGGCAAACAAGTCTACAAAGCTAAGAACTGCTTGTTCTATGACTTTTCGACTAGTCCCATGGAACGATGTGCTCTTACAATAGCTAGAACAACGTGCACATATTTGGCTATGTTGAAATACATAGAAATATTATGATGCACATCACATGTATAGAAGCATAGTTTTCTGTGTGCATTAGTCATGCCCATTTGTGTACATCTTAAAGTTTTTATTATTTAGGCTTGGTGAAATTTTTTACAAAGCTCACCCATAACAAACACGTAAAGGCAGAATAAAAATCACATTCCACATAAAGTGCTTGCGCAGCAGAGAGACGTACAATTTTGGCATCCAGTCAGTTTTGTGTGGTATATTAAAAAAAAAATCCTTCATATATTTAAATCTGCTGCATTTTGCATCTCTTATGTGAAGCCTTAAGTGGAATTGATGGTTTATCCCATCTGACTTAGCCACGTGATACCTCTTAGGATGGGGAGCTCTCACTCTGTTCTGTTTCCTATCAGTGCTCCTCATCCCGTGCATGTGGGGTCAATTCATTCTGCAGGGCGAGGAGAGGGCCTGGCATTTAATTTAAGCCATGGCATAAGGTTTAATTTGCTAAAAAGGAAAGATATGCCATTGTAAATCCTGAAGGAGACACTAGGTTGAGGGAGTTGTCAGCCCTGTCTGCTTTAGCATCATTTGAGGTGTTTGTTAGGGTAACTATTACTTCCAAAACTCACCTAATTGAAGGGAGGCTCAACTGAAAATACAAAGCTATTCTTATTCTGATGTACGGTTTTATTTTGAGAGAAGCATGATAGATTACATGAAGTTGTCATAAGAAATACAAGTTTAGATCAGATACGCAGATTAGACAAATTCTTAAGTATTCAATTCACAAATGGGTAAAGCTTTACTTATGTTGTTATATCTTAATAATGTCTGAGAGAACTTTCCATAAAGCATTGTGTAGGAAGCAACAGTAGAATGCACGCTGAAATCCACATGGACTTTGTGTCACTGTTTTACTATTTCTTCACTCTATTTTCTGTTAGAAATATACATATATATATGTAGTGTATATATATATAAATGACATGAGACAAAAAAATATATACTCATAGAAATGGAGTGCTTGTACTTGAAGTGCACTCTATTGCTTAGATGCTTGATATTATAGAACAAGGAATGGCTTAAAGATCAGCTTATCTGGAGCTATCCCTTTTGTATTTGCATCCTAGACTAGAGAGTTGCTATTGTTTGAAATTTTGAACACAAATTGTTCTTTGATGTGGTCATATCTTTGTTTTATTATTATTATTATTGTTATTATTATTAGCTATTATTGTTGTTGTTCTTGTTTTGGTTCTTCTTTTAGTGTTGTTAAACTGCATGAACCTAATCAACATTCTAAAGAATCTTAGTTATGAGTGGATTATAAACTTGAAGATGACTTATTTTGCTCAGACATCTGAAACTTTCAGCAAGCTTCAGTAGATATTGGTCCACAAAATATCACTATAGATTCATAGATGAATGTTTCATATTATAAAATATAGAATGTTGTCATTGTTCTTTTTATGGGCTACAGTCTTGAACATCATGGGAGGTGCTGTCACAGAAATCTAAAGAGGAACAGCACTTGAAATATCTTGTGACAAGAAGGACCAGTGTACTCTAGAAAATGATCAGCAGTTAAAAGGAGGCAACAGCCAGGTTTTCAGAAGAAACAAAATTCTGAGTGGGTACAGATTCTCTTTCTGAAGTTGGAAGCTTAGCTAGGTGGGGAATTATCCTGAAAGTATCTTTTCTTTTTTCCAGGGCAAAGCAGACACCTCCTTAATGGTGCTACTCTCATTAAAAATTCCGACCTGTCTTCCAACATGAACCTTGATTGTAACATTAGGCTTCCTATATTATTTTTTTTCTCTTTAAACTATGCATTTCTTATTTCTTTATGTCTCACTTGTTCTTTCTCATTGTAGAGAGAAACCATTATCAGTTACAATAATGCCAAATAATTTGTGCAGTCTTAAGTTTTTCTAAGCCAAAGAAATTACTATTATTTTTAAATTAGGCTTCGGGCAAGTTAAAATAGTCCTTGATGCTAGTTATTTTTTTAAGTAGTTATGTGTTGCATACTTTTAAAAAACTCTCTCATTTACATATATATATATATATATATATATATATATATATATATATATATATATATATATAATCCACCCCAATCCCTTCCATCTTCCTAACACCAGGAAGGAGAGAGAATGGGGGAGATGGGGTGTAGTTCTCTTAGATGCTTCCTGCTGGTTAGGGTCATCAGGTTCCTTAAAGCCAGTCAAGTCCTTGTTTCAGGAGAGAGCCAATTTCTTGTCTCATTGCATCAATAGCAACAGGAGCCTCATGGGTGAAACAGCAGTAGCCCTCTTCTTTCTAGGAGCACCACAATACTCTGGGCTCTGGCATTTATTCTGTCTCAGGAGTCCTCAGATTTAAATTATCCGCAGCTGGCAAAGAACTCCTCTCAGATCCCACATGAGGCAAATAGGTTACTTCTGTGGACTGTATGATTCAGTCCCACATCCCACACCTGGGATTAAAATGAAAATTTGTTTATAACCACAACAGTTATGGTTTTGGAAGACATCCCCTGAGACCCAGCTCCTAAATGCTTGATCCCTAGTACCATTAAATAACACCTAGTTGGAAGTTGGCAGATGTTCTTGAGAATATTTGGGTCCTATCCAAGTCTCTCTTTGTCTTCCTCCATCATAATATTTTGTGTCAATATAGGTCCCAAAGTAATGGTTCAAATAATCATGGACTGCAATATCCAATTTTGAGACAAAATAGACATTTCATATGTATTCTGCCACAGCAAGAGATAGCTAACTTATAAAAATTACTGGAAGACAATACTTGTGTAGTATATTTGTAGACAAAAATAAAGACATAGTATGTTTACAGTTCCCAACATGTTTTAATGCTTCATCCCAAAAATATCAGGACCAAAGCAAAGCAACTTCATTAATCACTATAAATAAAAACAAAACAAAACCCAAAAGAGAAAGAAACAGTAACTACTTTCCTGATATCATACATAAACTTGTAATGCATACTTTAGTCAGAGGGTTGAGAATATTTGATCTTGTGCATGATTAAAACAGCATACCACTTTAGAGAGTGTATTATGTACCAAGTACAGATTTAGAACTGTTTATTAATTTGCTTTTCTTTTTTATTCTCCCAGCACCAGTAGGCTAGATGAATTGCTATGTTATATATATATATATATATATATATATATATATATATATATATATATCAAGAAGCTGAGACACATGAATGGCTTTATTTCTCAGTCACACAGTAATAACTACTCAGAGACATACCTGGGTAATCTAACTCTTTAGTTTTCTCCTGTAATTATGCTTGTACAGTGAAGCTTGGGATAGTGGATGGGTACTTATTCATACAGTGAGAATTAAAGCACATCTGCTTTGTTGCTGCCTTAACAGTGGGAATGAAAGTGCAGCTTTGCAGAGACACAGAGCACTTTTTCCATTGACTCTTAGCATGTAATTCCTCAACTTGACTCTCATAGACTTCAGTTATTTACCTTTAGCTGTTTTGCTATAAAGCTACAGATCATTGTGCCATGTAAGACTCTGATTTCAATTTAAGCAGCATGTATTAGTGTCTTAATTTGCTATATATATTCTGCTTTATAATGCAATTGACCAAGGAAGATTGTGGGGTTTTGTCTCATCTGTTAGCCAGAATAAATAAACAGCCCTCACTTTTCAAGACTCTTTGCCAACATTAAATTAATTTAAAGTGTGTTTCATTCTGTTCTGTTCTCTGAATCTCTCTTCTTGCTGTTAATAATAATAATTACTCTTTCTTAGCTCTCTGATCAGCTAGTAAATTTCATCAGTTGATCAAATGATGCAAATGGGATGGAATAGAAATCGTAGATACATTTGTATTACTTAAAACCCTACTATAAAACAAAGTTCTTTCAGCTCTGTCACTCTATACAGTGTGTGAAATTATGAGCTTTATATACCAAGGCTGCATAATACATCTTAGAAAAAAATGGATAACCACAAACTAAAAGACATTATCTTGTTTGCTGCTAATGCTACCATGGACTTTCACTACATTGGCACTATTTTAAACATTTAAAACATCTGAGTGCAAAGGAGCATTCTAAAAAAATATTACTTTGAATTATAAAGGGTTCTATAAACCTTAAGCACTAACTATGAAATACAGGAAAGGCATGAAAAAATAAGAAAGTAACTAACTGTAACAGCGATTACTATTTGCTGTGACAATATAGTTGCCCAAACCACTTTAAAATGGAGATATTTACTCTGGCTCAGAAACTGAGGATCTGTCCAACCTATCAGGGAAAGCGTGGTGGCAAGGGTTGCTGTCCCTATATTGTAACAAAAGTCAAGGAGTATACACACAATATATATATATATATATATATATATATATATATATATATATTCAATACTTGGTGAAACTTGTGATCAATCTGAAAAAAAAAAAACACTTTCCTCAGTGTTTATTAGCAAGCAAGAAAAGTCTCCCTTTGCCTATTAAATTCAAGATTTCTCATTTTACACTTATGTTTACCTAAGTTGGAGGCTTCAGTGGGTAAAATCTTTACCTCAAGGATTTGTACCACTGTTTTAATGTATAACGCTAGGTTTCTTGATAAAGGTGGTAATATCACAGCAGCTTTCTCAGCAAACAGCTTGGTTGCGTCATTAAGCTTGCCCATCCTATTTTATTGTTCAAATTGCACACTTTTGTAACATTCTGCTCCATCTTTTCTTTCACTCATAATAGATCCTAATAAGAGCTAGGACCTAGCCTAAATATTACTCTGTACTAACATTTTCTACACCAAACAAGTTACTTCTTTACTTCTGAATTCAGCCTCACCCACTTGTCTTCTCATCCCGTGGGAAGAATACGGACACATTCTTCGCCATAATGTAATATGAGCGGCCCACTTAACAGTAGAATTTTTGCTCCTTTTGAAATTTTATCAACGGGGGTGAATTCTGGTCTTCACAATTCCACAAGATGGTCCAGTAGTCTCTACTTATAGGAATCCATGTTTTTACTCATGAGAAGCTGCAAATTCTTCAACTTTTTCACCACAGCCAGTAAACAAACCACAGTCAAGTTTATTTCAGCAACAAACCAATTCAGCACCAATTTTTTTGTTTTAGTTTTTATTTCTTTGCCAGACAAGAGAAACTTAAAGAAAAAAAATTGTTTATTTGAAATCTGAAGGTACAATTCATGATGGCAAGGTTGGATGGAGGCAGGAGCGTAAGGCAGCATGGAGAGAGATGAATGCTATTGTTCAGCTTCTTTCCTTCTTTATATAAATTTCAGAAACCCAGGCTAGGGAGTGATACATTGTGTATATTTATGGCCAGTCTTTTCAGTTAGCCCTCACTGGAAACACTTTCAAAGGCATGGCCAGAGGCATGTTGTCTAGATGATTCTAAGTTTACTTAAATAGACCATGAAAATCTCTTGCAGGAGCAGGTACGTTCTGAATATTAGACCAACTGTGAGATATATTTTTTCATCTGAGATTATCCAAAATTGAAATTCACTTTTTACATAGACATGAGACTACAGAAGCCAACTCGCTGTTTATGATAGCCACAGGCACAAAAAATTGTGTGGACTTGTAATTAACTGTCTTGCCTTTGCTGAAAAAGTGATATTTTAAAAGCTGCCCAGTTTTTCTGTTGGGGATAGTCTTATTTCCAAGAGTTTTAGCATGTTCTAGTTACCTTTGCATTTTTTCCCTAAAAGTCTGTATGGGTCATCAATATCCAGTTTGGCTTAAATCCTGATAGTGTGTTGCAAAGCTTTCTGAGAATATTTGAACAAATATCTATTAGCTCCAAGTGGAGCACCAAATGGAAAACAAAGAAATGATTTCACCTAAGTCCAGCTTGGTAAACCAGATGTTTATTAAGGTTACAACAGGAGCAGAAATAATTCAAAGACAACGGGTGATGTTCAAAGCTGCATCTCTGTCCTTCTTTTAGCAAGCAGCAACCAAGAGTCTCCTTACTCCCAGTCATTTTTTTCCCTTTCTTTGTAAATTACAGAAGTAGCCTCAAGAGTTGTATAACTTTTTGTTATTATTGGGCTTAGTAATTATTGTTAGATTCTCCAAACTTTCAATTCTCTCAGGAGATAATGTTTTAATTTGGAGGAGAATTTTATACAACAGTCAAACAATTCTTTTTTTTTTTTATTAATTACACTTTATTCACTTTGTATCCCCCCTGTGGTTCTCTCCCTCCTCCAGTCCCAATCCATCCCTTCCTCCACCCTCTGCATGCATGCCCCTCCCCAAGGCCACTGATAGGGGAGGACTTCTTTTCCTTCCTTCTGATTCTAGTCAATTAGGTCTTATCAGGAGTGGCTGTGTTGTCCTCTTCTGTGGCCTGGTAATGCTGCTTCCCCCTTAGGGGGAGGTAATTAAAGAGCAGGCCAATCAGTTCATGTCAGAGACAGTCCCTGTTCCTATTACAATGGAACCCACTTGGATACTGAACTGCCATGGGCTACATCTGTGCAGGTGTCTTAGGTTATCTCCATGCACATGCATAGTCCTTGGTTGGAATATCAGTCTCAGGAAAGACCCCTGTGCTCAGATTTTTTGGTTCTGTTGCTCTCCTTGTGGAGTTCCTGTCCTCTCCAGATCTTACTGTTTCCCACTTCTTTCCTAAGATTCCCTGCACTCTGCCCAAAGGTTGCCCATAAGTCTCAGTATCTACATTGATAGTCTGCAGGGCAGAGCTTTTCAGAGGTCCTCTGTGTCAGGCTCCTGACTTGTTCCCTCTTTTCTCCTTTGTCTGATGTCCAGTCTCTTTGCCTTTCTGGATAAGAATTGAGCATTTTAGCAAGAGTCCTCCCTCTTGATTAGTTTCTTTAGGTGTACAGAGTTTAGTAGGTTTATCCTGTATTAAATGTCTATATGAGTGAGTATATACTGAGTGCATCTTTCTGCTTCTGGGATAGCTCACTCAGGATGATCTTTTCCAGATCCCACCATTTACCTGCAAATTTTATGACTTCCTTGTTTTTTATTGCTGAGTAATATTCCATTGTGTAGATATACCACAATTTGTGCATAAATTCTTCAGTTGAGGGGCATCTGGGCTGTTTCCAGCTTCTGGCTATTACAAATAAAGCTGCTACAAACATGGTTGAGCAAATGTCCTTATTGTGTACTTGATAATCTTTTGGATATATGCCTAGGAGTGGCATTGATGGATCTTGAGGAAGCGCTATTCCTAATTGTCTGAGAAAGCTCCAGATTGATTTCCAAAGTGGTTGTACAAGATTACATTCCCACCAGCATGGAGGAGGGTTCCCATTTCTCCACAACCTCTCCAGCATGTGTTGTCTCTTGAGTTTTTGATCTTAGCCATTCTGATGGGTGTAAGGTGAAATCTCAGGGTCGTTTTGATTTGCATTTCCCTGATGGCTAATGAGGTTGAGCATTTCTTTAAGTGTTTCTCAATTCTTTAAGTCTTACGCTCTTTCTACCTCTTTTGTGATGTATGTGAATATTGGGTGAGGATGATCCTTTTTACATTGATCAGCAAGCACATCAACACTCTCTTATTCTTGGGAGACCAACTGGTTATGAGTCTCTGAAGTAACCACTTCCTACTGCAAAAGATAAGTACTCCTCCATGCCCAAGGCTGATAACAGCAGCATTCTGAGACAAATAATTAGGAGACAATTTCATAGATATATCATACTTGGTTAAAAAAATGTTAGTTTTCTTACTGTTGCTTTGCTACAACACCATGACTAAAGGAAACAGAGAGAGGGACAAAAAGAGAGAGAGAGAGTTTGTTGGGACTTAATTTTTTCAGAGGGACAATAGTCCAATGGGATGGAGAAGTATGGCAGCAAGAGCAGGCATATCAACTTTCATATCCTGGGAGCTGCCATTCATCACTTCTTACAAATCAGGAGCTCAACTGGTCTGTTTTGTCATTTCCTTCCTGGCTTAAAGTCACTGCAAGAAAAGCTGCAATGTCATCTGCTCTTCCAGGTTCTGGTCTTAGAGGTCTAACAAGCCCTGAGCAGGGCTCTTAACTGTACACCCAGAATCAATGTTGCAAGAAGAATTTGTGACTAGACAGGTCATGGACCTAAGGGGGAAAACATACTACTATCATTCTGCTAAATGTAAATGATATTAAACTGAGTCCTAATAACTTATTGCTATTACATAGATTGAAGCATCTCTCAACCCTCATCGCAGAAGCTTCTATTCTCAATAAATGGTGTTTAACACAATGGCCCACCCATGACCAAGGTGCAGAGAATAACAGCCTGAAGCATGCTCAGCCTTAAATGGAACAACTTATACTGCACTCCTCCTTCCAGGGCTCGAAGACTATTGCAGTAGAGGTGGCAGGAAGAACATAAGAGCCATGGGCAGCAAATGAATGCAAGGATCACTGTCTTCCAGCACATATAAACTCACAGCAGTCGTAACATAGCGTATCATAAAAGCCTCAAGTGCCTCATGCAAGCTCAAGTCAAGCCAAATACTATCATAAAACAGGAGTTGAGCATAAAGGTCTAGCTCAGGTGACAGAGGCATTGTCAATAGATAGGTGCTGGAAGGTGGCGAGTCTGTTTTATATCAGAATGTTGCCATCGATAGGTGGGCAATGTGTCAGTAGAACATGACACATCCATGAGTACACAGGCAGCACAAACCGGGGTTGATTGGTGAAAAAGGAGACAAAGTCAGATTGGTAGGGAAGAGGAGTAGATCTGGGAGGAATGAGAGAGGGTGAGAATATAGACAAACTTCATTATTCAATATTCTTATAGAATTAACAACAACAAAATCAAGCAAATAATGAAACAAAATAGAATATAGCAACAACAAAAAGTATAAATAAAATGAGTCTACTGAAGTCCCAGTTAATTCATAGACTTTATAGGGGTTAGAGTTTATTGCAATGACTTACAAGACCACGAGATAGGGGTTAGCTACTGTGCATAAGTAAAAGTTATAGGAACATTTTTTAGTTTCAAGAACATGGGTAATTCAAAAACAGCTGCATCATGCATGCTCATTCATGAATACTGCATTCCAAGAAATCTATGTCCAACTGTCAGTGAGCTCAGAGTAGCCTCTCTCAGAAATTGTTGCTGTTTTATAATCTTAGGCAGAGCTCTCTGTTGTCCTGTAGTTTTAGGAGCTTCCTGAGCCCTTTAAGTGTTGTTACCTTCCTGAGGTTTGATAGTTCCCCCTCTTACCAGGAGGAAATGTTTGAAGTGACAAGAAATAGTTACACAACACCATGATTCTTCACTCAACTATAAGAATTAACTTGTAGGTAATGATAAGTTAAGACTTAAAATCATGTACTTGTTCCTGAACCACTTGATGAACATCTGCCAAGCATACAAATTCTGAGCATATCAATGAACCAAAGGACATAATCTCTGTCCTCATGAGGTTTATACTTTAATAACAATATAATATCAGTCAATTAACATATACTATATAGATATTAAGATGATAGAGACATGGAGGAAAGTTATGATTTTTTCTAGTTTTTATAAGTATTTCCTTCAAGATGATTACATTTATAACTATTAAATGACACACAGTATGTGTACACAGAGAAGACAAACTTTCAGGAAAATTAATCAATGCAGTTAAATACTATACTACAGATTGTTATAGATCCTTCTTCAAAGTTAACTTTAACCCTTTGAAATTTTTATTTGTCCACTACATTTGTGAAGGAAAATAGAATATATATGTATATATATACATATGTATATACGTACATATTTCATAAGCAATCAACTAATCAACTTTGGCAGTGTTTTAAACAGTGTGTTTTTCTACCTTTCCTTTTCTTTCTTTATTCATCTGTTTTATTTTATCTGACAAAGATTATTAATACATATATTTTATTTTTCACTTGAAGTTCATTCTCAAACATTTTGTCCATAGTTTAATTTGGGACAATTTAAATGACAATATAAGAAGTGTTTAATGCTAGAATAAATAAATTAAATTTCCTGCCTTAAGGCTCAGGGATCAGTGTGAAATAAGAGGCTAAGGACTGTGTGAGCAAACTTAGTTTGCAGTGTGATTATAGCTCTTAGAAACTGACTGCCTACACAAGACCCTAACAATAACAATGCAAATGGAGATGCTCACAGAGAAAAGATAAAGCCTGAAGGGTCTCTTCCTGATACAAAGAACTAGGGAACACTGGGAGATGCTGAGAGCAGGAGAAATGGTCTTCTCCATGTAAGAGTCCCCCAGATGGTTATGCAGCAACAACAATTAAAGAAAAGACGGCTGTAAACTTGAGAGAAAACAAAGAAGGGTGTATGTAAGTGTTTGGAAGGAGGAAAGGAGAGGGAGAAATTATATTATTATATTATTATTTCAAAAAATTAAAAGAATAAAAAAACTAGTGTGCTGATGGGTGAAGTAGTTATATAAAATCATGTACAATATCAAGAACAAATAAATAATTATTTCCTACATTCTTATTTTATTTGATCTGATATCAGGGGGAAAGAATATTGTGTATATATATATATATATATATATATATATATATATATGTATGTATTTCTTATACACTTGAATGGTTTAATTTACACACACACACACACACACACACACATACATATATATCAGTCTTTGTGTCTCATGGAGAATCCCTCTGGTATTTTTCTGGAAGTTTCTATCCTTTACTCTGTATAATCATAAAGTCCAATATAGAGTAATTCACTTCAGTCCTAATGAATTTCCATATGTCATGATTTGTCTATAAGAGCTGCCTGGCTGTCAACACTTTTTGTTAGATTCAATATAATTTTCTTTAAATTTTGCAAATAATAATAAAATCACCTTTGCCTTTCTTTTACTTCTGAAACACATACTTAAATATTTTTTTTGAAAAAAAATATTGAAAGAAGGAAGTTTGACATGAGTATTGCATTCTGAAGCCAGCTATCCATTTGCTGGGGCTTCAAGATCTTTTAAGGTCAAGCAAAGGAATAAGTGTTCTGTTTCCTCCCCCCCTTCTCTCTCTCTCTTTCTACATTTTTCTTCCTTCCCTCCCTCCCCCTTTTTTCTTTTTCTTTCCCCTCCCTCCCTCCCTCCCTCCCTCCCTCCCT
>NW_026585895.1:35580390-35581999 GCF_907164565.1 Psammomys obesus
CCCTTCCTTCCTTCCTTCCTTCCTTCCTTCCTTCCTTCCTTCCTTCCTTCCTTCCGTACTTTCTTGCTCTCCCAAGACTTAACCACAATCCACACATCAGAAAGCTATTATTAAGAAGCCAGCCTGCTATTGCTCCCTCTGTGTATACTTAGATGGCCCACCTGCTTGTGGGTTTTGATACTGTGATTCCACCTTTTTTTTTAAAGATATATTTTACACTTTTACAGATTTTTAAATTAAATTTTTATTTTTTGTATTAATTACTCTGTATCACTTTGCATCCCATCTGTAGTCCCCTCCCTCCTCCCCTCTCAACCCCACCCTCCCTCCTATATCTCCTCCCATGCCCCTCTCCAAGTCCACAGATAGAGGAGGTCCCCTTCCATCTGACCCTAGCTTATCCGGTCTCATTAGAACTGGCTGTATTGCTCTCCACTGTGGTCTGGCAAGGCTACTCCCCCAGCCAGGGGAGGTGGTCAAAGAGCTAGCCACTGAGTTTGTGTCAGAGACATTCCTTGTTCCCCTTACCAGGGAGCCCACTTGGATAATGAGCTGCCATGGGCTACATGTGTGCAGGGGTTCTCCGTCATCTCCTTGAATGGTCCTTGGTTGGAGTATTAGTCCCTCCTGTTGCTCTCCTTGTGGAGCTCCTGTCCTCTCCTGTTCTTACTATCTCCCCATTCTTTCCAAAGATTCCCTGCACTCTGCCCAAAGTTTGTTTATGAGTCTCAGTATGTGCTTTAGTTCAATGTTAGGTAGACTCTTTCAGAGGCCCTCTGTGGTAGGCTGCTGTCCTGTTTCCTGTTTTCTCCTTTTTCCAATGTCCATCCCGTTTGCCTTTCTGAGTGAGGATTGAATATCTTACCCAGGGTTCTCCTTCTAGCTCACCTTTTTTAGGTGTAAAGATTTTTGTAGGTTTATTCCATATTATATGTTTAGTGTCCACTTATAAGTGAGTATATACCGTGTGTATCTTTTTGTTTCTGGGGTGCCTCACTCAGAAGGATCTTTTCTAGTTCCCACCATTTGCCTGCAAATTTCAGGATTTTCTTGTTTTTAATTGTTGAGTAGTATTCCATTATGTAAATGTACTACAATTTCTGTATCCATTCCTCTGTTGAACGACATCAGAGTTGTTTCCAGGTTCTGGCTATTACGAATAAAGCTGCTACAAACATGGTTGGATAAATGTGCTTCTTATGTACTTGGATAGATGCCTAGGAGTGGTGCAGCTGGATCTTGAGGAAGCACTATTCCTAATTGTCTGAGAAAGAGCCAGATTGATTTCCAAAGTGGTTGTATAAGTTTACCTTCCCACCAGCAATGGAGGAGGGTTTCTCCTTTCTCCATATGCTCTCCAGCATGTATTGTCACTTGAGTTTTTTATCTTAGCCATTCTGATGTGTGAAAGGTGAAATCTCAGGGTTTTTTAAATTTGCATCTCCCTGATGACTAAGGATGTTGAGCATTTCTTTAAGTGTTTCTATATGCTATCTTCCTCTACAGATAATATTTTGTTTAGTTCTCTACCCAATATTTTAATTGGATTACTTAATTTTTGCTTCTTTCTTTCTTTCTTTCTTTCTTTCTTTCTTTCTTTCTTTCTTTC
>NW_026585895.1:35582009-35633778 GCF_907164565.1 Psammomys obesus
TTCTTTCTTTCTTTCTTTCTTTCTTTCTTTCTTTCTTTCTTTCTTTCTTTCTTTCTTTCTTTCTTCCTTCCTTCCTTCCTTCCTTTCTTTTTATTACTAATTACACTTTATTCACTTTGTATCCCCCCATAAGACCCTCCCTCCTCCCCTCCCGATCCCACCCTCCCTCCCCCTTCTTCACGAATGCCCCTCCCCAAGTCCACTGATAGGGGAGATCTTCTTCTCCTTCCTTCTGATCTTAGTCTATCAGATCACATCAGGAGTGGCTGCATTGTCATCTACTGTGGCCTGGTAAGGCTGCTTCCCCCTCAGGGGGAGGTGATTAAGGAGCAGGCCAATCAGTTCATGTCAGAGACAGTCCCTCTTCCCATTACTATGTAACCCACTTGGACACTGAACTGTCATGTGCTACATCTGTGTAGGGGTTCTAGGTTGTCTCCATGAATAGTCCTTGGTTGGAGTATGAGTCTCTGGGAAGTTCCCTGTGTTCAAATTTTCTGGTTCTGTTGCTCTCCTTGTGTGGTTCTCATCTTCTTCAGCTCTTACCATCTACCACTTCTTATATAAGATTCCATGCACTCTGCTCAACAGTTGGCCATAAGTCTCAGCATCTGCTTTGATAGTCTGCAGGGCAGAGGCTTTCAGAGGCCCTCTGTGGCAGGTTCCTAGATTGTTTCCTGTTTTCTTCTTCTGATGTCCAACCTCTTTGCCTTTCAGAATGGGGATTGAGCGTTTTAGTCAAGGTCCTCTCTCTTGATTAGTTTCTTTAGATGTACAGATTTTAGTAGGTTTATCCTATATTATATGTCTATATGAGTGAGTATATACCGTGTGTGTCTTTCTGCTTCTGGGACAGCTCACTCAGGATGATCCTTTCTAGGTCCCACCATTTACCTGCAAATGTCATGATTTCCTTATTTTTCATTGCTGAGTAATACTCCATTGTGTAGATGTACCACAACTTCTGCATCCATTCTTCAGTTGAGGGGCATCTGGGCTGTTTCCAGCTTCTGGTTATTACAAATAAAGCTGCTACAAAGTGGTTGAGCAAATGTCCTTATTGTGTACTTGAGCCTCTTTTGGATATATTCCTAGGAGTGGTATGGCTAGATCTTGAGGAAGCGCTATTCGTAGTTGTCTGAGAAAGCGCCAGATTGATTTCCAGAGTGGTTGTATAAGTTTACATTTCCACCAGCAGTGGAGGAGGGTTTCCCTTTCTCCACAACCTCTCCAGCATGTGTTGTCACTTGACTTCTTCATCTTGGCCATTCTGATGGGTGTAAGGTGATATCTCAGGGTCGTTTGAATTTTTGCTTTTTAATTTCTTGAGTTCTTCATATATTCTGGATATCAGCCCTCTGTCAGATATAGGTTTGGTGAAGATCCTTTCACAGTCTGTAGGCTGTCGTTTTGTTCTAATGACAGTGTCCTTTGCTTTACAGAAGCTTTTCAGTTTCTTGAGGTTCCATTTATTGATTGTTGATCTTAGAGCCTGTGTTGTTGGTGTTCTGTTCAGGAAGTTGTCTCCTGTACCAATGAGTTTTAGGCTCTTCCCCACTTTTTCTTCTAAACGATTTAGTGTGTCCGGTTTTATATTGAGGTCTTTGATCCATTTGAATTTTAGTTTTGTGTAGGATGATAAATATGGATCTATTTGCATTTTTCTACATGTAGACATCCAGTTAGACCAGCACCATTTGTGGAAGATGCTGTCTTTTTCCATTGTATGGTTTCGGCTTCTTTGTCAAAAATCAAGTATCCATAGGTGTTTGCGTTTATTTCTGGCTCTTCTATTTCATTCTACTGATCTCCCATTCTGTTTCTTTGCCAGTACCATGCATTTTTTGTTACTATTGCTCTGTAGTGCAGCTTGAGTTCAGTGATGCTGATACCTCCAGATGATCGGTTGATGTATAGGAACATTTTGGCAATTTGAGGTCTTTTATTTTTTCATATAGTTGACAATTATTCTTTCCAGGTCTATAAAGAATTGTGTTGGTATTTTGATGGGAACTGCATTGAATCTGGAGATTGCTTTTGGCAGGATGGCCATTTTCACTGTTAATCCTACCAATCCATGAGCATGAGAGATGTTCCCATAGTCTGATATCTTCTTCAATTTCTTTCTTCAGAGACTTAAAGTTTTTTTCAAACAGGTCTTTCACTTGCTTCGTTAGAGTCTGTAATGTTATCTTACATATATTTCTTATAGTTTTGGAACTTAAAACCTGTTTACCCAGAAGAGTCAGGGTCACGGTATCAACTACTGCATCTGTGCTGTGTCCCTGGTTGTCAGTTTGCTGTTAAAATCACTAAATTTATTCTGGTTAAGAAAACTTGGTCTGTCCCATTGGCTACATCTGTGTAGGGAGCCTAGGTCAAGTCCATGCTCAGCCTTTGGTTGGGTGCTTCAGTCTCCAAAGACCCTCTGGGTCCTGATTACTTGTCTTTGTTGGTCTTGTGGAGCTTCTGGCACTTACACCTTCTTCTATCCTTCCTCCCATTTTTCTACAAGCCTCCCTACAGTCCAAATGAGCCTTCTGGCCTTTAAGAGAGACCTGTGCCACCTATTTACAGACTCAGGATCATACATCTAGTCCTTGGCTGGCCTGATAGGATGAGGGTTTGCAGCAGGTTCTATAACCCTCACATGGTGGGGGTGTGAATTTTGAAACCTCACTCTGGAATTCCCAAATTAATGCTTGTCCCACTAATACTGAATCACATTTTGAACAAGATAATAAATATCCGTATAAAAACCGGAGATGTGAGACTTGGTTCTCCTGGTCCCAAGACAATGATCCTTTATCTCTATTACCATAGAGGCCAATAAAACTTGCAAAGATCCCAGTTAATTAAGCTCTGTAACCATAACCCTACAAACTAAGAATGGGTTCCCCCTAGGAGACATCTAGGATGAAGGACAGACCTCATATCTCAGAAATTACCAGACAGGCTAAGACCTGGGGACTGAGTATAATATCCAGAGACAGCCTTTTAGGACACTCTGAAACCCTTTGGGGGCCACAGCCTCTGGTTTTGGTCTAGGTAGTAAGTAGATGAAAACCTCCCTGTTTGGTCGTATAGCTTTACATCATTCCTTATGTTTACTACTTTGATGGGTCAGCTGGTAGGGCCAATATTGGACTCTCAGGGAGTCCCCTCAGCTGACACTGTAGAGCCAACCCTATCTATGCTTGTGGGAGTTAGCATTGCCAGATCAACAGGATTAGGCACTGCCTCCCTTATTGCTGTTGAAATAAATCTCAGAAGGTTAAGTGAACAGGTGAATAAAGACCTAAGACACATGCATTTCTTAATCCAGTGACCAGAGAATCAGGGGACTCTAGCTAAGGTAACCCTACCAAACTTAAGAGGATAATTTTTCTGTTTTAAGGAGAAGGTGGGCTTTGCACTGCTTTTCAGGAGGCTTAACCACTCTGGAGTCACCAGGGAGATGTTATCCAAGGTCAAACAAAATTTAATATGTAGAGAGCAAGAAAGACAAGACAGACAATAGTCCCAAAATTGGTTTCATAATTTGTTTCAATGGTTTCTCTAACCAACAACCCTTCTTATTGCCCTAGCTGGCCCTCTAACTCTTCTGTTTTTACTGCTCCACATGGGGACCTGAATAATCAACAGCCCTGGTAACTTCATTGAAAAAGAATAGGATTTATTAAACTTATGATCATGAGAACTCAACATAACCTTTTGTATACAGAAGATGATCACAGGATTCAATCTATTTCCATAAAGACAGGGAGGAAATAAAAGAATGAAGCTTGGCATGAGGACTGCCATCTTAAGTCAGTCACCCATTTTGCAGGGCTTGAACATCATTTAAGGTCAAGCCAAGGGTAAGGCCAAGACGTGTTCTGTGTTATGTTCCTTTTTTTTCTCTCGATTCCTTCCATGTCTCAACCACAATAGCCATGACTCGAAAACCTTTTATTATGAAGCCAGCCTGCTATTGTTCCCTCTTGTGTAATCTTACACAGCCTACCTGTTTGTTGATTTTGATCTTGTGATGCTATCTTACATATGTTGTTTGTGGTTTTCAAGCTTAAAACTTGCTCAACCAGAGGGTCTGGGTTGCAGTGTCAGATTTATGCTGTGTCCCTCGTTGGTCAGTTTGCTATTCAAACCAATAAAGTTGCTCTGATTCTGGAGTGTCCTGGGTCTTGGATCTTCGTTGAACCCCCAACAGGTATGTCAGCACAAGCAGTTTAAAGAGACTGCTTGAATGTGTATACTTCAGTCCTGAATTTGAATAGTAGTCTGGTGTGATACTTAGTTCCAAAACAATTTTCCCTTCAACACTGTATTATTCCATAATGAGATATTACTGAAAAGAATTGTGTTGTATCAGTTATCATCGCTTATGTATATTTTCAAAAGTTTGTGGATTCTTTGTTGCTAATTTTTGTTATTTTATCAGAATAATTTATAGAAATATACATTTAATGACATATTTAGACACTTATTTCTTCAGTCACTGAACCTAATGAAGAATAACAAGTCCATAAAATCTGTGCTTATTGTTTTTCTGATAAAAGCTTAATCTCCTTGAAGCATTTTTCCCTTAGTGTTTATTTTAATATTAACCTTACTTGCCTGATCATATTTAAAAATTCACAATCACTTAGAGGATATAGATCTTTGATAAAACTGCTTAGTACTGTGTGTGTGCCTCACAAGTGACTTTTGCTGTGAGGAAGGCAGGCCATCATACAGCCTTCATTCCAGATTTTTTAGACAACATGCTGCATCTACGTGTGACACCTCACAACGACCAGAGACTCGTTCACAGGATGACTACTGATACCAGTCTCCATACTGTTTCAGTCACAGTATACTCAGCCATCTTTGTCGTTCTCTTTCACGTGTGTTAAGTGGCCTCTGCATGGTACTTGGCAGGGTATCTGGAACAGTCATTTCAAATAATGACAAAAGCCACGGTTTTACCTGTATGTTGAAACTTCTTTCTGCCTCCCCCCTTACTTCTCTATTTTCCTCCCTCCACTCTTCCCCACCTCTCTCCCTCTTTCCTTTTTTCTTCCTTCCATGTAATCTCATTCTCTGCACCAAACCAATTTCAGGGTCTAATGGGAAGATTTACTCTAATACTGTACGGCAGCTTCTATGTAGCAAATTCTGCTCTGCCCATGACTTAACAAGTGTGTCTACTTACAAATGTGATAAAGCCTCTCCTATCATGTTTAGCTCCACCTAGCTTCTTACATAATCTGGTTTTTTATTTATTTTATATTGATACGATCTCAGAAGGTAAAGGAGATAAGCTCCATTGTCACCATCTGTCATGAACTGAAATTCAAGAAGAGACATTCAAATGCTCAAACTTCTCATGGCCCATCTTTAAACAAATATGTGTTAATGGTGCACACTTAATATTATCAGTATTAAACCACTTGCACCCCTTTCCTTCAGGAATTACAGTCATATATTATAAAGCTTCTCAAACAAAAAGAGAGGCTGTAAAAGAAGGCTCCAAAATAGAAATTCTCTGTTATGAATTTCATCTAATTTCAAGACTGGACTTGCCCTTAGCAACCAGTGAATGGAAGTAAATTTGGGAAGTCTGCTGGATGAGCCATTTCAGGGAGGCAGAATCTCAGGTTTATAAAAACAAAGTCAGCAGGAAAAAAGTAGTTTGTACATGCCTGTATTGCTCTGCACCTTTTGAAAATAACTGCACTGCCTATGTTTCATTGTATAACTTTATTCAAGAAATGGGCTTTGTAAAAAGAAGTGTTTCATTGTTTTTTTAGGATACTTTTTCTGTAACTAATACGTATATAGCCGGCTACGTATCAGTTCTATCATCCTGGGATTTTTTTCCCATCTAGGATTTATAGTATGATATCTTACTCCTAAAGGGATATGAGAAGTCTAGTTTGATGAGCTAGCTCTGTGCCCTTGAGTGAAAAGGACCATTAACTCTATGCACACTCATTGGTGTACAGGTATTAATTTAATTGGTCCTTTATAGGAAGCATGGTTGGAAGCAATGAAAACTTACTGATTTGATTTCTTCATGGTTCTTGCATACATTTGATAGTTTATTATAATCATAAATGTATTATGAGTTATATAATACATTATGTTCTATTAGTTTATAATTAGCTATAAATTTATCCTTATCTTAGTAGTGATAACATAATAAATAAATTATGGCCTAAGGCCATGATCAATAATAAATCTATTCATTTTATTTCAAAGAATTTAAACATATGCCACCTTTTATGACAGCTTCTTAATCTCTGCTAGTTTAATGTGTAGTAAAGTTATCCATCTCTATTCCTGATGGAAGTGTTAGAAAGTAATGCCTTTGCAGGGTGACTTTAAGTAGAGGCTGTTAAATCTCAGAAAATATAAACCCTCTGTTTGTAAAGGTTTATTTTCTCTGGACATCACACATGGAAACAGTTGTCATTACCCAGAAAACCATCAATTTTAGCCTTTAATTTGTGGAAATATAAAGGGATAAACTCCTAGACTACACATTCTTTGGATATAGTCTGAAGAGGACAGAAAATTTGTGGCTATCAGTCATATATATAAATATATATATATATATATGTGTGTGTGTGTGTGTGTAGTTATTGTAGATATATGCTCATTATTCTGCTTTGAAAAGAATAAGATTTCATCAGTTTTAATAATTCCATCTCCCTTCTTAGAATTTTAGAATTTATGTCAGAGGTGAAAGGTCGTGAATTTCAGCTATTAATCTTTCCTGTCTGGTAAAACAATACAACATGTTTGGCTGGGAGAAGATCTTCAGGCTGTTCACTGCAGCACTAAAGTTTAGAACCAATCTCCTTAAATTTCAGTGACAGATATCTTTTCTTTGTTTACCACAAAATAATTCTCAAATATGTCCCGATTCAATCTAGGCCAGCTCTGTTCATAAGAAGCACTGTAGACTAAATTGAATTTTGGATCTAAGCCTCTTAAAACTTTAAAAAAGGTTTCTTTATTTAATGTTGTGTGCAGCTATTGGAGAAACAAAATAAGTTTTTCTTTACTTAAGCATAAGGTCAACTCACTATGTCTTCCTCATTAGTTTTTATTTAGCTTATCAGAAAATCTGTGTCATTACAAGGTTTTTAGAGATAACACTAAAGAAGAAAATTACACATGATATATCATAATGGCGAATGTTTCTGGAACTCAAAGTCCAATTTTAAAATTTGACGGACATTTTAAGTGTTTATCATATAAAAATCATCAGTTTTTCCCACAGATTAGAATGTAAGCTTTCAGAAATGTACTCATGTTGTACTTGGCAATGTAAACATTATTGTGGAAGCTCTGTAGAGCTCTGGTATTTTCTGGATAACTGGGAGTAAACGATCATTTTATGATGAAGTCATCACCTTCAGCTTGTGACTCTCGACTCATTTTCCATCTGCTGTTTGTCTTGGAATTATGTCCAGTCAGCAGAATTAAGCAGCTTGACAAATAGTCACCGGAGTTCTTTATTCTTACAAGATGTATATACATATATACATACATATATATATGTATATATATATGTACATACATATATATATATATGTATGTATTTATACATATATATAATGTATAAAATATTTATATTCACTCATTCTCTTCATTATTCTCTCTCACTTTCATCCATTCTATCTTTCTCTCCCTGTCTCTCTTCTCCTCCTTAACTTTTATTCTTTTTTTCTATACATACTTAAAATAATTTGTTTATTTTTATTTATCGATTGATTTTTTTGTTTCTGAACTCTTCTTGACAGAGATTCTGGAAAATATAATAAGGAAGCTGTTATCCACGGAACTGGAATTCAAATTAAAAACCTTCTAGAACATAAACATATAAGACATAATTAAAACACATGGTTTCATTATGTTGAAAATATTATTTTTCTCTTATCCTAAGAATATTAATTTAAATATCATCTTTTCCAGGGTAGCACAATAATCACAATGTGTTATCAAAATGTAATAAGTGAACATTTGTAAAAAGTCATAGTCCTGTCCCAGTGAACTGACTTTTCATGTAACTACTAACCATAATACATTAACTTTCATTTTTCAAAGAATAAAAAAGTACTTGTTATTTGTTTTCATTTTTCTCTAAAATATCAAAGTATTGGAATTATTTTCTATTACTTTTTTGTCTTTCAGAGAAGATAAGTGCCAATCTAAGCATGTTTGTTTCCTGGATAATGTCCAGATTTTGCAAAGAATGAGGTTAAACAATAGGACCTTCCTTTGTAAGTGCCAGTTCCATATTGTCCTGTGATAGTAAATTTTCAAAGAACTTTCTCACACCCATGCCATTTTTACTATCTTCATTTTTTATATAAACTTCTTTATCCACACAATTAAATAAAAATATCTACTTATGCTATATTCAAGAGAATTCCTAATAAACCCTTTTCCATGTTTGAATCACCTTGTAACAGTTCAGTTGTGCACTAGTGTAACTCCCAGAATCTTCCTTGAAAAAGATTAGAATAACTTAAAACAGACTCTGAGAGAATTTTTGTCTGGTGAGGCGTTTTCAACTTCATGGCCTGCCTATGACCATCTCATATCCTTCTGTTTGCTTCCCAGTACAGTCCAACAGGTTGGCTCTCTTGGCTCTAGTGATTCTTTTTTTTTATTATTTTTTTATTTTTTTATTATTTTTTTCTTTTTAGTTACATTTTGTTAACTCTCTGTCCCAGCTGTATCCCGCTCCCTCATTTCCTCCCCAACCCCACACTCCCTCCCTGGTCTCCTCCCTGCCCCTTTCCAAGTCCACTGATAGGGGAGGACCTCCTCCCCTTTCATCTGACCCTGTTTTATCAGGTATCTTCAGGGCTGGCTGCAAAGTCCTCCTCTGCGGCCTAACAGACTGCTCCTCCCCTGGGGGGGGGGTGTCAAACAGCCTGCCCTTGAGATCCTGTTAGAAATAGTCCGTGTTCCCCTTACTTTGGAAAACTACTTGGTTACTGAGCTACCATGGGCCACATCCGAGCAGAAGTTCTAGGTTATATCCATAGATGGTCCTTGGTTGAGTGTCAGTCTCAGAAAAGACCCTGTGCCCAGATATGTTTGGTCCTTGTAGAGCTCCTATCCTTTCCATATCATACTAACTTCCCTTCTTTCATATGATTCCCTGCACTCTGCCGAGGGTTTGGTTATGAGTCTTAGTGTCTGCTTTGAAACACTGCTAGGTAGAGTCTTTCAGATGCCTTTTGTGGTAGACTCCTGTCATAAGTTCAATGCACATCCCATTTGTCTTTCTAAATGAGGATTAATCACCTTCGCCTGTGTCCACTTTCTTGATTATCTTCTTTAGGTGTGTAGATTTCATTATGTTTATCATGTCTTGTAGGTCTATATAAGCGAGTATATACCAAATTTGTCTTTCTCCTTCTGGGATACTTCACTCAGAATGATCTTTTCTAGATCCCACCACTTGCCTGCAAATTTCATGATTTCCTCCTTTTTGATTGCTGAGTAGTATTCCATTGTGTAAAAATACCACAATTTCTGTATCCATTCCTCCGTTGATGGACATCTGGGTTGTTTCCAAGTTCTGGCTATTACAAATAAAGCTGCTACGAACATGGTTGAACAAATGTCCTTGTTGTGTACTTGAGCAAATTTTGGGTATATACCTAGGAGTGGTATAGCTGGGTCTTGAGGTAGCACTACTCCTAGTTGTCTGAGAAAGCGCCAGATTGACTTCCAAAGTGGTTGAACCAGTTTACATTCCCACCAGCAATGGAGGAGGGTTCCCTTTTCTCCACAACCTCTCCAGCATGTGCTATCACTTGAGTTTTTCATCTTGGCCATTCTGATGGGTGTAAGGTGAAATCTCAGGGTCGTTTTGATTTGCATTTCCCTAATGGCTAATGAGGTTGAGCATTTCTTTAAGTGTTTCTCTGCCATTCGATGTTCCTCTTTCGAGAATTCTCTGTTTAGCTCTGTTCCCCATTTTTTAAGTGGATTACTTGGTTTGTTGCTTTTCTGCTTCTTTAGTTCTTTGTATATACTGGATATTAGCCCTCTGTCAGATAAAGGGTTGGTGAAGATTCTTTCCCAATCTGTAAACCACATGATCATCTCCTTAGATGCTGAAAAAGCATTTGACAAAGTCCAATACCCATTTATGTTTAAAGTCTTGGAGAGATCAGGGATACAAGGCACATACCTAAAGATAGTAAAGGCAATAGACAGCAAGCCTATAGCCAACATCAAACTCAATGGAGAGAAACTTAAATCAATCCCACTGAAATCAGGGACAAGACAAGGCTGCCCACTCTCTCCATATCTCTTTAACATTGTACTTGAAGTCCTAGCCAGAGCAATAAGACAACTAAAGGAGATCAAGGGGATACAAATCGGAAAGGAAGAGCTCAAAGTGTCACTATTTGCAGATGATATGATAGTATACATGAGCGACCCCAAAGATTCAACCAGAGAACTTCTTCAGCTGATTAACACCTTCAGCAAAGTGTCAGGATACAAAATCAACTCAAAAAAATCAGAAGCCCTCTTGTATACCAAAGACAAAAAGGCTGAGAAAGAAATTAGGGAAACAACACCCTTCACAATAGCCACTAATAACATAAAGTACCTTGGTGTGACTCTAACCAAGCAAGTGAAAGACCTGTTTGAGAAAAACTTCAAGTCTTTGAAGAAAGAAATTGAAGAAGATCTCAGAAGATGGAAAGATCTCCCGTGCTCATGGATTGGTAGGATTAACATTGTGAAAATGGCCATCCTGCCAAAAGCAATTTACAGATTCAATGCAATTCCCATCAAAATACCAACTCAATTCTTTACAGACCTTGAAAAAAAAGATTCTCAGCTTCATATGGAGAAACAAAAAACCCAGAATCTCCAAAACGATCCTGTACAACAACAGATCATCTGGAGGTATCTCCATTCCCGATCTCAAGCTGTACTACAGGGCAACAGTAATAAAAACTGCATGGTATTGGCATAGAAACAGAAAGGAGGATCAATGGAATCGCATAGAAGACCCAGAAATAAACCCACACACCTACGAATACTCAATATTTGACAAAGAAGCCAAATCCATTCAATGGAAAAAAGACAGCATCTTCAACAAATGGTGCTGGACCAACTGGATGTCTACATGCAGAAAAATGAAAATAGATCCATATTTATCACCCTGCACAAAACTAAAGTCCAAGTGGATCAAGGACCTCAACATAAAACCAAATACTCTAAATCAGTTGGAAAAAAAAGTGGGAAACAGCCTAGAACTCATTGGCACAGGAGACAACTTCCTGAACAGAACACCAACAGCACAGGCTCTAAGAGCAACAATCAATAAATGGGACCTCATGAAACTGAAAAGCTTCTGTAAAGCAAAAGACACTGTCATCAAAACAAATAGGCTCTAGTGATTCTTGTCCCATTTTCTTCAATAGGAGGTATTCCCAAGCAGTTAGAATACCACAAAGTTAACCTGGAATGGTCTCCTTTCTGACCTCTTCACTACTATCTCTATCTTACCTTAAGCACCGTGTGTGTGTGTGTGTGTGTGTGTGTGTGTGTGTGTTCCCACTGACCAAGCCTAACAAATGAACTGACCATGGGATCTTGTGACTTTTCTGCTCTTCTGTCCCAAGTGCAAAGATATAGACACCAATGCTGTCTACCTCTGGGTTGTTTTTACTAAAAACAAGTGTTGCAGCTTCTTGTAAAGGTCATGTAACTAACTACCTGACTTGATGTTCCTTTTATTGATTTACTTAAAATTGATTCTGCCTTTATTTTGGGTGTATCCTGACACACACATGATATGGCTGTTAATATTTCTAGATGACATCAAAGAAAAACAGAACAAAAAATTTTCTACTGTAGTCCCAACTGATTCTTGAATGCTGAAAATTGCTCTGGCTTTCATTCTTGAACATCTGTCTGTAAGTAGGTGGAAAAAATTAAGTAAGTGCCTTTTAGGGATGGGTTTGACTTAAGGAGAAGGGTGCAGATATGAGTAGAAAGTAAAATGTTTAAAATATTTTTTAAATAATCCACTTATAGACAGAATTGTAGAATCTTACAACTTGGCTATATCATCAATGCCTTGACAAATATGGAATGAATATATCTCTGTTGTGTGCTGACTTGATTCTCCTTCTTTTAGTTTTGACTTATTCAGGAACCTCTCTGACTTGGCAGCACTCATTCAACTCCTCAGGAGAAGTATACATGTATTGTTTTTCTCATGTCTTTATAATCTTTATTGTTTGCTTAGGTATACACTGTGAATATTACTTAATAATATGGAAAACACAAGCCATTTATTTAAAAAAAGTGGATGGAACTAAATTTCCTCGTGTTAATCAAAATAAGCCAGACACCGAATGCTAATGTGTCTTACAGTCTCTCATAGATGGAAATGACATGGAAGGAGAAAGGAGGCTATTGGGAAAGCTAATCTGCACAAACGGAACATACAGAAAGGGGTAGATGAGGTAAAGGTGATCACAGTACTTTATGGAAGAAATGCATCAATATGCATAATTAACACACACTAATAAAATCCAATTAAACATAACTCTATCTTACTAACTTTTCTCTCTTTAGTTTTTTTGGATGATAAGTAACAGGTAGGAAAACACACCTCCAAAGTGTAAAACAAACATTCATATGTAGAAAAGGAAGCAATCTGTGTGGACTGAAGTTGTCTAGAATGGATCCATGGTAGAAATATATTCTCATCTTATCCTTAAAGTAAAAAAGAGGATTTTGGAAACATTTATTCTGATTAAAAATGTCTAATACAATCAGTATCTTGTCAAATTTTATGTCTTTTAGGACACTAGCAGAAATAATATTAATGACAAATAGAAAATCTCTGTGACATAGCAAAAATAATTGTTTACAGGTTGAAAGTATATGGATATATAGTAAGGATCAATAAGAATAAACAGTTTAGGTAAAGTTTTCCTATTTGGTAACAAGTTTCCTAAATAAAACCTGTTGAATCAGTGACCCATGGTTTAATTAAAAAGGCTCCCTTTAGACATCAACATATTTCAGTAAACTCCAGGCACTTTCCAAGTTGTTTAGGTCTATTGTAAATTCATTCAATTAATATCTATTGAATTCATATGGTTCTATTTTAGATTCTGAAGATGATATAAGAATGTTTCCTCTTTGGACTTCCAGTTCTAGGAGAGGTGTAAAAAACATAAATATGCAAAACATCTGATATAAATTGATAAGCAGATATGATGGATAAACTCAACAAAGCAGAGAAAGCAAATTTAAAAAGCTTAAAATAAGTTTGTAATTCTAAGTAAGTCAAAGCAACTTCTGTAAGAACAAGCCATCCACATGTTCCCAGAAAGAAGCTTCTAAGTTGAAGAAATAATAGCTGTCTGAGGGAGGCAGTGGCTGGGCCTGTAGAGTCACCACAGCAGAGTTGAGTTTGTCCTTGTTGATTTTGTATTTCTTTGGTTGTTACAAAATTCTATATTGTGACAGTTCTAAAGTTGAAGTTTTCTCTCACCTGTTAGACTTGCTTTGCATTAATATACTTATAGGTTATTTTTGCAACAGCTTCTATATTTAAGAATTTATATTCAAGATCATCAAGTGCTTTTGTGACTTTTGCAATTTTAAGCATCCAGTGTGGGGAAAGGGCCTCCAGAAGAATTTGAGGTTAATATACATGGATATAGCAGCTACAAAAGAAGACAATATGTACCCATATAGGAAGACCCATTCCATACTTTGTCAAATAATTTATTAACTCTGAAAGCAAGCAGAAAAATAGACTCAGGTTTACACCAACCAAACAGCGAGGACTGCTGTCAGTGTGTGATGAGATGGAGTAAGAATGGGTTAGGTTTTTACTTTCCTTGTGTGTCCTCTGCAGTGGGCATACCAGAAAGCCTTAGACTTTCTGGGTCCCACACACTTGCTAAGCAATAAGTTCAAATAGAAAGAATTAGAGGGCAGCTCCAATTCCAAGAGGGAAGTGAAATCTGGCAGTCAGAGTGCCAACTCGGAAAATATTGCAAACCAAAACTTCAGACAACAAAACCTCCATATTTTCCAAGAAAGTACTATGAAAGTTGGCAGTGCAAAGACAGGCACACCCCAGATTTCTGAACCAACATATATGAGGTGTTAATTACCCATGGATTAACATCCACACCTGCCACGGGCATAAAGAGTGATTCTCCGAGGCGGGCGGCTTCCAAATACCTTACCCAACCAGGAAGCAGATGGATTATCGCTGAAGCACATGAATTTAAATGCAGTAACTTGGTACACTTATGAAAGGAAATGCTTCCAAAGAATCAGAAGTATTCAGGTTTCACTTAGCGTTCTTCTGAAATGTAGCAAGTGCTTATACAGGAAACCACTTCTGATTCTGTGTCTGCATGGAAGTGTAGTTAGTAAAGTTGAAAGAAGTATTTTTTTTTTAAATAAATTCCTGCTGTACTCTCTTTTTCTGGAGCCTAGGAATTTCCATAACTGGTTTTGCTGTTAATGGAAAATGCTTGGAAAAAAAATGAGAAAATGAAATCCATAGATATAATCACTGTTTGGGATTCTGAAGTAGAGACAGGACTGCTTCTGCTGTGCTCACAAACATGAATGCAATTCCTGTTCTCATTAGTATTTGGAAACAACATTCGGAGTCTTGCCAGGTTGGGGCTCCAACAGACAGGAATGAAACAGCAACCCAACCCAACAGCCAAAGAGGATTACTGGTCTAGTTTGCAATTTTTTCACATGCAGAAGTGATCATGTCACCCTGGGACTGAATCCAATTTAAACAAGGAAAATATGTCTGCCATGTCTCTCACCTTGAAATCCAAAGTCAAACTTGTGTGAATTCACAGAACAACAACAAAAGGATTAGGGGACTAAGGCTGTGATAAATGTGAGGAGATTAAAATTACACAAAGCAATGTGTATTGGCTAAAAGAGAAAATCAAGAGTAAAACGGGGGTAGTAAAAAGTTATTTTTGAAACTTGAAAAAGGTGAGAAGGTACTGTGTACTGTGAGAACTGGCTAGGCCTCTAGGAAAGGTGTGAGTGTCTTCATTCTCAGAGCACTTGAGCACCTTGAATAAACCATGGCCAGGGGAGAGGCTTAGAGAGGGCATTCCTTAGTTACCATAATACTGATGAATCATTGGCCCCTTGAGACGGAGGAAGAAAGGAACTACTAATGTGACAGTCATCTAGTTCATTCTCTGGCTGGAGTAACAAAGGTTAGGAAAAGAACTTGTGGGTTGGTTAAAAAATAATACTAACAAAACATTTTCTAGCTACATTAAAATTTAGAATTAAAATAAAAAGAAGCAAATCTAAGGATAAGTGAAATAAGGAAATCTCATATTGGACTTTAGAAGCTGACAAAATGTTAGAACGAATTCCTGAGGTATCCTGTCTTCCCATAATATCATTTGTGGAGATAGAAAATTCTATATCAGCTCTACTGCCCACACTTTCTAACCTCAGTTCAGAGGAGATTTGTATTATGTACCATTTTAAAATATATTAGAATGTTTTATTTAAGCCCCTCATAGACAGTATGTAATCATCATGTCCGTAAAAGCCTGCAGCGCTGTTGCCTCAGCCTTTGCCAGGGTGAACCGAGGCATACTAATTTAGAGAAATAGAAAAATAGGTGTTTTAATTCCTATACACTTCTTCCCTGACCCTTGACCCTTTCATCATACAGAGGTCAAAATATGTGTTAGCGTCTGGGCCAGTCATTGTTCTGGTAAGAAAAAGGGAAGGATCTTTCACAGTGAGTAAGAGAGCAGTGGGGCTACAGAGGATCAGAGCTGGATTTTGTCTGTCTGCCCTCCTCCCTATTTATGTTTGCTCAATGGAAGCCTCCGTACCTTGCACACCAAGGTCGACTGCGGAGGCTCCTGCTCAACCAGAGCTCTGAAGCCTAAGGAAAGTACTCCGCTGCCAGCATCCTGTGACAGAGTACATCTGCTCAGCTAATGCAGCTTGCCCTGACATGGGGCATGGGAACCTCAGAACACTTCCTAACCCAGGCCTCATTAGCTTGCTACAATTAGATTACCAAAGAATGCAGCTGACAAAAGGCACCTATTATTTATAATTTTCATTAGAAGTAAAGACTTCTCCAGACTAAATTTTCATAAGGCCATCTCATGTCGTTTGTCACACAATTAATCTCACGGGGAGGACACTCGCACTGGTATGAAGAAGCTATTGGAAATATTTGCATGCTAAGTGCTGAATATTTTCAACTTTCTTTTTTTCCTTTCAGACAAGCACTCTTACCCCTGGGCTCAGTATGGAGAGCATCTGAGTGACTGTGAATGGATATATGTTTTTTTTTTTTTGTGTGTGTGTGTGTGTGCATTGGTTAACCCTCTTTCATTCTGACAGATAGGTATAATTTCTAAAAGTTAGAAAATGCTAATTTTTAATTTGAGAATATTAATTACATCGAGTTGAAGATAAGTGAGAAAGACATCGTGATTTATACGCTTAGGACAGAAATAGTTGTTCGCAGCACTCCATCTTATATGAATTGAATTGGAGGTAATTAGTGTTGTGACAAAGGCTTCGGACAGTGTACAGATTTTCCTAGAGTTTTCTCTGTCAACCATTTATATTCAGTTTTTGTGGAAACCAAAAAACACAGTATGGCTTCAGTTCCCACATATGTTTGTTCAGATAGTTATATCAGAGGAATGTTAGGACTCAATAAGATGTAAAATCAGATAAATTAATTAGAGATAATTATATGAGGTGGGCTATCCTTTCCTGTTTGAAACTTGGCTTTCTTGGATGGTTTGGTAAGCCTTCCATAAACAGCTGAATACCAAGTCATAAGAACATAAATTATAGTTATCTGGTCTTTTAAAATTAAAATTTCTGAATCTTTTTTTAAAATGTAGATTTAAGAAATAATTGAGATTGTAAACTTGTACAACTGCTTTGGAAATCAATCTGGCGCTTTCACAGACAATTAGGAATAGTGCTTCCTCAAGATCCAGCCATACCACTCCTAGGCATATAACCAAAATACGCTCAAGCATACAACAAGGACATTTGCTCAACCATATTCATAGCAGCTTTATTCATAATAGCCAGAATCTTGAAACAACCCAGATGTCCCTCAATGAAAGAATGGACACAGAAATTGTGGTACATTTGCACAATGGTACATTTTATGCAATTAAAAACAAGGAAATCATGAAATTTGCAGCCAAATGGATGGAACTAGAAAAGATCATCTTGAGTGAGGTAACCCAAAAACAGAAAGACACACAAGGTATATACTCACTTATAAGTGGATATAGGCTATATAATATATCATAAACATACTAAAATCTGTACACCTAAAGAAGCTAAGAAAGAAGGAGGACCCTGGGTAAGATGATCAGGATAATCCTCACTCAGAAAGGCAAACAGGACAGACATTGGAAGTGGGAGATAACAAGGAAACAGAACAGGAGTCTACCACAGAGGGCCTCTGAAAGACTCTACCCAGCAGAGTATCAAAGCAGATGCTGAGAATCACAGCTAAACTTTGGGAATAGTTCAGGGAATCTTATGAAAGAAGGGGGACATAGAAAGATCTGGAGAGGACAGGAGCTCCACAAGGAGGACGAAAACATCTGGGATAAGGGGTTTTTCCTAAGACTGATACTCCAACCAAGGACAGTACATGGAGATAACCTAGAACCCTTGCACAGATATAGCCCATGGCAGCTCAGTCTCTAAGTGGGTTCACTAATAATGGGAACAGGGACTGTCTCTGACATGAACTCAGTGATGAGACCTGATAAGCTAGGGTCAGATAGAAGGGGAGGAGGACCTCCCTTATCAGTGGACTTGGGAAGGGGCATGGAAGGAGATGAGGGAGGGAGAGTGGGATTGTGAGGGGATGAGAGAGGGGACAACAGCTGGGATACAAAGTGAATAGATTGTAATTAATAACAAATTAATACTTTTTAAAAAAGTTACAAAAAAAGAACTGAGGCTGGAATGTTGCTCAATAGCACAGTACTTGCCCAATATTTACAGTGCCCTAGGTTTAGTCCTCAACAGCTCAATAAACAAACAAACAAACAAACAAACAAACAAACAAACCTTACATTAATGAAAGTCAGTATTAGAAAAATAGAACAAGCGTTTATGAAAAAATTACTCAACAAAATGCATTATTTTAATTTCTATATTAATATGGTTAATTGCTGTGGCTAATGTATAATTTGAACATTTGAAGATTAGAACATAATATTTATGCATTTGATATGTGTGTGTATGCACTGTATGAGTGGTACATGTATGTGTATACAAGTTTGTGCTTGTGTGAGGGGTGTGTGTGTTTCTGTGCTTCCAGTATTCATTTTTTAACCTAGGAATTCTAACAAGAATTCCATCTCTTATTGAGTATTTCAATCTACCAATTCTCTAAGAGCAGATTTATAATGTACACATTCACAGTGAGTTACAGTGAGTTCAAGACCAGCCTGGTCTGCAAAGCAAGTCCAGGACAGCCAAGGCTACACAAAGAAACCATGTCTCAAAAACCAAAAACCAAAACCAAGAAACAAACAAACAAATACAAAGGTTTGAAAATGTATCTATTATTTATTTGGTATGTGTGTGTTTGCCTGTGTTTGTCTGTTTGTGTGTGTCTGCATGATGTGATGAAACCTGTTCCATGCTGTGTATATGGAGGAAGAGTAGATCTCTGGGTAGTCAGTTCCTTCCTTCCATCCCTGTGTGAGATTCTCTGGTTCCCAAGCCTTACCCATTGGGCCATGCTATAAGCCCCAGAAGAAACATTTAGAACCAGGTTGTAATTGTTACTTAGATTATAAAATGAACAATTGAGAACTTTGAAGCTTCTTTGAAGCTCTCTCTTTAAACACTGAAGAATAAGAGACACTACAAATATACTGTAGATTAACTTGTCAGTAATTTCTACAGCATTTGGTTTTGTGAACTCACAAAGCAATGAAAAACTGATTTTGGTATCTAGCATGGAAAGTAAGCTAAATATATTGGAAATTAGTGTTATTAAAAGTGGAAATTAGTGTTATTAAAAGTGAAAGGCTAACGAATAAGCAGACATAGGCAGGGCTTGAGTTACTTTAATTTTGAGATGAGGTATAATTTTTGTGCGTTAGTTTAGACAAGCTGGAATTTCAATAACGTAAATGACAACACAAATTTTAAATAATAAAAGAAAAATTTCTCAGTATTAATTTTAAATGTAAACTAGTAAATACAAACCGGCAAATTAATACTAAAACTTAAATTTTGAGGTGTTACAGGTTTTAAAATTTACTGGTTTTATTTTTAATATGTTTAATAACATGCTTATTACTGCCTTATATATAAGATAAAGACAGGTTCGGAGATGAGGAAGAGAGGGTGGAATTAGGACAGGTTGAGGGAGGGGGCTACAGCTGAATACAAAGTGAATAAACTGCATTAATAAAAAATAATTTAATTAAAAAAGAATGTAAAAAATATTAAAAACTGTCTGATTTCTTGATTATTTAAACAAATATAAAAGTAGCAGTCTACTTTTATATTTTTAGCTATTTTCTACTTTTTAAATTATTATATTTTACAATTTATTCATTTTCTATCCCACTTGTAGCTGCCTTCCTTGTCTCTTCCCGGCCCCACTCTCCTTCCCTTTTTGTTCCCTATCCCTCTCCCCTAGTCCACTGATAGGGGAGGTCTTCCTCCTTTACTGTCTGAGCCTAGCTTAACAGGTCCCATCAGGATTCTTTGGATACTCTTCCTTTGTGGGCTGGCTAGGTCACACCACCAAGGAGAAGTGATCAAGGAACAGGCAACTGAGTTTACGTCAGAGACTGTCTCTTCTCCCCTTCTAGAGGACCCACATGGAGAGTGAGTTGCCCATGGACTACATTTGAGCAGGGGTCTAGGTCCTCTCTACGCATGGTCTTTTTTTTTTATGCATCAGTCTCTTCAGTCCCCCTGTGCCCAGCTGTTTTGGCTTTGTTGGTCTCTCTTTGTGGGACTACTGTCCCCTCCGGATCCTTCTATCTCCCCCTTATGCTATAAGTAAGACTCCCTGAACTCTGTCCAAAGTTTGGCTGTGAATCTCTCCATCTGCTTCAATCCCCTGCTGAGCGGAGACATTTTTTTTTTAATTTTAGTTTTTGTATATCAATCACAGGTTATTTACTTTGTATCCCAGCCGTAGCAGCGTCCTTCCTCACTCCCTCCCAACCCCACCCTCGCTCCCTCTTATCTCCTACTTTTAGAGGAGATCTGTGGTAGGCTCACGTCCTGTTCTCTCTCTTTGACCATTTCTGGTATCTAGCCTGTTTTCCCTTCTGAATGAGGATTAAGCATCTCCCCTACTACTCTTGGGCATGTATCTGAAAGATGCTGAACCATACAAGGACCTTTGTTCAAATATGTTCATAGCAGCTTTACTAGTAAGAGCCAGATTCTGGAAATCTACCAAAGAATGGATACAGAAATTGTGGTACATTTACACAATGGAATGCTACTCAGCTATTAAAAACAAGGAAATCATGAAATTTGCACACAAATGGTGTGAACTTGAGGTATCCCAGAAGCAGAAAGACACACATGTTTTATACTCATTTATAAGTGGATATTAGCCATATAATATAGGACAAACATACAAAATCTACAGACCTAAGGAAGCTAAACAACAGGAGGACCTATTTTATTTATTTATGTAATTAAAACTACAAATGATTTTCTGGAAGAATACAGTTGCTGGAGTCAGTGTTGCAAGCACTTAAAATATTGTTGATAAACATATCAAATTAAATATTACATTGTCCAAATAAACTTATCTTAATAAACAGAGCAAAGAAGACAAAAGAAAAAAAAAATTAATTTTAAATTCACATAAGAGTTGTTGGGATGTGTCCCTTAAACAGTCTGTATAATTACAAAATTTTTAACCATGAGGTTTTCTTTCAAGATAACAGGATTGTAACATTTATGCTTTGTTTTTTTTAATTTATTCATTTTTATTTCTTACAATTTATTCATTTTGTGTCACAGCTGTAGCCCTCCTACTTCATCCCTTACCAATCCCACCCTCCCTCTCTCCTATCCTCCTATGTCCTTTCCCCAGTCCACTGATGGGGAGGTAATTCTCCCCTTCCCTCTGACCCTAGCCTATCCATCAGTACTGGCTGCACAGTACTACCCGGTCCACCTCAAAGAGCCAGCTACTGAGTTCATGTCAGAGACAGTCCTTGTTCCCCTTAGTAGAGAACCCACTTGGACACTGAGCTACATCTGTGCAAGGGTTCTAGGTTACCTCCATGCATGGCCCTTGGTTGGAGTATCAGTCTCAGAAAAGATCCCTGTGTCCAGATTTTTTGGTTCTGTTGTTCTCTTTGTGGAACTCCTCTCCCATAAGGTTTTTCTATCTCTCCCTTCTTTCAAAAGATCCCCTACACTCTGCCCAAAGTTTGGCTATGAGTCTCAGCATGTGCTGATTAGAGTATTTCAAAGGCCCTCTGTGGTAGGCTCCTATCCTGTTCCCTGTTTTCTCCTTCTTCTGATGTCCATCCATTTGCCTTTCTGAATGAGGGTTGATCATCTTATCCAGGGTCCTCCTTCTTGCTGAGCTAATTTAAGTGTAAAGATTTTAGTATGTTTATCCAATATTATATGTCTAATATCCACTTATAAGTGAGTATATACCCTGTGTATATTTCTACTTCTGGGATACCTCACTCTGGATGATCTTTTCTAGTTCCCACCATTGGCCTTCAAGTTTCATGATTTCCTTGTTTTTAATTACAGAGTAGTGTTCCATTGTGTAAATGTACCACAATTTCTGTATCTAGTACTCAGTAGGGGACACATGGGTTGTTTCCAGATTCTGGCTATTATGAATAAAGCTGCTACAAACATGGTTGAGCAAATGCCCTTGTTGTATACTTGAGCAAACTTTGGATATATGCTTAGGAGTGCTATAGCTGGATCTTGAGGTAGCACTATCTCTAATTGTATGAGAAAGAGCCAGATTGATTTTCAAAGTGGTTGTACAAGTTCACATTCCCACCAGCAATGGAGGAGGGTTCCCTTTCTCCACATTGTATCCAGCATGTGTTGTCACTTGAGTTTTCGATCTTAGCCATTCTGATGGGTGTAAGGTGAAATCTCGGGGTCATTTTGATTTGCATTTCCTGATGACTAAAGATGTTGAACATTTCTTTAAATACTTCTCTGCAATTCAGTATCCCTCTTCACAGAATTATCTGTTTAGCACTGTACCCCATTTTTTAATTGGATTACTTGATTCCTTGCTTTTTAACTTCTTGAGTTCTTTATATATCCTGGTTATTAGATCTCTGTCAGATATAGGGTTGGTGAAGATCCTTTCCCAGTCTGTAGTCTGTCATTTTGTTCTGTTGACAGTGTCCTTTGCTTTAAGGAAGCTTTTCAGTTTCATGAGGTCCCATTTATTGATTGTTGATCTTAGAGATTGTGCTTGTGGTGTTCTGTTCAGGAAGTTGTCTCCTGTCCCAAAAAGGTAAAGATTTAGTATGTCTAAAAGATTTAGTGTATCTGTTTTTACATTGAAGTCTTTCATCCACTTGGACTTTAGTTTTATGCAGGGTGATAAATATGGATCTATATGCATTTTTCTACACAGACATCAGTTAGATGAGCACCATTTGTTAAAGATATAATCTCTTTTCCATTTTGTCAAAAATAAAGTATCTGTAGTTGTGTCAGTTTATTTCTGTGTCTTCTATTCGATTCCATTGATCCACCATTCTGTTTCTATGTCTGTACCATGCAGTTTTTATTACTATTGCTCTGTAGTACAGCTTGAGTTCAGTGATGCATATACCTCCAGAAGATCTCTTGCTGTACAGGACTGTTTTAGCAATTCTAGATTTTTGTTTTTCCATATGAAATTGAGACTTGTTCTTCCAAGTTCTGTAAAGAATTGTGTTGGTGTTTTGATTAGAATTTCATTGAATATGTAGATTGCTTTTGGTAGGATGACCATTTTCACTATGTTAATCCTGCCAAGCCATGAGCATGGGGGATCTTTCTATCTTCGGATATCTTCTTCAATTTCTTTCTTCAGAGACTTGAAGTCATTTTTTAAACAGGTCTTTCACTTGCTTGATTAGAGTCACAACAAGGTACTTTATGTTATTAGTGGCTACTGTGAAGGGTGTTGTTTCCATAATTTATTTCTCAGCCCATTTGTCTTTCATATACAGGAGGGTTCCTGGTTTATTTGAGTTAATTTTGTATCCAGTCAATTTGCTGTAGGTGTTTATCAGCTGAAGGAGTTCTTTCATTGAAATTGAGGGGTCACTCATGTATACTATAATATCATCTGCAAATAGAGATACTTTGACATCTTTCCTTCCAATTTTTATCTACTTGATCTCGTTTCGTTATCTTATTGATCTAGTTAAGACTTTAAGTACCCTGCTGAAATGATACAGAAGAGTGTGGGCAGCCTTGTCTTGTCCCTCATTTCAGTGGGACTGATTTGAGTTTCTTTCAGTATAGGCTTGCTGTATATTGCCTTTACTCTGTTTAGGTGTGTGCCTTGTATCCTTGATCTTTCAAAGACTGTAAACATGAAAGGGTGTTGGATTTTGTCAAATGGTTTTTCAGCATCTAAGGAGATGATCACGTGTTGGATTTTTTTTTTCCTTTCAGTTTGTTTATATGGTGGATTACATTGATACATTGATCGATTTCCGTATACTGAACCACCCCTGCATGCCTGGAATGAAGCCTACTTAGTCATTTTTAATGTTATTTTTTATGTGTTCTTGGATTTGGTTTGCAAATATTTTATTGAGTGTTTTTTTCATCAATATTCATAAGAAAGATAGGTCTGACGTTCTCTCTCTTTTTTTTTGTTGGGTCTGTGTGGTTTAGGTGTCAAGGTGACTGTGGTCTCAAAGAATGAGTTTGGCAATGTTCCTTCTGTTTCTAGTTTGTGAAATAGTTTGTAGAGATTTGGAGGTAGCTCTTCTTTGAAGATCTGGTAGAATTCTACACTAAAACCATCTGGCTCTGGACTTTTTTTTCGAAGGGAGACTTTTGTTGACTGCTTCTATTTCCTTGAGTCATATATGACTATTTAATCTATTTATCTGCTATTGATTTAATTTTAGTAAACAAAATCTATCAAGAAAATTATCCATTTCATTCAGACTTTAAAATTTTGTGGCATGTAGGCTTTTGTAGTAAGACTTAATGATCGTTGGATTTCCTCAGTGTCTGTCGTTATGACCCTATTTTAGTTTCTGATTTTGCTGATTTGGATAGTTTCTCTGTGCATTTTAGTTAGTTTGGCTAAGGGTTTGTCCATCTTGTTTTTCTCAAAGAACCAGCTCTTGGTCACACTGATTCTTTTAATTGTTTTCTTTGTTTCCGATTCATTGATTTCAGCTCTGAGTTTTATTATTTCCAGTAGTCTATTCCTTTTCTTCTTTTTTTCCCCCTAGGGCTTTTAAGTGTGCCATTAAGTTGCTTGAATGCAATGTCTCCAAAGTCTTTCTGCAGGCACTTAGTGCTATGAATTTTGCTCTTAGCACGGCTTGCATTGTGTCCCATGAGTTTGGGTAAGTTGTACCTTCATTTTCATGGAATTTTTAGGAAGTCTCATTTCTTTTTTCATTTCTTCCATGACCCAGCTGTCACTGAGTAGAGAGTTGTTTAGTTTCCATGTGTATGTAGGCTTTTTATTATTTCTGTTGCTGTTGAGGCCTTGTTTTAGGCCATGATAAACTAGTAGGATAGAAGGGATTATTTCAATCTTCTTGTATTTGTTGAGGCTTGCTTTGTGCCTGACCATATGGTCAATTTTTGAGAAGGTGTTGTGAGGTGCTCAGAAGTAGGTATACTCTTTCAGGTTAAAAGTTCTGTAGACATCTATTAAGTCCATTGGATTTAAGACCTCTGTAAGTGTCATTATTTCCCCAGTAGGTTTCTGTCTAGATGATCTGTCCCTTGGTGAGAGTGGAATGTTGAAGTCTCCCACTATTAAGGTGTTTTGACCGATGTGTGATTTAAGCTTTAATAATGTTTAATTTACAAATGTAGGTACTCGTTTATTTGGGGCATACATGTTCAAGACTGTTATGTCCTCCTAGTGGATTTTTTCTTTGATGAGAATGTAGTGCCCCTCCTCATAATTTTTGATTAATTTTGGTTGAAACTCTATTTTATTTGATATTAGGATAGCTATTCTAGCTTGTTTTCTGGGTCTGTGTGCTTGAAAACAAACTTTTTCCAGCCCTTTACTCTGAGGTAGTGTTTATCTTTGTTGCAGAGGTGTTTCTTGGATGAAGCAGAATGTTGGATCCTGTTTCCACAATTTTCTTAGTTTGTATCTTTTCATTGGAGAGTTGAGTATGTTAATATCTAGTGTCTTCTGTAGGCCTGGGTTGCTGTGTAGATATTCTTTAAGTTTAATTTTGTCATGGAATATTTTGTTTTCTTTTCTGGTCTAATTGGTGTTCTGTAGGCATCTTTTATGTTTAAAGGCATCTCATTCTTTAAGTTGGGAAAATTTTTCTTTTATGATTTTCTTGAAAATATTTTCTGGACCTTAGAGCCTGGAAGATTACTTTAAGTCTATTCCTATTTCTTAGCTTTCCTATATTCTTAGATTTCATCTTTTCATTGTAACCTTGAGTTCTTGGATGTTTTGTATTTGGAACTTTCCAGATTTTATTTTTTCTTTGAGAGAAGTATCAATTTCTGTAATTGTATCTTCAGCACTTTAAATTCTCTCTACTCTTGGTGCTTCTTAACTTTGTGGTTCCTGATCTTTTTTCTAAGTTCTCCAACTCCAGGGTTTTCTCTGTTTGTGTTTTCTTTATTGATTCTAATTCTGTTTTCATGTCTTGCACCATTTCCTTCATTTATTTAAATGTGGATTTCTGTCTTTCCATGATAACCTCTATTTTTTAAAATTTATTTTTTTTATTAATTACAGTTTATTCACTTTGTATTCCAGCTGTAGTCCCTTCCCTTATTCCTTCCCAATCCCACCTTCCCTCTCTCTCTCCTTCCATGTCCTTTCCTATGTCCACTGATAGGGGAGGCCCTCCTCCCCTTCCCTCTGACCTTAGTGTATCATGTATCATCAGTACTGGTTGCATTGTCTTCCTCTGTGGCCTGGGAAGACTGTTCCCACCTCAGGTGGAGGTTATCAAAGAGACAAGCACTGAGTTAATGTTTGAGATATTCCCTTTTTCCATTACTAAGAAACCCACTGTGCTGCCATGGGCTACATCTGTGCAGGTGTTTTAGGTTATCTCCATGCATGGTACTTGATTGGAGTATCAGTCTCAGAAATGACCCCTTTGCCCATATTTTTTGGTTCTGTTGCTCTCCTTGTGGAGCTTCTGTCACCTTCAAGTCTTTCAAACTCCCTCTTCTTTCATAACATCCCCTGCATTCTGCCCAAAGTTTGTCTTTATTCTCAACATCTACCACAGAGCAATAATAATAAAAAACTGCCTGGTACTGGCATAGAAACAGAATGGTGGATCAATGGAATCAAATCAAAGATCAAGAAATAAACCTACACACTTACAGATACTTGATTTTTGACAAAAAAGCCAAAACCATATAATGGAAAAAAGACAGCATCTTCAACAAATGGTATAACTGGATGTTTACATGTAGAAAAATACAAATAGAGACATATTTATCACCCTGCATAAAACTAGAGCCCAAGTGTATCAAAGATCTCATAGATCAGACACACTGAATATGTTAGGAGAAAAAATGGGAAAGAGTCTTCACCTCATTGGCACAGGAGACAACTTCCTGAACTGAACACCAACAGCACAGGTTCTAAGATCAACAATTAATAAATGGGACATCATGAAACTGAAAAGCTTCTGTAAAGCAAAGGACACTGTCACCAGAACAAAATGATAACCTACAGACTATAAAAGGATCTTCACCAACCATATATATGACAGAGGGCTAATAACAAGAATATATAAAGAACCTAACCAGTCCTGATAAGCAAGGGTCATAATGGAAGGGGAGGAGGACCTCCGCTATCAGCGGACTTAGAGAGGGGCCAGGAGGAGATGAGGGAGTGAAGGTGGGATTGGGAGGGAATGAGGGAAGGGGCTATAGATGGGATACAAAGTAAATAAACTGTAATTAATATATAAAAATAAAAATAACAAAAAGAAGTTAAAAAGCAACAAATCAAGTAATTCAATTAAAAATGGGGTACAGAGCTAAACAGAGAATTCCCTATAGAGGTATATTGAATGGCAGAGAAACACGTGAAGTAATGCTTGATGTTCTTAGTCATCAGGAAGATGCAAATCAGAACGACCCTGAGATTTCACCTTACTCCTATCCAGATGGCCTCTATTTTTTTGTTCATTTCTTCTCTATAGCCTCTGCTTGTGCCTTTATATATGCCTCTATTTGTTTGTCTGTATTTTCCTTTATTTCTTTGAGAGCTTTGTTTGTTTCCTTTTTATGTGCCTCTAATAACTGGATAAACATAGATTTAAGATCATTTTTCTGTGTTTCCAATGAATTAAAATAACCATTGATTTTGGGGTTGCTGTTGAAGCCACAATGTCCTGATTTTTGTTGAATGTGTTCTTGTGCAGACCTCAAGCTATCTGCTCATCCTTAACTTTTTGCTGCTTGTTCCTGGAGTCTGTACTTCAATGTCTTTATTTTTTTTTTAATTTTTTTTAAAAAGATTTATTTATTTATTATGTATACAATGTTCTGTCTCCCTGTAGACCTGCGTGCCAGAGAGGTCATCAGATTTCATTATAGATCGTTGTGAACCCACCATGTGATTGCTCAGAATTGAACTTAGGACCTCTGGAAGAGCAGTCAGTGCTCTAAACCTCTGAGTCATCTCTGCAGCCCCAAGTCTGTACTTCAAACTGGGACTGTTTGTCTCCGGAGTGTGTAGTGTTCTTCAGTCAGGTGTGATAGGTTCTAGAGTGGATGCTGGTGTTTCCGCTGTAGCTAAGGGAGGAAGATATCAGGCGCATGTGTGCAAGTGCAGAAGTGGGCGTGGAAGTGTGCCTTGAAGGACAGGGTGCTGGAGTATACAAATGCCTGGAAAGGTGCTGGCTCCATTTGCAGGTGCAATGAGCTGGTACAGGTACCCTGAAGGTCTCAGTGGCCCACAAGCCTATCCTCCAGGTATTTAGATCTCTCTGGGTTGCACCATCACGGCTCCAGGAATTCTTTGCCTGGACTCCACTGGGAGATCCACGAACAGGGGCTTCATTGTTGAGAATGCTGTCCCAAGGATCCCTATATTGTCCACAGTAGGGGGTATGGGTGAGAGGGATCTGATGTCTGCCTGCTACAATAGAGGAGCCGTGGGTCAGGGGCTCTGCATGCACTCACTTGAAAGCGCACTCTTTTGCTTGCAAGCCTATGCAGAAAGCAGTGTTCTCTCTGATCTCTACTCTCAGATTTGGGCCCAAAGGAGTAAATGAAAGTATAGGAGATCTGTCATCTCAGAGGTGTCTGATGTTTGTCCAGCAGGCAGGGATGCCCATACTTGGGGCAGTTGCCTCTTCAGTCTCAGTCACTGGAAATGTAGGATCCTGCTGGGGGCAACCACTGTTACCTCCTCCAAGCAGGGAGACTTGTGCTTGGGGCAAGGGAAAGTGCAGGGGGTTGAATATTTGCCACTCTCAGGCCCCAGAGACATCCACCGGTGACCTGGATCCAAACTGTCTCAGCTCAGGGGTTGTCCCCTCTCACCCAGGAAGCCTCAGTGTTGATATTCTGGCTTCAGCAGCCGCTTCACTCACCAATTTCAGAGTTTCAGATCCTCTGGCCCTCGTATACAATGCAAGCTGGTTGCGGCCATCTTGGTCTCCTCCTCTAGTTTGCTTTGTTTCTTTTATTTGTTCTTGTTTCTCACATCTGAAACTCATCTTGACACTTTTCAATATTCGGCCTCTAATTTATGGCTACAACATTGTAGCATCAAATAAACAGATACCAATAAACAGTCAAATCTGCGAAGTCACTTTGTATGTGAGTTTTGACTCTAGGCATCAGAAAAGGAGACACATTTAGGGACTCAGGCAGAGGATTTTAGAATTTTACCTTATTGAGGTGGGAGATTGTTTTTAAGACTTTGTGGAGATTCAGCAATAAAAGATATCAAAAATTACTTAGCTTTTTTTCACTTCTTCATTTTTTTATTTTTTATTATTAGTTACATTTTATTAACTCTCTATCCCAGCTGTATCCCGCTCCTTCCTTCCTTCCAACCCCACCCTCCCTTCCTTATCTCCTCCCTGCCCCTTTCCAAGTCCACTACTAGGGGAGGACCTCCTCCCCTTTCATCTGACCCTGGTTTGTCAGGTATCTTCAGGACTGGCTGCAAAGTCCTCCTCTGTGGCCTATCAGGACTGCTCCTCCCTTGGGGGGGTGGGGAGGTCAAAGAGCCTCCATTGAGTTCCTGTCAGAAATAGTCCCTGTTTCCCCCCCCCCCTTTTTTTTTTTACTTTTTAATGAAAAGTTCTTTGGAAAAATTTTATATGCCTACTGCGTCTTATTCTGAATGAAAAAAGTAACAATATTGTTTTAATAATAATGGTAAAATTAACTCCTATACTACTGAGAAATGTTTGAAAATGAAAAGTAATTTTGGAGTTAGATATACTGGGTCATTCATAGTCGTGAATGTGTGGATTTCTGAACAAGGATATTGTCTCATACAGACATGGCTTTATCTTCCTATGATGTGAAGCTTGTGAAAATACAGTAAGCAGAAACCAAAGCAAGGGTTTAGCAGTTGGTGCTCTTTGTCATAGCATAAATAGCAAGTGGATGGATAATATAAAAGTTATCTTGTACTTCTGATAAGTATAAATTAAAATATAGATGAAGAAACTGTTTATTTCAGCTGAAGATGGACACAAGAGCAGCAACATAGTGAGTTAAGCAGCAATGAGACTGAAAATACAACTCTGCTCCTGTTAAGTCCTTCTGTGACACAGCTTTCTGCATAGGACATGACTGTCCCTCTACTCTCTTTTGTCCTCTCTCGCTACCTTCTACCAACAAGCTCTGCTCATTTACCCTGAAGCTACTGATTCCTTCTTGATGAGTCATTTTTAATTTAAAAACCTCATCCTATAAACCAATAAAATGAAAACAGCCAAACAATATATACTCATGACCTCACTGTATTTCATTAAAGTGTATATTGACACCCCCCCCCCAAAAAAAGAAGGGACCAAGAAAAGAAGACTTGGTATATTTAACAATTTTCCACTTCACTAAAAATTCCCTGTTGAATGCATTTATCATCTTTTTCATTTGCCTGTCTTCCAGGTTTCAGAATAATATTTATGAATAACCTATGAATTGAATGAATAAGAAAACATACATGAAAACTAAGAATATTACCCTGTTTCTAGGTAATGGAGAAAGGGTAAGATTTTTTTACTCATAATATGTACCTAGTTGAAATATTGACTTTCCCTTTACGCATCTTTCCCTATTGAAATGCCATTATGTGCTCCTCACTTACAGAGACTTTTCTTTGAATCAATGAAATTAGGAACTTAGTCATTCACTTAGCAGGGTTTTTATCTCCCACTTTCAGTTTCTCCAATAGACTTTTACTTTCAAAATCATCTCTTTGCAGATCCCATTTAAGCAAATGTTATGCAATAATAATATGAATATGAATAATAGATTATAATAAGTTGGCAAAAGTATAAAATCTAAAATAACCACCTGCTCTTTATTAGAAATGAGAAATACAATTCTTATGGGCTCACAACCTTTTCCATGTGGAGACTGGCTAACACAAACAGTGCAGTTTGTCTCTGTGCTGCGGTGGTGTCTGGAGAGATGGTAGAACATAGGAACTCAATTCTTTCTCATGAAAACAAACTTTAAAACATACGTTCATTTCATCCATTGTTGCTTGTGCATGTTTATACCCTGAGTAGATGGGAGCCTGCTAGATTGTAGGGACTGCTCTGACCTTGATGTCAAGGTATTTTGATGAAGAGCTTTAACTCGATATTGGATAAAAAGTAAAGGGCATCAGCAGCTGATGGAAACAAATGCAGAGACCCACAGCCAAACATTAAACAGAGCCAGGAAGTCCTATGAAAGGTTGGGAAAATGACTGAGGGAGCTGGAGGCATCAAGAACTCTACAAGAAGACCTACAGTGTCAACTAAAGAGGGTCCATTGGGGCCTTGCAGAAACTGAACCACCAACCAAAGAGCATGGATGGACTTGGTCCTAGGCCCCCTGCACATATGTAACAGATATGCAGCTTGGCCTTCTGGTGGATCCCCCAACGACTGGAGCCTGACCCCTGTCTGACTCTGATGCTTCCCTTTGGATCCATTTCCCTAACTGGGCTGTGGGAGAGGATGATCCTATATCTGGAGCAACTTAATGTACCAAGGAGGGTTGGTACCGATGGGGGACCTCCTTCTTCTCAGAGGAGGAGGAGGAGAGGGGAGAATGTGGGAGCAGGAATATGTGGGGTTGGGGGCTGGGAAGAGAGAAGGAGGGTTGCAATCAGTATGTAAAGTTAATAACGAAGTAATATTTTAAAAAGTAAAGGGCATAAAACAGAATCCTCCCTAGGTCTTTGAATACTTATTCGTCTAACAAATGCTGCCATATTGTAAAAGTTTCATGATTAGATACTTCCCAAGCTAAAACAGTAAGAACATATTTACTAATACAATTGCTGATGGAGGTAATTTAGTTTTTCTTTGGAAATATTGTGCAATTCTCCAGACTACAGGAATATTACATTATAGACATTATTCCAACTTTTATGCCTTAACAGGATGAGGGTTAATGATCGGATTTTAAAATGGACTTACATTATTATCTTTTAAAACGTGATTTGGTGATCCTGAAACATCTAGTGGTTTAAATATTCAAATACATTAATTATATGCAAATGCACAATTAAAACCCATTTGTGATTGGTGTCTCAATAAATCAAGTAGCTGCCATATTTAACAGTAGCGACAGTTTGATCATTTCACACTATAACAAAGCTGAATATTTAAAAGTATCATAAAGTGCAGAATAAAATTATAAAATCCTTATAATACAAAATGGATCGAGACAAAACTCAAATTTCCTGATGGATATATTATATTAATGTAATGGATACCTCAGTGTAGTTAAATTGCATTAAATGGTTATTAATGCTTGAATAAACTTCAAGGAAGTGAGTACGGGTTGAAATGGGATAATATTTTGTTCTGCTAAATTATATGCTAATTGGTATTTCCTCTCTTGTAAGAGGACCTAAAGGGTTTAATAAAGTATGTTGTAGAAACATTATTTTTCCTTCTTGAGATATTAAGACAAGAGTGTAACTGGAAACGATTCAAAGCTTTCCCAGAAAAATTCTTCAGCATTTGTGATGACAAGGGTTTCAGAGACTCCCGAATGTAAATAATTAAAGCCTGTAGTCTTCTGAATAATGGCAGACTGCATCACTGAAGAAAATAGTACAATGTGCCCTTGCAGTTAAATTTATTTTCTTATTTTATGTTTCACAATGACAGGCAAAAATGGGGGAATTGAGAATGAAGGCTAGAATAAAAGAGGGACGGCAGAAGAGAGAAAGAGGAAGATGGGAAAAACACAAACACAGAGACAGAGACAGAGAGAAACACAGAGACACAGAGACACCCAGAAAGTGGGAAATATGAATCCATAGGCATGCATAGTTTTCGCTATTCTTAAATTACTTTCAAAGTTGAAAATCTGAAAAAAAATTCCTTGAAGTTTATTTTCAAATCAACACAATACCCTCAAGTTTTACATGAGGGATATGGCTTCCTCTATGTGTGAAAAAATACCTATAGTGCAGGTTTTAAAGCTGACAGGTTAGTCTTCTGATGAATTTTACTTTTTCAAGCAGATCTAATTCTGTCATAAATTTATGTCTTGGTGTATAAAAGGAAAAGGTGTCTATAAGTTTTATAGTTTTCATTACTCAACCTAAGTGAAATTAGTACATAGGAAAGTGAAAGAAATTAAATTTGAAAATGTAGGGTAGAAAGCATTGGTAGATTTATAGCCTGTAGTTCATTAAATTCTATTTAGGCATTAGTTATAATCTTCAATACCCTGCTTTTTTGTCTTGTGGGAGGCATATCTTGTTTTTTGGGGCGTTAGCAGTCATACAATGGTACTCAAGTGTCATGCAAAGAAAGTACAGGCTACTCAGCCTAAAACAATAAACAAGATAGCCAGTCATACAGGCCACAAAAGCAAGATGAAATATCTGTAGCACTGTAAACATAAAGTCTTGAGGGTGGCAACAGGAAGTGACCTCCTAACTCCATGGAGACACTGATTTTGCACTGAAACATACTTATCAACAAGAAAGTTTAAAAAGAGAGAGAGAGAAAACACAGAAAAGAAGAAAGAGTCATTAATCAAGGCACCAAAGAATGTACATACAAGTATAAACAGGGACATAGTAAGGTCAGTGTTAATTTCTAGCCATTTGTGTCTATCAAAAAGGACTGTGTTAAACTCAGGCCTTTGTATCACAAACTAGATTATTTTGTGCCTGTATTTACTTGTTCATCATTTCAGTACACAGAGACAAACTTCAAAGAATAAAATGTCAACTAAACATTACAACTGAGATATGCAGATGCCATGCCATATCCTTAGCCCACATGAAATGTCCACACCACAGAAGGAATATCTTGTGTATTATATGTGAATCACCTGTCAATTAAAAAGACCTATGGCAGACAGAATTCTGAGATAGTGCCAGCATGGAAGATTTGCCCAGGAAAATGTGATGAGGACAAATGCATGGTAGGTGAGCAAAGGCAACTAGCTTCGTGGAAAAATATACATTAGTATAAACGGGTTGTTTTATATTATGTAGTCAGAGAGGATCCTAGCCATGTGGCCTAGGTATTTGTAAGCACGAGGTTTGGGTCAGAAGGAAAACAACTAGCCCTACTACACCACAATGTTTAGGATTTCAGCTTTTACAAGGCATTCTATTATTTTGAACATTCCTTTTCAGACATTGTGCCCTTTTGAGATTTCTGAGTTTGATACCTTCCAATGTTCAGCTTACTAGGATGTGGCAGTCTTACTTTTCCAATGATTTAAACCTGGGAAAGAGCTAGGTTTCAAATAATTCTCTACACCCTGCAGTTTACACTGATAAAAGTTATTGTCGATAATGTTGTATGAGGATAATTCAAACTGATATTTTGCCTCATTTTGTCCACCCTGGAGAAAACATAAAAATACTTATTCTGGTCTCTAAAGACTCTGTCCCACATGACACAGCACATGAGAAATATCTTTTTCTTCTCCCAACACTGCCCACAGCGAGCAGAGCAAATAAAAGTTCCAATACTAGACTAGGATATTGCTCTGTGTACAATAAGCTGATATGAAAAAATATCCTCTAGAAAAATGAAGAACAAACATATGAAGAGTACATTTTAGACATGAAAATCACCAGAAAGGAGTGAGATTAGCGCCATGAAAAGCACTGGTGACAAGAAGGCTTGAACGCATTTAAACATCAGCTCCATACTTTAGTAGGTTTTTGTTCTCAAGTGGAATTGTGTCAATTCTCTTTCTTTTCTTTTTCTTCTGTAAAATGACTGAAAATGAACAAAGAAAAATCTTTCATGAAGCTTTCAAGAAATGAAAGTAAGCGCTGTGTGAAAGTCCATATTATACAGGGGTATATCAAAGATGTTCATTTCTATTATTGATCCCTAACCCATCTATGTGAGCTCCTCAAGGATTTCAAGCAATATGCTGATATCCTATTTCATTAACAATTCAAAATTGCTTCATGGAAGTACATTTTTTTAATTATAAACTCAAGTTATTCCTCACTTCTAAATCCATTAATATTAATTTAAACGTTCTCTTATTTGATTTTTGCTTGTTTCCTTTTACTCCCTAGAATAAGAAAAAAAACATTCTGATTCTACCTCAACAAGGAATTATTGTCTCCTTTGGACCACCTTCACCACCCCACACTCCATTTACTTTGTGTGATTTAATTCAGAAATGATCTTCTTCTGTTTATAGGCCTGCTACACAGTGTTTGTTTACTTTCCAAGTTTTTGCTACTCAAAAGGTGATAGGATCTGATGAAGGAATCAGTGGTGTATTGATTGCCTTTTACATTCAGATTGATCGGTTTACAGTCTGTCTCCCGCCATTTTTAACCTTATCTCAAAGGTCTGGCAAATCTTAGTTCTATGTATATTTACCTTGCGGTTTAATGTACCGACCATCATTTTTTTTTTTTTTTACCTTCATTTTCCTAGAGTAATCTGATAACATGATTGTTTGGAAAGAGTGAAACAGAACTGGGAAATATGTGAAATGGACAATGCTAAGTGTAAGGGATAGCCAGACTGTGTCTCGGATGAAAGCTAATTCTTGAAGTGTGGGCTATCTTTGTGATAAATGAACTTATCAAATCTAAGAAAAGGAATGAGAGTCTTCTGGTACCACTGTGAAATGCATGCTTTTTGGCAATGCAAGCATGCTCACATGATCAAAGTAATAATCCCATCCAGAATATTTATGGCTACTTATTAAATAAAAAAAATTGCATAGGTTATTTTTTTTATTAATTACACTTTATTCATTTTGTATCCCCCCATAAGCCCCTTCCTCTTCCCCTCCAGATCCCACCCTCCCTCCCCTTTCTGCATGCATGCCCCTCTCCAAGTCCACTGATAGGGGAGGTTCTCCTCTCCTTTCTGATCTTAGTCTATCAGTTCTCATCAAAAATGGCTGCATTGTCCTCTTCTGTGGCCTGGTAGGGCTGCTCCCCCCTCAGGGGGAGGTGATCAAAGAGCAGGCCAATCAGATTATGTCAGAGGCAGTCCCTCTTCCCATTACTATGTAACCCACTTGGACACTGAACTGCCATGGGCTACATCTGTGCAGGGGTTCTAGGTTATCTCCATGAAAACTCCTTGGTTGGAGTATGAGTCTCTGGGAAGTTCCCTGTGTTCAAATTATCTTGTTCTGTTGCTCTTTTTGTGGAGTTCCTGTCCTCTCCAGCTCTTGCTATTTCCCTGCATAGGTTAATTTTAAAAAATATAGATATAAGATTCCACTTCTGATGATAAAATATGAAAGATAAGTGAAAATTTCACTGTGGGAAGAAGACTTTGGAAACTTCTAAATGGTGGAGAAAAACTTAAAGCAGCTCCCCCTGGACGTGTGTTTTTGTGGTTAATGCAAATTGAACATTTGAGTCATTGCTAGCACAAAGCAGGGAAGGAAATACTTGTTCCCCACACACCACAGAGAGAGATGGTGAGAGGCTCTTGACTTTAATGATGGACACTGTCATAACACCCCCCCCCAAGTCATTTATTATTTCCAACTGTTAAGCTCAGAGGTCATCAATTCTTAGCCTTTTCATAGCGTTTGGGTTTATTGCTTCTGCTAGAGTCAGAAGGGGCAAAGCAATCTTTCTCATGGGCTCAATGGCTTTCAAGTGAATTCTTCCCAAGCAGCATAAAATCTAACACAAGTTTCAGCCAGCAGATAGGTATAAGTTCTCAGGACTGGATGCCTTATATGGTGGTGGTTCTGTAAACATGAGAAAGGAGACCTGACTGTCTCCTGGTATCATATGGAAAGGAGAAAACAAATATTAGGTCAGTAAGGAGGTTAACATCAGTACGCAGAAGCAGCGGAGTGCAGTGGTAACAGATGTCTGGCCTGATACTCTATCAAGGGAAATTTGTAACTGTAAAATGACAACTATTAACCTAATAATGGTACCATTGACGATGTGGATCGCATAAGAATATCCTGAGAATTACGGAGGGGCATGGGCTCTTCACTGTATATTTGGACTTTAATACATTACTTGTTGTTTAGGAAAATTCTTGTTGAAGCTATTACATTTAATTTTTGAGACACGAATTGACCCTTTTCTCTGAGTGATAGGTGGTCAGTGAAGCATGATCCACTCGGACAAAACCGTGGCAGATACCAAGTCAATTCTCCCAGGAAAATACTTTTGCAACTTCCAGTTCTTCAGTAACTTTTGGTTACGTATCTACTAGTTCTCATCATAATACACAAAACGTTGTAGATATTATAAATGAAGACTAAATTGGCTTTTATCTCCTTATAATTGGGCACTAATATGTGTGTTAACAAATGAGTTTTGAACTATTATATGGATGATGCTGTCTTCCATATGTCACCTGTGTAAAATGGGGAAAGATGGGCAAGCAATAGAAACGCACATTGTGAACCTCGTATTCTGGATGGAAAAATTAAACAACAATCTGTTTAATTTAATTTAATTACACTTTATTCATTTTGTATCCCTCCTGATCCTACCCTCCCTCCTGTTTCTGCATGCATGCCCCTCCCCAAGTCCACTGATAGGGGAGGTTCTCCTCTCCTTCTTTCTGATCTTAGTCTATATCAGTTCTCATCAAAAGTGGCTGAAACTTTAGTTCATACCGCCTTAGTTCATACCGCCACAGTACAATAGTCCTAGAGGAATGTAACAGTCTAAGCTGTTGTGGATGTATATCAAAGCACGTGCAGTGTTTTCGAGTGTTCTGGAGGTTTGTTGAGGACTGAGGCTGCACCTGACATTAGAATTGCTAAATCTATAGCAAAAGAACTGTGGGGACAACATGGGAAAAGAGCTCAAGGTGTGCACTCTAACATATGAATGTTCATATATCGACTTGGGATGTTTAATACCTTGAAGTCCAATGTGAGGCTTGTGTGGCTTTGAGAGGAGTGTGTCTATAGCCACTATTGAACTCAAATGACAGGGGCTTAGAATTGAAGTAAAATACCAAGGGAAAAATTGAAGAAAGGTAACCTATCAAATCATTAGTAATTATGAATTAAGAAATGATGAGGAGGACCAGGATTTACACCCCCCTTTTTAAAACACAAATATGTTTGCTATGAATTTGAGTAAAATTGTTTTTCTTACTACTCAAGGTATTGACACTATAAATTAAAACCTATAATAAAAATCTTTATTTTTTTTTTCTCATGTAAACTCTGAGTAATGGAATGACTTTCAGAAAGGTGTTGATATAAAGGCTTTAGTGTATATTTGTGAGCATCAGTGAGGACTGATGAAGAGATTTGTCTGTGTTTACGCTAGGATTCTCCAGTCCCGCTCTGTACTCCAGCAGTGCTACTACTCTGGCCATGACCACCTAATTAGTTATACACTAAGATATTATTGAAAAAATAGGTTTTATATGATTTACTTTAGAGACATTCTTTAGCCTCTGTTTTTTCTTCCATTTAACCACAACCATTTTAAAGGCTCAGTTTTAATAATGACTTTTGATCTTCTCACCAGTAAAGAAGTAAAAGCCTCGTGTTTCAAGTGTTGGGATTCACGTGCGCACCAGGAAAACTTCTATTCCTGCCAACCTAATTAATCAGAAAAAAGGTTTTGCATTTTTACCCCAGTGCTGCATGGTCCTCAAGAGTTTCCTAAGGTCTTGCCACTTCCCATCCCTTACTACACTTGTGTGGGAATTTGAAGAATCCCTGCTTGGAAACTCTTTAATGTTCCAAATATAGATTTCTACACATTGCTTGTAATTAATTTTCAAAGATAACATTAGTCATACTGGAGGTCCAGCTTCTAATCCTCCTCTGCTTTCATCTACAGACATGGACAATTCATCCATGGTAAAATTTAATTTTAGCTATAATTACAAAAGTTTGAAATTAAATCTCACTAGTGCTATGCTTCCATTAATATGGACAAAAAAAAAAAAAGCCTGATGTGCTTAGGATTAATGTGGTGGACAAAAGTAAGATTTCATTTTTAACTTTTATAATTAATTTTGAAAAAAATGTAATAAAGGATTTTGTTTCACAGAAAGTTCAGTTTCAAGGAAGGCATCTTAGCACTCCTTGAAACTCTGACACACTAGAGGACTCCTGCATAAGATTATTGTAAACTAAAGCTCAAATCGTTCCACAAGCTAGACTTAATACATAATAGCTCTCAAACCTAAGGCAACGTGCGACTTTGGTTGATAGTGTTTATTTTTAACTAGTTGAAGATGAGAAAGCTTCCTGAGAGAATCCTGACATTTTGCACGTTAAATGTTATCTACTCAAACCAGTTGTGTTGACAAAGTAATAGTAAAGAACACAGTGTTCCCAATCAAAAGAGGCACCAGATCTTCAGTTCCCATGTGATACTCACTTTGACCATTGCTTATCTTATTTAACAAGTATATAAAATTCAAGTTATTAAGGTATACAAATTAAAACAAATGGACAAGCAAAATGAACCCAGACTCTCAGGCAAGCTTAAGTATATTAATCCTTGTTTCTTTCGGTTCACATTTCTTCTTTTTTATTATTATTATCATTTATTACAGTTTATTCAATTTGTATCCCAGCTGTGGCCACCTCCTTCATCTCCCAATCCCAGTCTCCTTCTCTCTTCTCCCTCTATGTCCCTCTCCTAGTCAACTGATACGGGAGGTCCTCCTTGCCTTCTATCTGACCCTAGCCCTTCAGGTCTCATGAAGACTGGTTGCATAGTCTTCCTCTGTGGACTGGCAAGGCTGCATCCTCCAGGGGGAGGTGATCAGAAAACCTGTCATTGAGCTCATGCCACAGACATTTGTGGTCTAAGGATTGAAATATTCTCAAGGTACTAAGTTAAATCTGAATGTGTTCTTATAAGAGTAATTGAGAGATTCAGATCATCATAGAATTTTTGGAGAACATGGACAAGAGGGACAATCAATAGCTCTATGTGAACTGCCTCAGTGGAAACCATGAGTCAGAGTAGACATGGGTGTCCTCAGCCAGCCAAAGCAACATGGACACTGCAGTGTTGATTAATGTTAAAGCAATAATAAATAATTCCTTTGGTTCAAGATATGTATATGATTGGAGAATTACCTTGCTTTTCTATAGTTCATAAATGCTTGTTAATTTCTGTATGGTGGCAGCTTTTAGTGTAAAGATAAAATGGTGTTAAAGGGTGTTTTAATATTTTGGAGAAATACTACCCAGTTTTTAAAACACATAAAGTCACTCAGGATGATCTTTTCTAGTTCCCACCATACAGAAAAACACATATGGTATATACTCGCTTATAAGTGGATATTAGCCATGTAATATAGGATATACATATTAAAATCTACAATCCTAAAGAAACAAAACAAAGAGGACCCTAAGGAAGATGCTTATTCCTCATTCAGAAGGGCAAACAGGATAGACAACAAAAGTAGGAGAAGACAAGTAACAGGACAGGATCTCTGAGGGTATCAAAGGAGATAGTGAGACTCATAGTCAGACTTTGGGCACAGCGCAGGAAACCTTATAGAAGGAAAGGAAGATAGAAAGACTTGGAGGGGAAGGGAACACCACAAGGAGACCAACAGAGCCAAAAACCATAGGCCCAGTGTGGCCTGCAGAGACCAATACTCCAACCCAGAACCTTTCATGGAGAGGACCTAGACCCCCTGTTTAGAGGAAGCCCATAGACTGCTCAGTTTCCAAGTGGGTTCCCAAGTAAGGGGAACAGGACTGTCTCTGACATGAACTCAGTAGCCAGCTCTTTGATCACATTTCCTGGGGGAGGGGGACAGCTTTGTCAGGCCACAGAGGAATATGATGCAGCAGCCTTGATAGGCTAGGGTAAGGTAGAAGGGAAGGAGGTCCTCCTCTATTAGGGAACTAGGGAAAAGGCATAGGGGGAGAAGAGGGAGGGTGTGTGGGACTGGGGGGAGATGAGAGAGGAGGCTGCAATGAATAGTGAATAGATTGTAATAGATAGATAGATAGATAGATAGATAGATAGATAGATAGATAGATAGATAGATAAAAAATAAAAGAAAGGAAAAAAAAACACATAATGGCATCAGCTAAATATATGGACTGACTCAGGTTGTTCAGTTCATATGGGTCTTATTTTAGTGAAATTTAATATAGTTTACAAATTTTAAGATTCAGCTTGGAGTGGTGCCACATACCTTTAGCCCTGGAACTCCAAGAGGCAGAGGCAGGTGGATCACCTGATCTACAAAGTGAGTCCAAGAGAGCCTAGGCAACAAAGAGAAACCTGGTCTCGAAAAAATTGCCTTTCCATTGGCCCATTGAGATTGTGGTTGTTATTTGGTTGCTACATTGCTGGAGAAATCCCAAATGAACACAAAATAAAGGAGAAACAATTAAAAATAAATTTGTATTTAAAGCTAATATGTGATTATTACCAAATCGAGAGATCAAATACATAAATGAAGCATCAACTCCTCTATTTGGAAGAAACTAAGAACATTTTTTGCAGATAACACAACTTCAATGGTTTTGAATGGATGTACTACTTTCAAGTAGTACATCAGAAAGAAGAGTTAATTTGGTAAGCAAATCAACTAGAGAAGTAGTGCTATTGCTTGTAATTACATTAATTAAAATCTAATATTCAAATAAATATTCATCTTTTATAATTTTCCTTGGTAGCATTTCACTGAAACATTACATTTTACTGTAAATTTTGAGTGCCTCAAAATTGTCTAGAGCTGATTTTTTAGTTTATCCTCTTTGAAAGCACCCTCTGATATTAAAAGATCCTGATAGTTACTGACATTAGCTCCCACATGTCAATATCCTTTTAATTGGCTCATAAAAAAGGCTGTTAAAAACAATTAAAGATGAAATGTAAACCAAGGGTGTGTGTGTGTGGGGGGGGTCACTCATAAAATCCAAATGGCTTTATTTGAAAGAAAACATCAAAACTTCCAAGGAGCATTTGTTTGAATTTGTATAGTTCTGCAAATATATGATATTGATGTAGCTTTTTATCTGGGCTGTATTACAATGAAAATGAGATATGCTAAGTGATGCGAAGCAGAGACTCCTCTTTATTTTATTTTATTTTATTTTTTTCCTGTTCGAGCAGAAAACTCTTGGATTAAAGGTGTGGCTAAGGTTGAGACACACTACCATTATAAACAGGTTTTTCCAGTAAATAACACAATCTCAGGTTCACAGTATGTGAGAAGGACTCTGAAGTTCGCTTTTCTGGTCTCTGTACCCTACCTGGCTAAAGTGCTGATGTGTTTTGTACTCTTCTGACCATCAAAATGTGACAACTGTCTATAGACTGAAACCCCAGATAAAGACCGAAGGCAAAAATCAGGTCCCTCATATACTCTTTTAAGGCTCTATAAAGGTCTTAAAAAAATCATGTCTTTTGACATTGACTTTACAATTTTTATTCATAAAATAAAACCATTTTAGTCTTTTATTACTGTAAATTTTCCCATTTTAAGTTTAGTTCACCCATTATGTTTTAAGATATTTTTTCAATGCATTTTAAGACAAGATGAGAGGAGTTTGTTGTGTTTCTTAACTCTGAAAATGTACATAGTTGGTCAAACATGAGTAACTTCAACCCCTGTTCTCTCCAATACACTTACTGCAAAATTTCCTTCTTTCAACCCCTACAATGAAAATATTAGTTCACAGGTTTCTAGAACCCTGAACATTTGATTTCCATTCCATTCATACGCTGATCACACTAAATAGTTATCCTATCATAGCTTCCATTTTTATATCCTTGTTCTCTGCAGTCTCTGTTCTATTACTGAACTTTGAATCATATTTTAAATTTATTTATTTTTATTTTATTTTAGTGAGTACTGATACAATGTGATGATTTCATGCATGTATGTGCTTTGGGGTTAGTAAGCAACCCCATTATTATAATGCAGTATGTCTCTTTCTTGTTGTGGAGAAAAGGTGTCTCACAGCAGCTAATTAAGGAAAGGGACAGTTATTTTTGACTCAAATTTCAATTGTGTAGTTCAGTCAGGGGAAGTCAAGGTGGCCGGTTAGCCTGATAGCTACACTCAAAAGTCGAGAGAGAGAGAGAGGTGCAGGCTCCTAGCTAAATTGGCCTTGAAATTTAGTCTAGGATTTGATTCAAGAAATGATCTTGTCCACCCGTAGAGTGGGTCTTCCTGCCTAATTTACATAATCCAGACAAGCCCTCACAGTGTGGCTAGAGGCCACCTGATCTGGAGAATCCCACAGGCAGGTCCAGAAGCTTCTCTCCAAGGTGACTCTAGATCGGGTCACACCCTTGTCAGATCTTTTGGTAAAAAATTTCAAAATTGATCCTTTCCAAAAATTTGAAATAGGCAAATCATTATTCTTAAGGAGAGTTAACTGCTGTCCAGGTAGTCACCAGAAACATCTTCCCCAGTCTTAACTATGTACTATTTGATAAAGCTCATTGTTTTTCTTGTCCACACTTGTAACCAGTGTCTGGCTCATACCAACTTATTTTTCAGGTTCAATCCCAGTGGGCTACAGATACAAGTAATATTTGTTTCTCTGAGCTTCCACTGTTTTTAAAGGTTGAATAGTATCTCAAAATGTATTTTTATTTTAAATATTACATTTATTTGTTTTAAATTATCTGTTGACTTCTATTGTGGCTCCCCCCACCCCCCCGCTTACAGGGACTAACTGCCATTAATCTGAGTATCATGTTTACCTCATAAGATATTATTCAAATAACTCCATAAGACTTGACTCCTAAACTCAATATGGGCACTCAAGAATGTTTTTTATTGTTTTCCCCTGACTGATCATCATACATTTCTTATTACTGACATTTTAAATGACTTTGAATTTTGTTATTTTTCATGACTGAGTATTATGTGTATGCATTCCACTTTCTTTAAATCTAGATAGATAATTTCTCTCAGTTTCTTGCCTGTTATATATGCTGCTTCAATCAATTAGGAATTAATATGTGCCATAGTCGTTCTGGTACATGCAACCAAAACAGTAAATTTGGTCATAAGGTACTGCTTTTTTAATTATGTCCATACTATATTTCAAACTCTCCACACTCATTTACATTTACAGCAGTGTGAAAATGTTTTCTGTCTGCCATAACCTTGCCAGCACTTGTTGTTTTTAGCGTTTTATTTTATTTTATTTTATTATTTTATTTTATTTTATTTTATTTTATTTTATTTTATTTTATTGCTTGCTGCTGAGGGTTGGAGTTGCCATGTTCATGCTGGCTATTAATGTCTTGTCAGACTAATACATCATAAATATTTTCTGTGATTCTATTAAGTGCCTGTTCACTATTTTGACATAACATCTTCAACTGTACAACAATCTGTAATTTGATACACTATTGGCTTTTTATGACCACCCCTTTCCCTGTCTTTCCTTCTGCTCCTCCTCTTTCTCATCCTTCTCTTCCTCTTCCTCCTTTTCCTCCTTCTCCTCTTCCTTCTCCTTCTTTTTCTCCTCCCATTCCTCCCCTTTCTTTCTGTTTTGTTATATGATCCAGTGTCACAGGATTTTATTTTTTTCTTTCATTGAACAAAAGAGGGGTCTCCGGTGGAGAACACTGTTTTTTTCTTTTCCTTCCTTTTCATGAGTTAGTAATTCATGCACATAATGAAAATGAAAGGAGCTCTGTATATGAAAACCGAAGAATTACTTAAATTATAAGTAGGTTTCTCTATTCTTTAAATCTCTTTTTGAATGAGTCAGTGTGTGAGCAGGGGCTTGTGCAAATATCCATTTGGCATCTCACTTTTTAAACTCTTATTTTGTTTCAGGAGTAAACACAGGGTTTGTGTTGGGGGACATTTAATTGCCATTCATATAGTTGTCTATTTTTCACTTCAATCCTCTGTTAAATTTCACTGTACTCTGTTGAGTTCGTGCATGTTTACATTTCCTTGTTCCTCTCTACAAAGGAGGCAAGGTTACTGTATAGACTCCAGGTTTTTGTTCTTTCCCGCATAACAGGACTAGGTTTTCAGGACATTACACAGACAGACAATATTTTCCTTCACTCTGTATGACAGGACCTCTTCTTCCCAAGTGCCTCATCCAGAATCAGTGTGATGCTTGCTTTTGTATTGTCTTTTGTATTTGTAACAGAGACTCACTGAAATATTGTAGTTACGTGATGAGGTTTGAATTTGAGGAGGAAGAGAAGGCAGATAATATAGAAGCGGGAAGATGGGAGGCAGGAAGCAAGGGAGATAGATACAGAGAAAAGGAGATAGAGAGGGCAAGTGGGAGAGAGAAAATGGTACATTATTCAGGTTTATTTTTCAAACAGGGAGGGGCGTACAGAAAATATTCTTTTAATGCATAGAATGGGAAATGAGCACAGTAGTTGTTTTGCAACTTTTAGTTGCTTCTTTATATTTTAATGTTGTTTTCTTTCGAATTCTTTATATAATGAGTTTTTTTTCTATATATTTTGTCATGTTTTAAGCAGTAAACAATGACACTTTAGTTATTTGAATTGAAAGTTTCATCCTTTCTTGGAATTTGAAGACAACACAAACACACACACACTCACACACAAACACACACACACACACAAACACACACACTCAAGCACACACTCATACACACACTCATACACACACACTCAGACACATACACTCACACACATACACACACTTAAACACACACACTCATACACACATACAGTCACACATACTCGCACACACACTCACACACATACACTCACCCACACACTCATACACATACACTCAAATGCTCTCTCTCACACACACACGTACCCATATACTCACACACATGCATACACTCACACACATACAGGTACACTCACACACTTATACACTCACACACAATAATAATAATAATAATAATACAAAATAAAATTCCCACAATGATAAATTCTTTTGATGCTGTTTCATAGCGAATATTCTAATCTACTTATGGATTCTAATTGTCCTTAGTCATAGATTAAAGACATGTTTTGGGGGAATTAGTTTCTATGTAAGATATATAATTGTGGTTTCTAAAAGATATATATATATATACACAATCTTGGATTCCTCAAAATGCTATATAGAAATAATCTCAAGAACAAATATAATAATTTATCATCTAAATTGTGATACCTAAGTAAGTTAAAGAACATTTGAATGTTAAATTTTTTCAAAGTATTTTTTTATAATACTAATTCAAATTAGATATTATCCTGAAAGTATAAACAGTGAAAATAACTCTAAAGTGAGCATGCTATATTGCTGAAGGTTTCACAAAAAAAAAACCTCTCCTTGTGAAATTCAATGTAGTATAATACCATCAAATTTAAAAAGACATTCTATGTACTACTCCGCGTTGAAATTTGCAAAAAGATTTCTGCGAGCACTTTCAAGCATATTTTAAAGACAGTTTTATCAACATAACTCTACAGATATTGCAAAGTAAATTCTTTACCATTTAAAATTAAAATTAGTGACATTCTAAACACCCAAGACATTACAACATCAACCCCTGTGCCACGCAATAATTGGGGCTAAGATAAAAGTTACAGTCCACGAAAGGCTGAATATTGATCTGTCCATTTTGCCTCCATTATTGCTGATCTTTCAGGATTTAAATATCGATTGGGTGCTGCCATTCCAATAAGCAAGAGCAAAGGCCCATCCACACCGCGACGTTGAGCGAAAGAAAAAGAGTTTTAACCTCAGTAAGCCTCTGGCCTAGTTAGAAAATGCCATGCTCATTCTAAATCTTCAGCCTAGCTATGAAAAATTAATAATTTATTAAAACGTATTTTATTACAGGGCTTTCCCTTCTCTCTGGCAAGGTGCCAGGATACACCATGAAGTAACAGTTGGAAAATGACCTCTACTTTGTCAAATGAGTCGTTTCTTCAGTTTGGCTTCATATTAATCATTTACTTGGGGAAAAAAAAAATCCAGAGACACTTCTCAGGATGGCTCTTCTTTCATGCTCAGCGTGGCTCTCTGCCAGGGTCTAATATGACATCAGAGTGATGTTAATGTGGCCGTGGCCGCCGTAGTAGAGTTATAATGCATCGCTCTGATGATATATTAAACACTGACTTAGAACCTGAATATATAATTGTTCATGAGAGAAGAAAGCGTGATTTAATATCTTCCCTGGCCCTCTCCTCCACACGTTCCCATCCCCAAACTGCTGAGGTTTAAATGTTCTCACTGTATCCCTGTCACGACAAACACTGTATCCATATGTGTGTGTAACAACTTACCAAATGCTTTTTCTTTGAAATAGTTTGCATTTTACAGAGACTTCAAAGACTTTAATTCTGCTCTTTTTTTTTTTCTTACAAAGTAGACTTGATTTTTCCCTTCTTTCCAAAAAATGGTGCGATGCTAGTCAAACATTAGATGCCCGATTGTTCATAGATCAAGAAAACATAAAGCATGCCCTGAAATGTCCCACAATGAAACACATTTGTTTTCACGCTGTCCAAAACCAGTACTTCTAAATGCTCAGCCAACCTGTCAGAGACAAAATATCTTTCAAATTTTAGCAACCCAGCAAAATCAACTTTTGCCAGATTGCCTTATTGACTCTTATTTTCTATAATAATCAGCAAAAAAGTATGATTGTGAAGAAAATCTGAAAGCAATAAGTTCTTGCTGCCCTTGAGCCTTTAATGTTCTTCTTTTTTCTGGTCTCTGGAATATCTGAACTATCAGAGATTCAATGCTGATGAATGTTTTCATAAATTTATCAACCCAAGAAGACTCTGCATACACCAATCCTCCTCTTATCCTCATGTTCAGGTTTCCATTTGGACATTATTTGGCTGTGCATATTTTAGGAAAATTTACAAACCACGGTTAAATGACAATTCCGTGTACTGTATCTTTTTCTAGTTTTAATGAAAATATTTGAAAACAATTGCTACTAAAAATGATACGCTTACTCTATTTCTTCAAGACTGTTGATTGTAATCATAGGTAAACTTCAGGAGAAAATTCTACTCATGTTCAGAAAAAGAAAGCTCAGTGTAAGGCAGGATTTTAGCCTGCTCTTTTGTTTGATGATTGAGATTGACTATACGTAGCAGACTCACGAGGTCAAACATGGGCTACTGTCTTTGTGTATTTGTTTTATACTTTATTAACCTAAAACGTTTATCCTTCACTCTGTGTATATACTATTTTCCCATACTGTTTTGGGGTTGCCTAACATGCCTTTCATCTTCATACAATTTCTTTTAATGGCAGAAATTACAGAAAATATGTTTTACTGCCAAACTATAGCACAGACATTTTAGTTTAGTAAAGATAACTAATACAGATCCTGCAAGCATGCTGTCTCAGGACAAGGTTCAGAATATTGAGGAAGATATCCTGAAGAGGATAAGAAGTCTAGAAGATAAAACTGAATTTGAATAAAGCTTGAATTGACCACAATGTTTTTATGATAATGGTTGTTGCTGTGCTGGTATGTTTTATTTTTCTCTGGGGATGTTTTCAATCTCAGCATTTGTTTACCTGTTTTGCTGAGCTAAAATATTGTGTGAACAGTGCAAGAATATGTTTGTGGTCTCATCACTGGCATACAGGATTTAAGGAGATAGACGATTCATCAGGTACAGTTACTTAAGGTAATTGACCCACATGGCATAAAATAAAATAATCTTAAACCTCTAGCATAAGGATATTCATAGTTCTCTAAAAATTAATTTCACTTTTTCAGATACTTTCTGTAGTGAGTTATTTAAAATGTATATTGTTTGTTTTATAATTTACATTTCTAATTTGCTATTTTCCAATGTGGATTTCTGAGTTAACATATTATTTATAGTGGATTATTTTAAAAATTCAGAATCCCTAGGCAGTAATAGCAAACCTGTTGAATGACATTATTCAGAAAACTGTCTTATTCTCTGTCTTTTATTCCATGAAACAATATATTTATGCTAAGAAACTTTCTCTTTATGCCATCGTTTTCTAGCACATATTGATGTATAAATCAATCCAAAGACCTGTTGTTATGTGACTTCACAAACTAATGTACATTTCACTTATTCAACCGAATACAGGCAAACTTATAATGGTTTACTTTGTGCTGAAACACTAATTTATATGCACATGGATAAACAATTATAAAATTGGTAACTTGAATGTCTTTAATTAAAAATATAATTCAATGTTTCTGAAAGAGAGAGTCACTAACTCAAGATTCATTATTAGTGTTTTTAGTGATTTTAAACAAAATATAGTTTTCGAGGAATTTTAGCTTTCCTCGCAACACTGGGTGATAATAGCATTTATATCCTGTGTAATTTTGAATTATATAACCTAGCCAGTGTTATTATTTTAGCAAACTGTACTACCTAAATATTGACCTTATTCAAACCCTACACAATTTTAATTCTCCCAGAAACAGGTTAATAATGGAAAGAAATTATGAAATAGAGTAAAACATCTTTGAGCCAAGTACCTTTGCGTTTCAGTCTATGGGGCTCCCCATCTTTTCACTACCATGAATAAACTACTCAGTGGCTTTCCAGCACATCTCTAGCAACCCAATAAAATGTAAGTTGTGTCATACTTCTCCTGCTGCCCCCTGGGCTTTGGGCACTGTAGCCTTCCTTACTGGCCTTCATTCCATGCTGCTGCTTGTTCTTCTCTGGGGCTTGCAGTGTCTTTCTGCAGCTTCAGTATCTGATGTCTTCCTCCTTAGCCTTATAGGTTCATGTTAAAGAATTGTATTTAAAGTCTATTAAATGATTCACTGTAACTATTTCAGCTATGGAAACCAATTATATTCATGGTTATGTTTTAATTGTAATAAATATGTCTCCTATGCTATGAGTGCCAGAATCCACTTTTAGGGACAATAAATCAGAGGAATTACATCCACTGAAACATTTCATCCCCAATTTTAAACCTAGGCTATAAATACATACTTACCCATATGCACATACATACATACCTTCTACCTAGGCTTAGAATATATTTTAAAGTATTTTTTAAATTAAGTAGTTTCTAACAAATTAAATGTGTATCTTAGAACAGTAATCTAAGAGGCTAAGATATCAGAAATATTTGTTTTTTATGCTATATTTTCTTTTACATTATTTTTTGTTACATTAGAGATTCTATTCTTAAAAGCTGAAAGATTCAGCATTTGTTGTTTGTCTTTGCAAGACACAGGACACCAGCCCATTATTGTAGAACTTAGGGTCTCATGAAAAATAAGAGCAAAAATATTTTAAGACAAATAAGATGAAAAGATATCACAGTATCAACTTCTGCATACCAACAGTGGCCTGCCATGTATTTAATCCTAGAAAAGAATTAGATTTTTTCCTTACAATTATTGATTGCACGGAATGAACAATTGCTTTAATTTCTATTGAAGGAGACCATTAAGAGTTGTTGCCCTACTTTTTCATAGATGGACATTGATTCTGGATCATATGAACACAGATCCCACAATTTTAATCTGTTTATCATCTACATGAAATATTGATCTGGTAAGTGAATTCCTATTTAGCATATATTTAGAATATATATATATATAAAATCTTATCTAAAAAGTAAAATTTCAAATCTACCATAAACTAAGGTTAGTTTTCAACTATTAAAAATGTATTTCAGTAGTAAACATTAGATTGTACACATATGACAGATTAAGCTAGTAATAAATCTACAAGACAACATGTGAGCTGTTTAATTTGGGACATTATGTGTAGTATTCAAAAGCCCCAGCATTTTGGGCAGTATGTTAATAAAAACACCTTCAATTTTTGATAGAAGTGTGTGTGCAGATCTTCCCCCTTTTGTATTGCGCATTTTACTGAGGGAGTCTGTGAAAAATTAGCAAGGTCTCTAGCAGAATTTAAATTCTCACTGACCAATGGAATTCCATTAACACAAAAGCGTGACATAGTTGAGATTTATACTGCCAGAAACTCTCTTTGATTTATAATCTGGTAATCCTTTTATCCTCCATTTATATGCAGTATAACTTGATGTAAGTGAAAGAATGTCTCTGCTAATAGAATTCACATATATTGGACCAAGACATTTTTAGATCATAAAGGCTGTGTGAAAAGGGGGGAAGAGGGAAAATGGGGGCCTGGTCTTGATGGATGATGGGGTCTGGCTTCAACCTAGTCTCATAAAGTGGAATTCTGGTTACAACCACTCAGTTAAAGCTATTTGACTGGCATAACATTCTCTACAGATGAGATTACTCCCTCAATTCAGCCCACATAAAAGTATTTTACTAGTCCTAAAACCACAAGCAAGTTTAGACACTTGTAACTTTGTAACAGTTTATATTAAAAGAAAAAGTTACATGAACTTGTTAAGTGTGTAGGAGTAAAGAAAAGAAAGAAAAGGAATCAGAGGAGAAAAACAATTATAAACATCATACTGAGCTTCAGAAAATTCTGGGATAGAGAAAGTTTAGTACACCAAGAGAGGATTTTTTTTTTCACCTTTACTGCACCAACAAAAAAGACAGCATTCAGACAGAGAGCCCAGACTCAAGAGCGAACAGTAAAGTTAGCAGCCAGGCTATGTGTGTACATCAGGATTCTCTTATGACCTGCACAGTCTTCTCCAGCCCTCGGTTTCCTACTTGTTGGCCTTGCAAGAAATGTGGTTCTATGATATTTCCCCCAATTCTTTATCAGTAAATAATAAACCCTGTTTTTGTCTTTTTCTACAAATTTAGATGAGGTTTTGGGAAAAAAAAATTAGGTTGTTTCCACTGTTTTTCTAAAAATTGTGAAATACCCACTGCAGTTCATGAATGTATGCCAGGAGCGATATGTGTGTGTGTGTGTGTGTGTGTGTGTGTATATATATATATATATATATATATATATATATATATATATATATAT
>NW_026585895.1:35633788-35669008 GCF_907164565.1 Psammomys obesus
ATATATATATATATATATATATATATATATATATATATATATATATACTATATATATTCCTGTTGATTCTTGATATGTGAGCATAACATTCCATCAGAGTGTTAGAAGGCCTTGGCTGTGCTGTGGCATGTCAGACTATTCCAGGATTTTTGTATTTGTTTCTCACATCTTTCCTAAGAAGGGACACTAATTAAAACGGTAAGTGGTAAATGAATGGAAACCCTGACTAGAATCCTTCAAGAAAAAGTTTGTTGGTCTATAATAAGTTTATAGAACCTTCAAAAAAATAGGGTATAACCCAGGTTTTCTGCAGTATTCTTTTATTTTTCTGCAATTGAAAATATTTTTTTCAAAATATGTATTTGCTGTGTTGGGGCTTATCATTCCAAAATTTGTACTATATGTTTTCCTTGATATTAAATAAACTGGCGTCAAACATTTGATTATATGTTCAACCAGCCAAGTTAAAGTTTTAAAACAAATTTCATAATAAACCACAGGAAAGGAAGTAAAAATATCTCTTTGCAGTAGATATTGATTAAAATAGATACTCATAACTGGTAACTTTGCAGAGACGAAGAAGTGGTTGAGTGTTCAAAGCTACATGGGACATAGATTTCATAAGGTTTCCAAGGCTCCAGGGTCATCTAAAATCAAACAGGAAGATTATAAAATACTGAGGAAGTGGATGACTCTAGGAGAACGGTATCATCTGGACCCAGTAGTGTAAGTTGAACATATGTTTTCATGGCATTGAGGACAGCATGCACAAGACCTACATATCCTTAAGATAGACACACTTAAAACATACAGGTAGCCTTAAAATCCCACTACTAACTGAACAGGGCTCCTGTTAGAGGGAGAGTCAGTTTTTGTCAAGAATTCTGACCTCATGGAGACAGCCACATTTCATTGAAAGTTACAATGGCAAGAGTATACAGGCAACATAAATTCAATAAAATGGAGTTTTAAAAATGATACAATGTTTGTTGGCCTGGAAGAATTTGGGTGATAGTGAAGATACCATAAAAACACATTGTAAGAAATTCTCAATAAATTAACAAAATTTTTTTTTAAAAAACACTACTGTGTTAAATAGTTTCAGAAATAGGATAGTAAATACGATTAACTGATTCTACCATATTAATAACTGGATATTGTTTTCATGATCAAAGAAGCAGAAGAAAACGCTAGGAGAGCAATAAATGGAAAAGTTAAAGTGAAAGTAGTATAGACAGTAAGCAATATTCAGTAAGACCTTGAACTATTGGAAAAAGTGTCAAATTACTCTTTTTTTGATGATTGTAGATCTATATTTTATTTGCCTGATTCAAATGTTCTCTCAGAAGTGTACTGCTGAAGAAGCTCACCCCTTTCTATTTATTTCTGAATTCCATTTCCTGGTTCAACTCAGTTGTTTTGACTCAAACTCTTCTAGCTGACTAGTTCAAACAGGCTTTTTTCACTTCTGACTGAATTTCTCTGCTTGGCCTCAAACTAAGTTTAGCAATCTGTTTTAATCTTCTGGCTCCTTCTCAGTCACTGGCTCATTCTGTTTTCACCCTTGTCTAGCTTGTTCTCTCTGCAACCTGTCTCTGTAAAACTGTCCCAGTAAAAGTGCTTCTGGAATTTTATGTAAGAAGTGGGAAATAGTAAGAGCTGGAGAGGACAGGAACTCCACAAGGAGAGCAACAGAACAAGATAATTTGAACAAAGGGAACTTCCCAGAGACTCATACTCCAACCAAGGACTATCCATGGAGATAACCTAGAACCCTGACAATACAGCCACTTCTGATGAGAACTGATAGACTAAGATCAGAAAGAAGGAGAGGAGGACCTCCCCTATCAGTGGACTTGGGGAGGGGCATGCATGCAGAAAGGGGGGGGGCGGGTGGGACCGGGAGGGAAGGAGGGAGAGGCTTATGGGGGGATACAAAATGAATAAAGTGTAATCAATAAAAGTTAAAAAAAAGTGCTTCTGAACTGCCGCCAACTGAGCTGCAGGAAACTCAACTCCACTGCAGTGCCTTTCAACTGACTCCCAACTGTTGACTCTCAACTGACTTTCAGCTGACTCAACTCAACTCTACTCCTGTCTCTTCTGTATTGTCTTTTCTACTGAATTATCTATTGGGTTCCACTGTATAGTCTTCTTATCCTCTTTCTACTGTCCCCTACTCTACCCTCCCAACTCTATTGTATTTCTCTTAAGTAGCTTCTCTTCCCTGTCCTTGTGAGAGCTGGGATTATCCTATCTTTGACTCATTCTGTCCAAGCTTTCTTTGATTACTTTATCTGCCCTTCAATTAGATGTCATTTTTAAACGTGGTTGCTTCCTTCTACAAATGAATTTTACCATCACTGTTTGGGATTAAAGGATGTGTCTATATTTCAGCCAGAGGTTGGTCATTTTAGCCAGATCACACAGATCTAAAAGGTCTTTGGACTTGATCCCTTGCCAGAGCAGTCATTTTGCTGGATTAAAATTCCTCTACAATGATATTGAAACAGCTTCAAAATGTCTCACCTTCCAAGGGAAGAATCTCACAGCACAAAAACTCTGCCTCACATTTTGCACATATTGCTAAGCCTGGCATCGTAAAAGTAGTACAACTAACTCTTTCTCTATTAAAATGCATATATTTATTATTATTATTAAATTTCTTAATTTTAGAGTATTAGAGGGCACTGTGAAAATTTTGTTGACTCATTAGAAAGACCTAATGTGATTTTCTGCACAATGAGACACTGTATTAAAAGCCTATATTTATTGTGTTAATTTTAAGTCCCTATTTGAACTGTTATGTTAAGAGACAAATGTGAAAAAGGTAAATCTAAAAGTTAAACTGAGAGCCTTGGCTTTTCAGCTTTCCAATATGCTGAACACGCATAAACACTTCTTGATGTAGCATATATACTCTGCAAAATCACAGGACTCCTTGTTTTTCCTAGCACTTCTCTCAGTTTTCTTTAATTTCTCTTGTCCTTCCTTTCTCTCAAAGATTTTTCCCATCTAACACCACACTTTGAACTTTACCTGTCATTATGTAAGTTCTGAATTTCATTCCTAGTTCACAGTGATGAACAAAGACACATAATTAAATTTCCTTCTAAGGCAAGTAACATTTACTGAATTATCATATATTAGAGCAGTTCATGATTCAGTCAGAGTGAATCAAATAAAATATTCGTTACATTTCATATTCTTCCCTTGACTTGTGATCTGGTTGTCCTGAAATAAAATTAGGATGTTGCTTGGAATTAATTTAAGCATTGTGCTGCATTATCCTGAGAGTGCTCCTCTGCCTAGTGCATCACAGTAATGCACCATGCCTGACTTTCGAGATAATGGTTACCTCCTTGATACAATAAAATAATACCGTAACTGCATTCAATTTTTCAGCAAAACACACTTAATTCTGGTAATGATAAAAAAAAAATCAGGGAATTACAGTGTTGTGAGATCTGCCATTTTGAACAAGAAAAACTCAGCATTGTGGCTTTTATGTTATAATATGGAAAAAGTGCAGTTACTGATTATAACTATTATATCATCTTGAATTACAATAGGCAAAGCAGGGGACAGGGCATTAGCTTGACATTCCGGAATTAGCTTAATTTTTTGCTGGTACATTTTTCAGGAAGCCTACATATGTGTATGTTCATGTATATTTAACTAAAAATTCAGTGAAGAATAAAATGTGTTATATGCATATAAACAAAAATTTAATGCTGAAGAAACTTCTAAATTATTATTTTAGGAACTAATTTTCTTAAATCTGGGGACAATTATTCTCTGCAGAGGCCTGGGTAAGAGCCAGTGCATCTGCAAATGTAATTACAGGTTAATTGTGGAAAGTGATTTCACATAACTTGGTAGAAGTTAGATAATTCAAAATTTTCAGCGTAATTATTATTATTAGTTTTAAATCTTACAAGTTATGGGAAAGCTACTGAGCTTTGTGATTGTAGTTATTAATCTGTAGAACGGATGTTCTATCAGTATTTGTGCATAAAGAAAGATACATAAAAATAGCAACCACTAGCATAAAATATCACAAAATCACCTTGCATGCTTTCTTCCTTTCTTGTGCATTTTCCATTTTCCTTTTCTTTTCTTTTTTTTTTTTTTTTTTTTTTTGAGACTGGGTTTCTCTGTGTAGTCTCGAACTTACAGAGATCCACTTGCCTCTGCCTCTGCTCCTGGAGTGATGGGATTACAGGAGTGTTTCACCACACTGGTGCATTTTTTCCTATTTTAAAAGTATGTCATGATTGGGAGGACAATAATTTTATTATATTTCTTAAAATGAGTGTAAGACTGTCTACAATTATTAATACATGGCTTCATTTCATGAAAATAGTGAAGTCTAATAACAAGTTTGACATATGCATTCATTGTCTCTGAATTCCGAATACCTTTTATATCGCTGAATTTTCTATTTTTCTTTACAGTAAATAAGACAATGTTTAATTTTTATCCTTCAGTTGATATATTCTAACTGGCTAGCCTAGTATGAGAAATGTTTAAGAATTAAGTATACATTTGCTGAATTTAAAATGTATTCAGCAGTCAACTTGTTACACATTGTTGTTTTTTATTTTCATTTATTACTATTTTGCCCACACACGCATTTATTAACAGTGAAGAATAATAATATGATTATTTAGTGATCAAGATTTTACTTTAGGCATCAAATTTACAAACATGATATCTATAATCAGGACTTAGTAAATATAGAACGGAAAAGAAAGCATTTAGAAATCAGAACCCAAAGTTTAGTAAAATTATTTGAGAAAAAAGAATAATAGTTTTTGCTTATGATCAATATGAGAGACATACTAATAAAGCTTTGAAATATGTCAATTGTTCAACTGAGTTGTTTTATAGCAACTTGCAAATCAGAGCAGTTAACTTAAATTTCGTTATTTAGGTTTTTTTGGGATTCGATTGTGAAATTTAGAATCATTTTATGTCAGAATTTACAGGACGTTTTCAAGTTTGTAATATAAGGTTTTGTGGTGTTCTTTTTCTGTCACTTATTTTAAAGCAACTCAGTACTATTGTTTATCTCCCAGAGTAACAAAAAGACTGAACAACGAGAGTAGGAAAGAACTGTAAGGTGAAGCCGAGGAAGTTTTCTGTAATTTATTTAAGGCAAACCTCGTAAATCCTTCAGAATCTACAACTACCAACATTACTTTGTTCTTGTTATTTTACGTGTGTTTTCCGTGTGTGTGTGTGTGTGTGTGTGTGTGTGTGTCCATCACAGGTGCACATATTTCACATGTCTAACAGAAGACAGCTTTCAAGTGTTTTTCCTCTATTTCCAACATCTGTGGCCTGGACACCAATGCCAGGGCTTGGGCTTATTTACAAATGCCTTCAATTACTTACTAAACCATCTCAGTGGTCCCTCACTTTAAATTTTAATCAAGAAAATATTTGAAAGAAAAGGCTATGAAAGCATGACCGTTTTCATACTCATATATTTACCTTGTAAAATAATTGGATGTCAGACAAAGAATTGCTTGTCATATTTTGCTATTAATATAATATATTTTATGCATAACCTGACCTGCCTTTATAAGTTACTGTAGCCTATTGTCTTCTTGTAAGATTTTCCAATGGGATTTTAATAAGACTCTTATGTTTGCTGTCTTAAGCAGTACAGGCTGTTGAATTCAATTTGCAAGAAAAAAATATTCAGGTACAAAACGAGATAATCTGTATCCCTTTAGAATCAAAAGTCATTTTTACCAAAATATTTTAACACACAAAATTGCTTCTTGAGAGATGTTTGCTGTGATGAAGTGACAGAAAACTACATTTTCATTATAATTATAACCGACTTGTGATGCTAAGTTTTTATAATTTAAAGGTATTCTCAACTCTGACAGTCCTTCCACATTGAATAATGCATCTCATCCTCTTAAATAGTTCTGCTGGCACAAGACAGCTGAGATGAAGTTGTCTTTCTAAAATAATTGCTCCATGGAGCATCCATTATACCTTCAGAAAAATGTATTCCGTGACTTCTACAAATTATAGACTAGCCTATAATGGGTATTTTTGACAGCTATTAGTTTAAAAAAATCTGAGCAGTAAAATGAGTATTGATATCATAATGGTGAGCCGTGCATGTTAATACAGCTTATTCTGTGCTCTCTTGTGAAAGCATGATGTCATTTTTACTTATAATGACACTGATGTAACAGCACTCATGTCCAATACAGTATTGGCAACACGTGCCATTTTGTCACCTATGAGAGAAAAGCATAACTAAATATTTACAGTAGATGATGAAGATACCAGCCATAAAAGATGAGAAAAAAATGTATACATCTTTGGCAATATCTCTCTTGATTATGACATTTTATGTGTACTTTAGAAACCATGAGTTAGAAAAATCAAGAGTCAAACATACATTTTCTTTCTTGTGAAACTCCTCAAAATGTCATACACTAGTTAAAACATTTGATTTCTCAGTAATTGATTGAAGTGTATTTTTTTCATGAATAAGTTGGGACTTTCATTTTTCAAATCAAATTTACTTCAATTAAAATATGTTATATATGTATATATACATGTACACCTATAATTTTCATTAATATTGCCTAAATAAAAAATAAAACCTGCAACTTGTCACAAATTTCGTGACGTATCGTTAAAGTTTTCCTTATATTCTCCAGAACCCAACATAATAAAATTAAACTAAACAATTTTTTATAATGTATAGCCTTAATTTTGATAACACAAAATTAAACTTACAGTATTTATTAGAGTCAAAAATCCCAAATACTTATCAAATTATTTAACCATTTACATAGTTGAGGTGTTGTAGATGGAATTAACAAGCAAGTATCTTGCCTTGTTTCATAACAAAACTGCCCAAAGTAGCAAAATTAATAAATTCACTGAAAAGGAATTGACATTTCATTGTCTTTGCAGTGGACTAAAAGCAGAGTGGGTAGACTTTTAGGTGGATAGACTATAGAGTTGTAGAGAGTATTTGCCTTTGAGTACTTGCAAATGTAATAGCTTTAAAAGGCCTGTACCTGTGTTACAGTTAGGACTGCAATTCAGTATGTATAGATCAGGAATGTATGCATTACACAAAATAGATTATATCAAAGATGGCCTCTGAAATACTCTACTGATTGAGGTTTGAAACAGAGGCTGAGATACATAACCTCTTATGAAAGAAGCGGGAGATAGAAAGACCTAGAAGGGACAGAGCTCCAAAAGGAGACCAACAGAGCAAATAATAAATAAAAAAAATATAAATAAATAAATAAATAAATAAATAAATAAATAAATAAATAAATAAATAAATAAATAAATAAACTGAGTCCTGGGAGCCCTGCAGAGGCAGATACCCCAACCAAGGACAGTGCATGGAGAGGACCTAAAACCCAGGCTCAGATGTATCCCACAGACTCAGTCTCCAAGTGGATTCCCTAATAAGGGGTGCAGGGGCTTTCTCTGGCATGAACTCAGTGACAGGCTCTCTGATCACCTCCCCCTGAGGGGTACAACCTTGCCAAGCCACAGAGGAAGACAATGTAGCCAGTCCTGATGAGACCTGATAGGCTAGGGTCAAAGAGATGGGGAGGAGGACCTCCCCTATCAGTGGACTAGGGGAGGGACATAGGAGGAGAAGAGAAAGGATAGGTGGGATTGAGAGGAGATGAGGGAGGATGAGACAGCAGGGATTCAATTTGAATAAATCATAATAAATGATAATAATAAATATATATCATATACATATATTATAAAAATTTGTTTAAAATGCAGTAGAACTGTTTGATTTAATTATTTTTACTTTTCTATGTTTAAAATATAAGTACTTTACAATGATTTTTACAAGCAGTACAAAAATCCCTTCATGTTTGAGTTTACCACAACAAAATTGTGGTGAAAAAATTACAGTGCTTCCCTTCATGTCGTTAATTGTAAGTCTCAGAAAGAAACAAACAGCACACAAACAAACAAACAAACAACCGAAAAGCTATTCATTCTATGAGGCTGATGAACTAACTAAAACTTCAGTGATTATGGAGCATTTTAATGTTTCCGGTCCAGAGCCAAATCATCTCAGGCTCTCTTAGGCCCGTATATTATACACAGACATCTATTCTTCAAACTTTATGTGTGACCCAAGAATATTGTGACTATTAAACCAATCTTTGGAATCCATGTACATCCCCATATCTCCAGCCAACCCAGATGCTAAGAATGTCCTCAGATAGCATCTGAGATCTACAGCAAATAGATATTTTCTTGTTTTGTTGTAACCAGCCAATCTAATATTTTTGACAATACTTTTAAATTTTTTTAAATATTTATTATTATTATTATTAATTACACTTTATTCATTTTGTAACCCCCATAAAGCCTTCCCTCCTCCCCTCCCAGTTCCACCCTTCCTCCCCTTTCTGCATGTATGCATGCCCCTCCCCAAGTCCACTGATAGGGGAGGTCTTCCTCTCCTTCTTTCTGATCTTAGACTATCAGTTCTCATCAGAACTGCATTGTCATCTTCTGTGGCCTGGTAAGGCTGCTCCCCCCTCAGAGGGAGGTGATCAAAGAGCAGGCCAATCAGATTATGTCAGAGGCAGTCCCTCTTCCCATTACTATGTAACCCACTTGGACACTGAACTGCCATGGGCTACATTTGTGCAGGAGTTCTAGGTTATCTCCATGAATAGTCCTTGGTTGGAGTATGAGTCTCTGGGAAGTTCCCTGTGTTCAAATTTTCTTGTTCTATTGCTCTCCTTGTGGAGTTCCTGTCCTCTCCAGCTCTTGCTATTTCCCACTTCTTACACATGGTATATACTCACTCATATAAACATACAACATAGGATAAACCCACTAAACAAACTAAGCAAAAGAGAGGACCCTAACTAAAATGCTCAATCTCCATCCTGAAAGGCAAAGAGGATGGACATCAGAAGAAGAAAACAGGAAACAACCTAGGAACCTACTACAGAGGGCCTCTGAAAGCCAGAAGAAGAAAACAGGAAACAACCTAGGAACCCGCCACAGAGGGCCTCTGAAAGCCTCTGCCCTGCAGACTATCAAAGCAGATGCTGAGCTTGATGGCCAACTGTCAGCAGAGTGAATGGAATTTTATGTAAGAAGTGGGAAATACTTTTAAATTTCATGCATTTTAATTATCAGATACTTGTATCACTTCCTCCCTTCCCTTTTCTTCTTCAAGTCCTCTCCCTCCAAATCCTTCCATTTCCCTCCCACTCTCAAATTGATCCATAAGGTGCAGTAGCAACACACTGAAATGTTTGCAGATGTTTGTGGTAACCAACAGCTGTCTATTTGGACTGAAGGCCCTCTCATTGGAAGAGACACATGCCTAGTCCTAATCAACTGGCCACCTTACTGGTGCTAGTGAGATCCTGCTTCTAACAAGATAATCTACCACTGCTATTTTGCTAGACCAGTATAATCCCTAACTGCGTTTTTAATCTTCTTATAACCACAGGTACATGTAAGAACTACAGCTCATCAAAGAATCTTCTCTTTAGAGCAAATAGAAACCATCACAGAAATCCACAACTGGACACAATGCAAAGAGCAAGGCTCATAGTGTACCCAACCCCAACAGATCTATGAGAATTAAGGTTCCCTGATCTGGGACCTAGACCTCCTGCTCATATGTAGCCCATAGGTAGCTCAGTCTCCAATTGGGTTCCCTAGTAAGGGGAGCAGGATTTTGAGGAGAGTGTGGTGTCCAAGTACTGTCTATAAGAAAGTCTTCTGGGTCCAGATATATTTGGTCCTTGTGGAATTCTTGTCCTCTCCAGGTCGTATTAAATCACCTCCCCCCCTTTTTTTTTGGTTCCCTGCATTCTGCTGGAGGTTTGGTTATGAGTCTTAATATCTGTTTTGATACACTGCTAGGTAGAGTCTTTCAGGGGCCCTCTGTGATAGGCTCCTCTCCTGTTACAGCTTTGCTCCTACATCCAATGTCCATCCCATTTGTCTTTCTTTTTTTTTTTTTCGTATTTATATTTTTTTCTTATCAGTTACATTTTAATAACTACGTACCCCAGCCGTGTCCCGATCCCTCATTCCCTCCAGTCCCTCCCTCCATCCCTCCTCTCCACCGTGCCCCTTGCCAAGTCCACTGATAGGGGTGACCTCCTCCCCATTCATCTGATCCTGTTTTAACAGGTATCCTCAGGACTGGCTGCAAAGCTCTCCTCTGTGGCCTAACAGGACTGCTCCTCCCTTGGGGGGTGGGGAGGCCAAAGAGCCAGTCATTGAGTTCCTGTTAGAAATAGTCCTTGTTCCCCTCACTATGGGAAACCAATTGGTTACTGAGCTACCATAGGCTACATCTGAGCAGAGGTTCTAGGTTACATTCATACATGGTCCTTGGTTACATGTCAGTCTCAGAAAAGACCCTGTGCCCAGATATCTTTGGTCCTTGTGGAGCTCCTATCCTTTCCTCATCAGTCTAACTCCCCTTCTTTCTTATGATTCCCTGAACCCTGCCAAAGGTTTGGTCACGAATCTTTGCTTTGAAAACACCGCTAGTTAGAGTCTTTCCAATGCGCTCAGTAGACTCCTGTCAATGTTCAATGCGTATCCCATCTGTCTTTCAAAACGAGGATTGATAATCTTACCCCATGTCCGCTCTCTTGATTATCTTTTTTAGGTGTATAGATTTCATTATGTTTATTATATCTTAAGTCTGACCAGGTGTGACCGCTGCTGGTTCTAGTTAAAATATTTCTGGGTATTGGTACCTGAGATTTAAGATTGGAGATGGGCTGGGAGGCTGGGTGGGTCTTCTCATAAAGGAAGGAAGCTGAGTCTTGCACCAGGATCTGCTTAGTTATTCTCTTGGGTACTTAGGCAGGAAGTGGGGAGACGGTACATCAGAAGGTCTGTTAGGGAGCTGGGGATGAGACTGGGATTGGATGTGGAGAAATGAATGGAGTGTTGAGGATGTCCAGCTTCCCTGCCAGGAATGGCCTGCTGGAGTTGGGGGTTGAGATAAAACAATGCAGAGCAGGAAGGAGGTGGGGCTAAATGCAATTTTAGCTAGTTGAACTTTAAACTATCATCCACAAACGGGAAAGAGAAAGCAATTTTTATTTTTTTCTGGTTCTAGGTTACCACACTTAGAATTATTATGTCCGCTCCCATACATTTGCATGCAAATTTAATTTTCTAAACAGCTGACTAATATTCCATTATTTCAGTTTACCACAATTTCATTGTTGGACACCAAGACAGACAGTCTCTGCTTCCTGAATATTGTGACTAAAGCACCAAAGCACATGGGTGGGCAAGCATGTCTGCAGTAAGATGTAGGTAGCTTTGAAGAACTTCCTAGGAGTGGAAAAGCGGGATCATGTGATAGATCTATTTCAAGTTTTTGAGGACCCTATACACTGATTTCCATAGCCACAACAGCCGCTACCAGTGTGAAGAAGCTGAATAAGCATTCCCTTTCTTCATATCCATGCCAGTGTTGTAATCATTTATACTTTAATGTTGTCCATTCTGATTGGAGTAATATGAAATATCAATGGAGCTCTAATTTGCACTTCCAAAATGCCAAATAATTTTGAATGCATTTTTAAAGTGTATTTCTCACTCCTTAGAATTTCATTTTTGTGAACTCTTCATTTAGTTGAATGCCTTACTTTTTAATTGGGATATTTTTTAGATGTTCATTTTTTTATTGTTTATTATTATTGGTTACATTTTATTAACTCTGTATCCCAGCTGTATCCTGCACCCTTATTCCCTCCCAATCCCACTCTCCCTCCCTCAGCTTCTCCCTGCCCCTTTCCAAGTCCAAGGTTTGGGGAAGACCTCCTCCCCTTTTGTCTGGCCCTGTTTTATCAGATATCTTCAGGGCTGGCTATAAAGTCCTCCTCTGTAGCCTAGCAGGACTGCTCCTCTCTTGGGGGGAGGGGAGGTCAAAGAGCCTGCCATTGAGTTCCTGTCAGAGATAGTCTCTGTTCCTCTTACTATGGGAAACCAATTGGTTATTGAGCTACCACGAGCTTTGTCCGAGTAAAGGTTCTAGGTTATATCCATACATGGTCCTTGGTTGGAGAAACAGTTTCAGAAAAAACCCTGTGCCCAGATGTTCAGTTTTTATTTGTGTATTATGGATATGAAATTTCTGTTAGATGTGTAAAGATGTTTTTCCATTCTCTTTGCTGCCTCTTCACTTGAATGATGATTTTTTTTTTTGCTGTGTTCAAACTTCTTTTGTTTCATGATGTTCCATTTGTTAGTTATTGATCTTAATACCTCAACATCTACCACCATGTTCAGAAAGTCCTTTGTTGTGCCAGTGAGTTCAAACTTCTTACTGTGTCCTGTGTCAAATTTAGGGTATTGGGTTTTAAGTTGAGGTTCTTTATCCTCAAATAGTTGAGTTTTATACAAGGTAAGATGTTAATGACCTAGTTTCATTGTTTTATATATACTGTACAGTTTGAACAGCACCATTGATTGTTTCTATCTTTTTCCAATGTGCTCTGTTGTGCTCTTTATTAAAAATTGGGTGGCTGTAGAAACTCTGATCCTCAGTTTTGTCTCATTGATTATTTTGTCTGTTTTAATGACAGCACAATGCTATTTTTAGGTATATAGCTCTGTAAATATAACTTGAAATCAAGATGGTATTCTCAGCATTTTTCTTTTTATTGTTTAGTTTAGTTTTGTTCTGTCCTGGTCTTTTGTGTTTCCATGTGAAATTTAAGATTTTATTTTCCCATTTTTTTCGGGAAAATTGCATCAGGCTTATTTAGTTATGTATTTATTTGTTTGTTTATTACATTTTATTCACTTTGTATCTCCACTGCAGCTTCCTCCCTCATCTCCTCCCAGTCCCACCCACCTTTCCTCTTCTCCCTTATACCCTTTACCTAGTCCTCCTTCCCTTCTATATGACCGTAGCCTATCAGGTCTCATCAAGGCTGGCTGCATCATCTTTCTCTGTGGCCTGGCAATGCTGCACCCTCCCACTCACAGGGCGATGTGATCAAAGAGCTGGCCACTGAGTTCATGTCAGAGACAGCCTCTGTACCCCTTACCAGGGTTCATACTTGTAAACTGAGCCATCTATGGGCTTCCTCTGAACAGGGGGTCTAGGTCCTCTCCATGCATAGTCCTTGGTTGGAGTATGGCTTTCTGCAGGCCACCCTGGGCCCAGGTATTTTGGTTCTGTTGTTCTCCTTGTGGAGCTCCTGTCCCCTCCAGGTCTTTCTATCTCTCCCTTCTTCTGTAAGGTTCCCTGCACTCTGCCCAAAGTTTGGCTATGAGTCTCAGTATCTCCTTTGATACTGTGATGGATAGAGTCTTTCAGAGGCCCCCTCTGCATTGGCCTTTTAATTAGGACTGTGTGATTCTATAGCTTGTTTTGGTAAGGTTGCCATTTTCACAATATTAGTCCTCCCAAAGTATAGGCCTGTAATGTTTCCATCTTCTGCTATCAATTTCCTAAGTGCCTTATAGTATTCATTGTACAAATCTTTCACTTCCTTAGTTAGAATGGGAATAGTGTGACTTTGCTGTTGGAAAAAACCAAGAACTTCTTTGTTCACTCAGCTGTGTTTTTAAAACCTATATTATTTTTTCTTTTTTAATATTTTAATTAATTTATGTATTTATTCATTTTACACCCCAATTTTAGCCCCTCCCTCCTCTCCTTCCAGTTCTACCCTTCCTCCATCTTTCCTCTTCTTCCCTCCCCTATTCTTCAGATAATAAGAGCCCCACCCCCATCCCCACCCCACCTCCTTAAGTAGCATCAGGACTGAGCAAGTCCTCTTCTGCTGCTGCAGCCTGACAGGGTGGCCCTGCCAGAGGGGAGAGATCAGAAAGCAAGCAACAGAATGTGTTTCAGAGACAGCTTCTTCTCTTACTAGAGGACCCACATGAACCCCAAGCTGCCCATCTGCTATCTGTGTAGAGGGCCTACATCCAGGTCACACATGGTCGCTGGTTAGTGCTCCAGTTTCTGTAAGCCCCTCTGGGCCTAGTTAGTTGGATCTGTTGGTTTTCTTTTGGAGCTCCTGTCACGTTCAGTTCCTCCTATCCTTCCACACAGTTTTCCACAAATCTTCTGGCACCTTACCCAATGTTTGGATGTGAGTCTCAGCAACTGTTTCAATCCACTGCTGGGTGGAGCCTTTCATGGGACAGCTGTGCTAGGCTCCTGTCTGTGACCATAGCAGAATTTTATTCATAGTGGTAAGCGGTTGGGTCTCTCCCATGGGGTGGGTCTCACATTGTGTCAGGCATTGGTTGTACATTCCAGTAGTCTCTGCTTTATCTTTATCCCTGCACATCTTATATGCCACTAAATTTGGGGTCGAGGTTTTTGTGGGTGGGTTGGTAATTCCATTCCTCCACTAGGAGTCCTGTCTAGTTAGAGGGTGTACTCTTCAGTCCTCATGTCCCCTGGTACTAAGAGTCTCAATTAGAGTTACTCCCATAATCTCTAAGAAGCCTCCCATGTCTTAAATCTCCAGCGGATCATGGAGAAACTCCTGCCAGAGGTTTCTCCTCTCTGCAGGCCTTCTGTTCTCCTCCTCCTGGCTCTCCCCAGGTCTGATCTCCACCCTTATTTCTCTCCCTCTCCTGTATTGTTCCATTTCTTCAGCCACTTCCGCTGTCTATTCTATTCTTCCTTCTGAGTGAGATTTAAGCCTCCACCCTTGGGTCCTCCTTGTTACTTATCTTCTTTAGGTCTGTGAATTGTGGTATGCTTATTCTGTACTATATGGCTAAAATCTGCTTGTAAGTGAGTACATACCATGTGTGTCTTTCTATCTCTGGAATACCTCACTCAGAATGATCTTTTCTAGTTTCCACCATTTGTCTGCAGATTTCATGAGGAGATCAGGGAGATACCAATTCGAAAGTAAGAAGTCACAGGTATCACTATTCGAAGAAGATACGATAGAGTATATAAATGATGCCAAAAATTCTGCCAGAGAACTCCTACAGCTGATAAACACCTTCAGCAAAGTGGCTAGAAACAAGATTAATCCATAAAAATCAGTAGCCCTCCTGTATACAAATGACAATTGGGCTGAGAAAGAAATTAGGGAAACCACACCCTTCACAATAGACACAATAATATAAAACGTCTTGGTGTAACTCTAACCAAGCAAGTGAAAGTCCTGTATGACAAGAACTTCAAGTATCTGAAGAGAAAGTTGAAGAAAATATCAGAAGATGGAAAGATGTGCCATGTTCATGGATTGGTAGAATTAACATAATAAAATGGCTATCTTCCTAAAAATGTCTTTTTCTATAGACCTATTAAAAAATTGTTAGTTGATGCAGCTTTTGTCTTATTGCTATTCATATCTACTTGGGAAGTAATTTGTCTTCCTGTCCCACTTAAATTTCAAGACCATATACCTTGAGATCCCGATATGGAACACAAACTGGAAAAAAAAAAGCTTGCCCTTCTGGGTGTGAACTTATACTAATTCCTCTATTTAGCCCTCTCCACCTTTTTATTTCACATCCTAGGTTTTCTTTTCCATTTCATCTATGACCCTCAACAATTTTCTTTTAAGTACTTTTCCAGAGTGTATAGCCCTTTTCTGTACTTTTAAGAAGTTTGAGGAAATGAGGATAAGGGAGGAAAGGAACTAGGTATCATTTCTTAGTATATCATGTAAATCCAAGTTTCTTTATAGTGATATTTATCTAAAATCTGAAAAACAGATTGTGTATAAAGAGTAATATGTATATAAAAATAGGATGAATGAACTGCCACTATCAGTCCATATATAAGTAGAAAAACTTTATATTTCTTGAATTCTTATGTATCTTTTGATGTATTAATGAAGTTATATTAATTTTGCAAAATAATAATTTCAAGGAATGCTCTGTGAAACTTAATTCAGTTGTACTATTTCTGGCTCAGTTCTGTAAATTAATATGACTAATCAGCATGTATCAATCCTACATCAGTTATTTTTCTATTGGCATGCTGCACATGCTCCTCAGATATCATAAGCACACTTTACACAGATCACACAATTCTCCTTACGCCATCAATAACTAAGAGAACCCATAAATGAACCCATTTTTCAGGTGTAATGCACCAAATGTAAATATGATATATACTCCAAAAGAACTAGTTATGCCACACCCTCTACAATGAAATGTGTTTTTTTATCAACATTGGGGTTGGTGAGAGATATAGTATGTATATTTTCAATAAATAAAGAGTAACCAAACATTGCCTAAGTCATACAACTCTATGTTCATATAACTTACTGTCTAGTCTTTGGAATGGCTGCACTCAGAAGACGCCCCTCCCCCATAACTTCAAGTCAACAGGAGGTCCTTAAGAACTGTTTGCAGAACTTCCACTTTGTATGTTTTTGCTACTGAAGCTTCCTGTTTGTCCAATTAATAATGTATTATTTACTTTAATTCTAATTTCAATTTACTTAGTTTCTCTGTGTCTATGAAACCTCTTCATTGAGTAGTAGGTAATTTAATGTATGTACCCCTAATATTATTGCAAACTCAGATAAATCAGTATTTAAAATATTTTTAGAATAATGCCTGCACACACACAAACACACACAATATATACACAAACGCATTTTTTTTCTGACATTGATTTCATCACCCAGTATTTTAACAATGTTATTTTCATCATTCTATTCTATTTAAACCTACTAATCACCTTAAAAGTTACCTTAAAAATAACAGAACACCACTGTCTTATTATGTTATTGCTTTGCCTGGAGAAACCCTTTCTACTGTCCATTTAACCAAGACAACAGATAGGGCTCCAACAACAGACCAAGAAAAGAGACTCCATCCAAGTCTCACAAGGTGAATCAATGAGTTTACTCTGTCTCCTTATACTAGCATGAGTGAAAGTTTACTTACACAAATGTGATGACTGAAAGCAGTCACATTACCAAACATACTCATGACATCATCGTGGATGACTCTCTTAGGGGCACCGCATCATAGAGTTTAGCTTTTTGTTTCTTTACTTTTTACATTTCTAGCACCTCTCATGACTATGTTCAACTGGAAGGAGATAACAGGAGAGAAATCCCAAGTGAGAACCTCATGACTCTCCTCAGTCTCTTTCACTGTGGATTGTCACCAAGTCTAATATCATAAGCATACATCTGGCCTCTTCACTTATGTCATTGCCATGACTGTCAATAATCCTATCTGCTCCACGATGCCAAAGGAAAGTCATATCATACCTGCAAGATATGTTATAGTGTAACAACAATTTGAAAGTTTATTGAGCAGACCAAGAATCTAAATTATTATATTAGCCTTCATCTTATGACATTTATGCTATGATTTTCTTTACAGAATGGTCTTGTGTACACATAAATTAATAAAGACAATTGTTGAAATATTTAAAGAATTATGGGTCCTGAAAATTGATCTAAATTTTCCAGATTTGATTATAGGACAGCAACTTATTTTAGATCATTTGTAATAATATACAGTCTATACATTAATATAATCTATATTCAATATTATGAAAGCAAAATATTTTGTATTTCTTAAGTTATAGCAGTGTATAAGAATCATAAGTTCTTATCACCTATAAAATGGTTAGAATTTCAATACAGCTTTTTGGTCTTTTAAAATAAGCTTGTTAGCAAAGCTAGACATATCTACTTTTGTCATATAACTTTTTTACTTAACACTGTTACCTTTTTTGATTTTTGACTTTTCTTATTGCAAGACATATAATAAAATGTATTTGAAAAGCAAGGACATAAGGCTCCCAAGTTAGGAGCACTTTTTGTTCTTTCAGGAAACTCAGGATTAGCTCCCAGCACCCATATGCCACTAACATTGTTCTGCAACTACAGTTCTAGAGGATCTGACACCTTCATCTAGCCTCTGTGGACACATACCACACAAAGTACCAAGACATATTATGTGCAGGCAAAGACATGTATTCATATAGTAAAAGAAATAAATAAATTTGTCAGCCTGGCAATAAAATACATATATACAAGTACCCTTATATATACTTACAGAAAGTATTTGTATATTTACAAATATATGAAAACATATGAATAAAAGCACATTTTTATTTAAGAACAATGAAAAAAACAGAGACCATAAACTGTAACGACAGCAAGTAGGTACACTAGAGGGTTTGGAGGTAGGAAAAAGAAGGGAAAAATATAATTGCATTTTAATTTGAAAAAAATAAAATAGTATCTATAAAATAAACCTTTAAAGAGATAAATAAAAATACATAAGTACAAAGTATAATGTAAATTCATTCAAAAATAAACTTCCATTTTCTATTTATATAGTTCCTTCCCATGTACAATAGTGTTCATGAATTGAATGAGGTTATTTATAAATACCATTAATGTAGTGTTTCTGATTTCAATGTATTTTAGGCTTTTTTTCCAAATCGGTACATTGAGATCTATCCCATTTCTTTTAAACGACACATATTATTTTATTATAAGACTATATCACACTTACTATGCCATTACTATATTACTGGACATTTGGGTTGCTTCCAATTTTTGATATTACCAATAGTGTCCTTTTATTTTTTTATCTTTGTGCACTACTACCAGAAATTTTGTCACATGAATTCCTAGAAATGGAAATGCCAATAGAAGGGTTGGGCCTGTTTGTTAATTGCATTGAATTTTGGTAAGCTTTCTTCCAATGTTATAATAGAAATTTATGTGCCCTCTGAGTAAAGAGAATATGTTTTCTCCATATAGAGTACTTTCCCTATTTTATTTAAGCTTTTCCACTACAAACAGGCCTAGTAATTTTTTTCAATAGTCCAAACTGTTCCTGCATTTTAAACAGCCCTGTCTTTGCAAGTTTTGCTTGAGTATCCAATGGTTGTTTTTGATAGAAGGTTGCTGTACACTGCTGAAATTTCTAAATGAAATTTCTTGAAATAAAATGGCAAAACAATAACAACAACAACAAAAAACTTACCTTGTCTGAATTATGCTGTGCAGAAATGAAGGACCATAGTTTAAAACTAAATTTCCAGAACTTACCAATCAAGTCATGACCAGCTTGAGCCTGACCTGATGCCTTGAACAGACATCTGGTGCCTAATGCCTAGTGGCCCATGTCAGTTTGCAACGGTGGGCAATATGATAGAAAACAAGCAACACTGTAAAATGTGTTACTTAATAAGGTAATAAGAAGAGCATCTGCCTTCTCTGATAACAGCCTACACAGGAGTCCCATAAGACTAAGACGTCCTTAGCTTCCCTCTGTACTGCTAAAATGAATTTCCATCCCCTTCTAGTGACATGAGACCTTCTTTGGAATTTTCCTACCTCATTGCTGCAGTGTACTTCAACAGATTCTCTTTGCCTGGTCATATCTGGCTTGATAAATTCCTTTAGTGCTCATATCACTGTCTCCCCTCACCCCAAGATGTTTCTAATGCCATCACGTTGGCATGTGGAAAATATCCACTTGGCCTCACTTGGCCAAGTTTTCCGTGTGTGTGTGTGTGTGTGTGTGTGTGTATCATTTAGAATTTAAGAAGTAGCTGAGGTCCTCTTATCTTGTCCTGAATGCCACTAGGCTATAATCAGTATTGGGATACAATCTGATCCTTTCCCACTCACAGCTGTCAAGGTCTGTTTTTTTTCTTTGAGCCAGATGTCTAACAAGCAACAGGACAAGAGCTTACTGCAGAGGGCCCCTGAAAGACTCTACCTTGCAGTGTATCAAAGCAGATACTGAGACTCATAACCAAACCTTCTGCAGAGTGTAGGGAATCATATGAAAGAAGAGGGAGTTAGTGTGACATGGAAATGATAGGAGTCCCACAAGGAGCAAATATATCTGGACACAGGGGTCTTTTCTGAGACTGACACTCCACCAAGACCATGTATGGATATAACCTAGAACCTCTGCACAGATGAAGACCGTGGTAGCTCAGTAACCAATTGGTTTCCCATAGTAAGGGGAACAGGGACTATTTCTGACAGGAACTCAAGGGCAGGCTCTTTGACCTCCACCCCCCAAGAGAGGAGCAGTCCTGCTAGGCCATAGAGGAGGACTTTGTAGCCAGTCCCGAAGATATCTGATAAAACAGGGTCAGATGAAAGGGGAGGGAGTCCTCCCCAGTCAGTGGACTTGGAAAGGGGCAGGGAGGAGATGAGGGAGGGAGGGTTTGGGAGGGAATGAGGGAGAGAGATACAGCTGGGATACAGAATTAATAAAATGTAACTAATAATAAAAAATAAATAAATAAAAGATTTCTAGATTACATTAGTACCTTTGTCCCCTCCAAACAATTGGAGAACTATCACCAATTTAGGATATCATTTCAGTTAATATTGCCTCTCATAGAATTCAAAAATGGCTCATGCCCTCCATTTTTTCCCACTCAGCTCTGGATTATATTCTCCTCTGTATGCTTTCTCTGCAGCAGCATCCATTTCTCTTTTTCCAGCATGGGCATCATCCTTTCATTTTATTCTTTTTTCTGCTTTTGCCTAGTAATACAGTCGTGGCATAGTGAGTGTGATATAGACTTATAATAAAATCATATGCAGTATTTAAAAGAAATTGGATAGATATAAAACATTTACATTGTCACGTGAGACATTAAACTCTCTTTCTGCCTGTCTAGTCTGCCTCTGAGATAGAACTGAGATGAGAGAGGATACTTCCAGTCTCACTCTTACTTGTCTCTTTGCCTGGAAGTTTGTCTCTGTAGAAGTTTGTCCTGCTAAGTATATTCTAAGCACTAGCCTTTGTATCCAAAACTGTAATAAACGGGTTACCATAAATACATGGTGGTTTCCTCCCTTGTGCCTTAATAATTTGTTTTAAAAAAGAATATGACATCTTGAAAATGGTTTTCATGGCAGTCAAGAAATGATTTACCTGATGAGACAAAGGCAAGAGTGAGACTAGGTCCCATTTGGATAATTTCAAAAATAGAAGCTATATATTATGTGGTCAAATATCTATTTATCTATTATTGGCCCTGGGTGGTTTTATTTTAAGAGTATACATTCTCAATCTGCTAAATAATCCAATAAGTATCTCTTACATTTCACCTTCATCACTTCCTAAAAATATGGATTTACTATGGAAAACTGAATACAGTTAGTAGTTTCTTGGACTTTGACAGCCATTGAAGTACTTAAGGGGACTTGGTAAACAGCCTCTGAAAGACTACTGATCCAGGTATCGAAGCAGAGGCTGAGACTCATAGCCAAACTTTTGTCAGAGTGCAGGGAATCTTAAGAATGAATGGGGAGATAGAAAGACCTGGAAGGGACAAGAGCTCCAAAAGGAGACCAACAGAGTCATAAAAACTGAGCCCTAGGGTCCCTGCAGAGACTGATACCCCAACCAAGGACACTGCATGGAGAGGACCTAAAACCAAAGCTCACATGTAGCCAATAGACTCAGTCTCCAAGTGGGTTCCCCAGAAGGGGAGCAGGGACTTTCTCTAGCATGAACTCAGTGACAGGCCCTCTGATCACTCCCCCACCCTGGGGTGGGGGTTGCAGGCTTGCCAGGCCACAGACAATGTAACCAGTCCTGATGAGACCTGATGGGCTAGGGTCAAATGGAAGGGGAGGAGAACCTCCTCTCTCAGTGGAATAGGGGAGGAGCATAAAGGGAGAAGAGGGAGGGAAAGTAGGATTGGGAGGAGATGAGAGAGGGGGCCACAGCCAAGATACAAATTGAATAAATGGTAATAAATGATATAGATAGATAGATGATAGAAAGAAAGAAAGAAAGAAAGAAAGAAAGAAAGAAAGAAAGAAAGAAAGAAAGATAGATAGATAGATGATAGATAGGTAGATAGATAGGACCTAGTAAGATCCTTTTTACATGAACTACATTTGGTCATCTGAATGACTGTGAATGTACATTTTTAACAGTAATACATTTTTTTTAAAGATTAGATCCTACTTTCCTGATGGGTGTTTTAAGATTATATGCTGGACACTTTCCTTGCTAATGACTTTCCTCATGAATGACTAGTCTCCCAAAGTAAACAACTAATCAATGGGCAGTTATTCAAAATCACTGAAATCTGTGTTCATGTGCAACATTAAATATTACCTGTTTTATAGGAATTCTTTGAGACTCAACAAGGAACAACAAAGACCAAAACTGAACAATGGAGGCAAGACTCTGGCAGGTTTACTTTCACCCATGGTGCGCCTGTTAACCAGAGATCCTGAAGATGTGTTCCAGACGGCACAACTGGATTCAGGTCCTTCTCTGATCCACACACCTAGTGATTTCTAGTCTTTCCACTTGAAACAACAGATTAACTTTCAGCACACTTCCTGGGACATCTAGGCCCTCTTTAGTTAACTCTGGTTCTGGGAATCTAAGATGGGATTCCATATTGATTTAGTAATCTTTATGTTTGTTTCCCACAGTTTCTATAACTAATTTTACTTAATTAGACTACAATGATATCTGACAATTCCCAGTTTCTATAGAGTCTAGAAAATTGATATTTTTTTGTGGCGTTTAACTATTTTTGTCTATTAAGCGTCATTTTGCCACCTCCTTGCCATAGTTCCCTGGGTGCCAGGTTCCATCAGAATCTATTTCTAATACTCCCAATTGCTAGCCAGTGTGGTAATTAGGACCTAACTTTTCCTTATCGAAGGATCTCAGGTGGCTCTCAGATGACTGAAAGTAAAAGGGGTTATGAATTAATCCAGCTAATAACATTAAACCTGTAAACCACCACCCAATATCAGTAACATACTTGTAGTAAATAAGAGGGACACTACTGTGGCTCAGCAGTTAGAAGTTCTTGCTGCTGAACCTGGAGATCTGAATTTGTGCTCTAAGACTCAGTGGATAGGGAGAACTGACTACTGCATGTATCCTCTAACACAAGCAAGCGTGCGGTGGGTGGCAAATGTGCATGTGCATGCACACATAGACGATGTACACACAATAAATAATAAAAAATTTAAAATCCCATTTATAAATGTGGCAGATTTATATCTATGATATACAAAACATATTATAATGCAAGGGGAAAACATGAACATCAACTAATTCCCTTCTATTTTATTCATTCTAGTTCAGCATTGATGGCCATTCCTCTAACATTTTCCAGCACTCTTTCTGCTCTTCAAAAAGTTGGATCAATGGAACCGAACAGTAGACCCAGAAATAAACCCACACACTTATGGACACCTGATCTTTGACAGAGATGCCAAAACCATACAATGAAAAAGAAAAAGATAGGATCTTCAACAACTGGTGCTGGTCTACCTGGATGTCTACATGTACAAAAATGAAAATAGATCCATACGGATCACCCTGCACAAAACTAAAGTCGAAGTGGATAAATGACCTCAACATTAAACCTGCCACATTAAATCGGTTAGAAAAAAAGTGGGGAAGACCCTAGAACTTATTGGTACAGGAGACAACTTCCTGAACAGAACACCAACAGCACAGGCTCTAAGAGCAACAATCAATAAATGGGACCTCATGAAACTGAAAAGCTTCTGTAAAGCAAAGGACACTGTTTTCAAAACAAAACGACTGCCTACAGATTGGAAAATAATCTTCACCAACCCTCTATCTGACAGATGGCTAATATCCAATATATATATAAAGAACTAAAGAAGCTGAAAAGCAGCAAACCAAGTAATCCAATTAAAAAATGGGGAAAAGAGGTAAACAGAGAATTCTCGATAGAGGAATATTGAATGACAGAGAAACACTTAAAGAAATGCTCAACCTCATTAGCCATCAGGGAGATGCAAATCAAAAAGATCCTGAGATTTCACCTTACACCCATCAGAATGGCCAAGATTAAAAACTCAAGTGACAACACATGCTGGAGAGGCTGTGGAGAAAGGGGAACCCTCCTCCACTGCTGGTGGGAATCTAAACTTGTACAACCACTCTGGAAATCAATCTGGCACTTTCTCAGACAACTAAGAATAGCGCTTCCTCGAGATCCAGCCATAACACTTCTAGGCATATATCCAAACGACGCTCAAGTACACAATAAGGACATTTTTCTCAACCATGTTTGTAGCAACTTTATTTGTAATAGCCAGAAGCTGGAAACAGCCCAGATGCCCCTCAACTGAAGAATGGATGCAGAAACTGTGGTACATATACACGATGGAATATTACTCAGCAATGAAAAATAAGGAAATCATGAAATTTGCAGGTAAATGTTGGGAATTAGAAAGGATCATCCTGAGTGAGCTATCCCAGAAGCAGAAAGACACACACGGTATAAACTCACTCATATAGATATACAATATAGGATAAACCTACTAAAATTTGTACTCCTAAAGAAACTAATCAAGAGGGAGGACTCTGGCTAAAATGCTCAATCCCCACTTCAAAAGGCAAAGAGGATGGACATCAGAAGAAGAAGAAAACAGGAAACAAGTTAGGAACCTGTGACAGACGGTGTCTGAAAGGCTCTGCCCTGCAGACTATCAAAGCAGATGCTGAGACTTATGGCCAACTGTTGGGTAGAGAGCACAGGAGCTCCACAAGGAGAGCAACAGAACTAAAAAGTTTGGACACAGGGGTCTTTCCAGATACTCATACTCTAACCAAGTACCATGCATGGAGATAACCTAGAACCCCTGCACAGATGTAGCCCATGGCAGTTCAGTGTCCAAGTGGGTTCCATAGTATGGGAAGAGGGACTGCCTCTGACATGAACTGATTGGCCTGCTCTTTGATCACCATCCCCTGAAGGGGAGCAGCCTTACCAGGCCACAGAAGATGACAATGCAGCCACTCCTGATCAGATCTGATAGACTAGGATCAGAAGGAAGGAGAGGAGGACCTCTGTTATCACTGGACTTGTGGAGGGGCATGTGTAAATAAGGGGAAGTGAGGGTGGAGGAGTTTATGGGGGGGGATACAAAGTGAATAAAGTGTAATTAATAAAAGTAAAAAAAATAAAAAAGAATAAACCAAAGGGCAAAAGTTACCTATTGATGCAACTTTACAAATATCATATGTCTTCAAAGGAAAATGTTAAATGAATCAAGACTGTTGACATATATTATTAATTCTATGATCCTGGACATTCACAAGTTGTGTTCTAAATATTAACTATTTTTTCATATTTCAGATTTTGGTTGGTTTTTTTTTTGTTTATTTCTTTGTTTTTCAGCTAGTTTATCACTAAGATAAGAAATAAATCTCTTATGTACATTGCCAAAAAAAAAAAAAAGTTTAAGATCTTCTGGTAAATAGTCCTGAGTATTATACCAAGATGTTTCCACTGAGTCATTATTATTATTTGTTTTGGAAGTTTTTCTTTTCTTTTTTTTTTTTTCAGAAGTGTGATTGGAAATGAAGAAAATGTTTATTGCTGGCGAGTGAAAAATGATGTGGCAATAAAACCCTGTGTTCTAAGGCCATGTGTGTCAGTTTTGCTAATTGGAAGGAAGTGAATGCAATTAGAAATGGACAGAAATCCAATTCCTTAAATTACCGCTATGTGAGAGGCAGCATTTATGAAGTATTGCTCATTAATGAGCCCAGGATAGACCTCTGTTCTAGGAGTTGGAGGACTCTGAAGCTGTTCAATATATCTGCTTTCAACTATTCATAACCATCAATGCTGTTTGTGTTCGTTGCAGATCTTGTTGGGTCTAAGTGTTGTGTTGTGCAGTTATGAGTGAATATTATATCTACTTCAACCTCTGTTTATTTCCTAGTTTTCATCTTCAGTATTGCATAAGATAAACAAATAGAAATCAAGGAGAATCTTAGCCTAGAAACATTTCCATGTTTCCTCCTCTTATCCTTTAATAGAAAAACGTTTGCAGAATTAAAAGACTGATGTCAAAGATGATTGTAAGGTATTTTCCTCACAGTACCAGGAAGAAGTACTGAGGGTTTATGCTCTTAGGTATTAAGTAGAGATGTTTATTGTAGTATCTAGCTTATACCACTTTCTATTATAAAAGAAAGTGAGTAAGTGTATGAACAATGAAGGGAAGAAACAGAATGAATGAAGAAAAGAAGGGAAGAAAGAGAAAAATGCAATATAAAGTAAAATTTTGGTTACCACAAAGTGAAGGAATTTATCTTAACCACAATCTTTGATTTTTATAAGGCTTGCATAGGTTCTAGCAAAAACTGTTTTTAAAGAGGTTGGTGTAGCCACTAAATGAGGTTTGTAAAATGATTTCTAAGTAGCAAAGGACTTCCTACAATATTATTTCCTATCAAATTATTGGTAATTCAGCAAAATTTACTTTGAAATCTGGGTTTGACCTGAGAAATGATAGTCACTGTGAGCACTCATTTTCCTTATACTTTTTTCTTCTCATTTTATGTTGGTAAAGTAGAAAAAAAATCACGTGGGAGAATGACAAGAATGTGATATAGTATACATATATGTCACTATCATGTGTCATTATATAGGGAAGTTTAAGTAGGAGCTCAAGCAGAGCTGAAATCAGGATGCAGAAACGGAAGCAGGGACTTTAGAGGAAAAGCTTAATGGCATATTTATTCATTTTACATCCCTATCCGAGACCCTTCCTCCATTCCACCTGGTCCCACCCTTTTAGCTTTCCCCCACTCTTCCTCTTCAGCTAAAAACAAAAAGAAAAACAAAACAAAACAAAAAACCTCAAGTAACAGCACATACTGGCCAGATGTGGGACAAGGGAATACTGCATTCCTGGTGGGAGTGCAAACTTGTACAGTCACTTTAAAAATCAACCTGGAGGTTTCTTAGAAAATTGGGACTAGATCTACATCAATACCCAGCATATCCTGGGCATATACTCAAAGATGCTCCAACAACATACCACATGGATCAGTCTGCTTTCCTCTACAAGCCAGAACCATCTGCTGAGGCGCGCCTCTGCGCATAGTGCACTGGGCCTCCCATATCAATCATTAATCAAGGAAATACCTCACAGACTTTCCTACAAGGAAATCTGAATTTTTTTTTTCTTTTCAGTTATGGCTCCCTTTTCAAAGTTGACTTTACCTTATGTTAATTTCACAGAAAAACTAACCACCGTGCCTGCTATTTGGGAGTCCCAGCAAAAGGGCTTGATGTCCTGAAGAACCAATTCTACTTGAACTTGATATTTCAAGCCAACACCCCTTATTCCTCTCTCCTCTTTTTTCTTTTCTTCTTTCCCCTTTCTCTTTCATTCTTTTCTTTCTTCTGTGTTTCTTCTTTTTTTGTTATTTAAATAAAGTATTATAACATCAGGGCATGATTAAAATAAGCTTTTCACAGAACCCCAAGCAGTCTTCCCATAAGATCTAAGGATGTTAACCTGTGGAAATACAAGGCCAGGATGAATGAAATACAGCAAAAATACCGTGTGGCATATCAAGTTGAATAAGAAATCTGCCCAATCTTAAAAGAAGTACTTCTAACCATTCATTCATTCATCTAAAAAAAATACTACCAGGGGCAGAAGAGATAGTTCATTAAAATGCTTCCCTTACAAGTCTGAGGACAAAAATTTGATTCTCAGCACACAGAGTTTAAAATAGGTAAGTAAACAAAAGCCAGGTGCTGCAGTTGACGCTTTTATGTTCAGCCGGGTACAGGCAGATGCAGGAAGGTTCTTGGGACTTTTGCCCAACCAGAATATCAGGTTGTGTGAGCTCCAGGTCCCATAGAAAACCGTGTTTCACAATAACACGGAGGAAGGTAGGGTCATGGCTTGATCGGGGAAAGCGCTTGCTACATGTACATGAGGACATAATCTCCAAAACTCATGTAAAATGGAGGGAGTGACTACACATGCCTGTATCCCCAGTGTTTGTTGGGAGCAGAGTTAGAGCTTCATTGTAGCTTTCTGGACAGCCTGTCCAGCTGAAGTACAGTGAGCTCTAGATTCAGTGAGGGACCTACTTTCAGGGGAATTAATACCTTTGAGTCTTTTGATAAATCTTTTTAGGCAAAATAAAATCAGAACAGTGAGCCTAAACTGTCTTTAAAAACATGGCTCTTCATGGGTCCCTGCATTGCCGAGGATAGGTAAAAACAGTGCGGGATTCAGTTATTTAATTCCTTCCCCTTGTCTCTTAATTTCCTCCTGCCAACTAGATATCTTTCCCTGACTATGGCTTATAGAATTACAGTGCAATGATAGCATGAATCACTTGTATTTAAAAAAACAACAACAACAACAACAACTATTGTCTATACTTTAGTGACTTTTCCGTTTGAACATTGTACCCTAACAAAATAAATATGCCATCTATTCTGAAAAATGTATCTACATAACATGTTAATCTTTTATGGCATACTCTTATCAAGGAGTAAATTTTAAAGCAAAAAAAAAAGTTACTGCATTTATTAAAATGGGTGAATCAATTTAAGCTTTCTTATGGTTTGTCAAATTTATAAAATATTATATTTCTCTTCAGATAGAATTACATACTGTGTAGCTCAAAGATAATCCCTATGGTCTTGGCATATGTTACTTAATTGTCTCAGAAGGAAATGCCATAAATAGCATGCTGTCATCCCCCACAGGCATTGGCTCATCTGTCACAGTGGGGGCTCCAGACAGGGTGAGGTGTTCTAAGACACTTAGTCTATGTAAATCACAGCCATTACTTCTTACCACTTCCCAATTGGTCAATTATGTATAAACATGTGTTAATAAAAATTTGTCTCTGTGCCTCTAAGGTACACGCCCATAAAGCTATGTGAGCATGATAAAGTATAAATGGCATGCATTATTATCTGATCCAACCCACCTCATAAATTATGATCCAAAGTGCCTGCATGGAAACAAAACTCCAGGAAAACTCTTAATGCCGGGGGGCAGGGAGCCAAATGATAGACTAGAAAACAATAAATTTCTTCCTGTCTGTGTAGTTGTGTGGAAAAAAAAAAAAAACAAAAACTTGGATTTGTTTTTCTTAGGAATAAAAATAAGCAAACAATATATTAAATCTTAAACTACAAAGGTTTTATATAAGCCATTAAATTCTTAATTTCCACAGACGATGGAACCATAGAATTAACTCAGTTGTTGATAATAAATATAGAAGTTGGTATTTTAGAAAGTCTAAGAATAATATCTTTTCGTTGTTTATTCTTTATCTATGTGTGGTGCGTATGTCTGTGTACATATGCTACATGTCTGATGTGGGTGGCTATCTATGGTGGCCAGAAAATGGTGTCTGATTTCCTGGAGCTGGACTTACAGATGGGTGTGAGCCTCCAGACATGGGTGCTGCTAACTGATTTTCCATCTTCTGGAAGAGCAAGAAATTTTTTAACTCTTGAGCTATCTCTCCAGCACCTAGAATATGTGGAAAATATTTAATAATTATTGAAATGATGGAATAAACACCTTTTGAGTAGATTTCTCTAGGTTGCATTCTATATGAAGTTAATGGACTCTGTGAGAGACTATTATCAGCGCATTTTAACAAGATACGTAAAAACTTTAGAATTACAAAGCCTGAGTCAAAAATCCTCTCCCCATCTTTATGGAAACTACACTACATTAAATACACCATTGAGTTGGCCTGAATTTGTTTCCTTGGCAAACTGTAAATCACGCTAGTAATGCCAGTACAAGTCAGAGTTGTAAGAAACAAGTGAGATTAGTAAGAAAAAACTACAATGTTGTAAGGTCTCTATATTTTTTTTTTTGCATGAACACTCATTTAAAATATTGAGACATTTATGTTTAATAATCATGAAAGTATGATTATCTTTATTTGATATAAGTTTAAAAATGTTCCTTTAAATAAACATTTAGTGATGTTCATAAAACAGTAAATTATGCTTGAACATAATCAAAGCTGCAACAGTACCAATTATTTAATACACAGAAGAAACTGCCGGAGGAGTATATCCAATCTCAGTAAACATTGTAATTATTTATTTGTACTTTCACTGAAGTACTATTGACATGAAGACACCTGCACAACTTTAGTGGGTAACTTTGTATGTTTGCAAATACACAACCCTTGATGCTGAGCTATACCTCTATCCCTCACATTCTGTATCATGGACTATGTTCCACAGCAGAACCTTACAATTTACTCATCTAGCATATGGAACCTTCACACCCTTGGAAGTTTCTCCTACCTTCCATGTTCTAATGACTGGTAAAAAAAAAAAAATGAGTTACTCAGTTTTAGATAACTCATGTAAGTGAACATTTGTCATTCTGGAACCAGTTCAATACATAGTTATTTCAAGTAACGTTACCAATTTCACAGTTAACTTTATTTTAAAGTTGAAATGTATATACACATATATAATTTAGTATTACCGTATAGATAATGTATAATTAATCTATCCATGTATACTCATATTATTCCCATGTCTTGGTTATTATTAAAAATGATGCAAGGGATCACAAACTTTTCTCAGGAATCTATACTTTAGTTCTGACGTATAATTTAGAATGAAAGCTAGAGGCAAGTTAATATAATCCCCAAATAAATACCAGTATTGCTAATACCTCTTTTGATCCAAGTCGTAAAGTCCTGGGACTCATTAAACTTCATGACGTTTTTTAGGTTTAATGTAATGTGGGTACCAAGTATGTGTACATAACCGTCAAGCTAGATTCAGTGCAGACTGGGGTCAATTCCAACAGCAACTCATAACACAAGCCAAAATATACAGACAAATCAGTTCAGTGATTCGAAATTTCATAGAACAAGGCATATCACTACCAGAACACAGTGAAAATTGATCTTCAAAAGTAAAGAAAAAAATTAAAATTCTAATTGTTTCTCATAGACAGGGCCTGTATGTTATTATTACTAATAAATATTTGAGGTGCTTGTACTTCACACTTATTTAGGATACATTTAAGCACCAACTTACATGGACAAATAAGCAGAACATAGACTAACAAATCAATTGTTTAAGGATCTCTAGAATATACTTAAATATTTAAATTGTGAACTCATGTTAGACTGCTATTTATTATTAAAATAAATATTAGTGATTCCCAGTCACTTATATGCAGTGAAGTCTTGGTTTCTTTATTAGTATAATTATCAATTTATTAACTATGGATATAATAAATATTAAGGAAAATAAGCAGAGAATTATGACAGGGTATGAATTCATACACACACATTACACACACACATACACACACAGAGAAAGAGAGAGAGAGAAAGAACCTGTTGGTAATGTACTATTTTTACTCTTAACATTATAGTATATTTACCAGAGAATTTTTTTAATGAGAATATTTTTAATTCTTAATCAAAATTTACATTTATTTAACATTTTGCCTATCTTCAAACAACCTAACACACAAATGTTTCTAAAGGGAGTACGTAGCAATATTGAGTGAAATTAATACATATGGAAAGGATGGTCCACTTTCATCTCTTTGCCTTCATTTTAATTTATAAAAAATAACATTAAAATCAATATCCTATGTGTAGTATAATGTGTGGAGGTCTATTTACATGAAATCTATATTTCGTCTTATCTTTCTATATTCTCTTTATTGTCTTTCTTCTTCTCTTATATATTTTTTAACTTTTCATTGTTTCCAATACTTATTTGTTCACAGAGTGAATTAATAAAGAATTACTGTTTTGTCCAATAATGTAGTTTGTACATAATGAAACTTCAGATTGTACCTTTTATTGCTTTATTCAAAAAGGATCTATTGATTTAAATTTTAATGACTTCCTAAAAGAAAATACAAAAAGTACCCTTTTATTATAGACCAGTAAACAGATTAGATAAAGATACAATTATGAAATAACTCATACAGTAAGATGGTGCTGCAAAAAACGGTGTGTATTCCCATCATCATTACAAAGTGTTGAGTCAGCACATGTGACTCAATAGATAATTGTGCAAAACTGGGTGTATTGCTTTTCCTATTGATGCAATGAAACAGCCTGAAAAGGACAACTTAAGGAAGACAGGGTTCACTGTGAATCCTACTTGAAGGGTACAGTCCATCTTAACTAGCTGTCAAGGTGGCAGAAACTTGACACAGCTAGTCACATTGCATTCAACAGCCAGGAAGAAAACGCTACTGAATCCTGACACTCAGCTTGTCCTCTCTATTTTATTCAGTCTAGGGCTCAAACCCAGGGAATGTCATTTCTTACATTTGGGGTGGTTCTTCTCACCTCCAGGGTCCTAGTTAGTGTAGTCATTCATAGGAGTGGCCAAAGGCTTATCTCCTAGGTATTCTGAATCTTGTCAAGTTGATAGTCATTATCAATCATCAAAATGAGAAAGAATGTTATCAATATCTATGGATGTTCTTCTACTACTAGAAATAAAACCTTCTCTAGGAATATCTCTTGACCACTTACTAGATCTGAAGGTATCTTTTGTGTTGGTTAAACCAGCAATTAGAAAGAATATCGGAGGATATATAATAAGATGGATTCTGTCACATGTCCCCAAACCATCTCAAAGGAAGAAAGGAAACAAGGTAGGAGACGGGGCACAGAGAGTTATGAGGGTAGAGGTCAGACCTTGAAAGAGTGCGAGGGTGGGGGGGAGAAGACAGAAGGACTGTAGAAAAAAGAGAAACGGTGTGGGGGCATCTCTATGACAAGCTGGCAGCATAAGTCAGGGTAGCTCCTGGGAGGATATGAGGCGTACTCAAGAAGAGACTCTAGTAGCAGAGACTATAGAGACTGAAGAGGACATACTCTAACTAGACTAGTCTCCTAGCAGAAGGAGAGGTACACCAAAATACCCACAAAACTTGGACCCAAAATTTACCCTGCCAACAAGATGTGGAGAAATAAAGATAGAGCTGATAGAGCAGAGATTGGGGGAATGTCCAAACAGTGCCTGGCCCAAACAAAGACCCACTCTACGGAAGAGAGCAAACCTCTGACACAATGAATTATATTCTGCTAAGCTTGCAGACTGGAGCCTATCAGAATTGTCATCTGAGAGTCTCTATCCAGCAGCACCTCAAGACAGATGCTGAGACTCACAGTCAAACATTGAGTGACGGTTAGAGAGACTTGTGGAAAAGTGGGAGGAAAAAGAAAAAGACCTAGAGGTGACAGGAGCTCCACAAGAAGATCAACAGAGCCAACTTACCAGTGCCCAGAGGGGCTTGCTGAGACTAAAGCAACAACCAAGAACCATGCAAGAACTGGACCCAGGCCCCCTACACAAAAGTAGCAGATGAATACTAGGCTTCATGTTTGTTTTCTAGTAAGGGAAGTTGGAACTACTTCTTACAAAGACTCACTTGCTAGCTTTTAGATCACTTCCCCTAGTGGGACTGCCTTGACATGTCACAGGGAGATGATATGCTCAGTCCCTTCACAACTTGTTGAACTGAGGTGGATGGGAAAGGAAGCTCCCCTTTTCTGAGGAATAGGAAAGGAGGGAGGGACTGAGGGAAGGAAAGATAGAGGGAGGAAGGGAAAGATAGAGGGAGAGGAAGAGGCTGAGAGGGGAGGTACGATGGAGTTAACAACCAAGATGTAAACTGAATAAAATATAAAGAAAAAAAATCAAAAGAAAAAATAAAACTTAAAACAGAAAAAAAAATAGTCTCCCAACATGTGACATAAAAAAATTGTGCAGGACAAGACCCTCCAAAACTTTATGAGTAATAATAGCACACAGGCCCTGTCTATGAAAAACAAATAGATTTTTAATTTTTTCCTTTTTTTTTTGAAGATCAGTTTTTACTTTTTTTGGGTAATGATTTGCCTTTGTTCAATGATGTTTCAGAACACACAATCCCATATTGACTGGCATGCACCATAAAGACTTTTATATTGTGCAGTCATATTGATTAACATAGACAGGAAAGAAGGGGGTATTCTGATTGGACAAATTCCATCTTTTGAAGCCATGGGTATTTGGCACAGTTTTTAATGTCAAGTGTACGTTATAATTTATTCAGTCTTGCCTTTTGTTCTTTTCCACCCTCAACCTTAAATAATACAGTGCAATATTAGGTGTTTGAATTTATTAGTATTCATCAAAGAGTACTTCTGGCAGAATTATATCACAAAGACTGACAAGGGTATGTATAAAACAGTACATGTGTAAGCCAGCAAAAAAGGTACATTTAGTGAGAATGTCCATTATATAACAGAAACTATTTTTTTTTTTGATCAAATAAAATTACGGAGGCGCCATGCATAGTACTGTTGCTGAAGGCTATCATAAACCCTGATTTTCATGGGGTTATATGGTCTTTTCACCAAGGGAAAAAATTTCTTTATTTAACTTGCCAAAGTATTGAAACAGTTTGGGGATGGAGACCTTTATTTTTCCAATAAAAGAAAAGAATACCTACCACTTTTGCTTTTATATGTAGATGGAATAAAAATGCAGAAGGTATTATAACATTGCACTGAAAACATGTGCTGCTTTTTGTTCTTTATAAATGTGTATCATGTGAATGTCACATTCTTTTTTTATGTGTCTCTTAAAAACAGGAAGATAAGTCTGTCAGTTACAACAATTTAATTTTAAAATATCTTTATGAATGCTAATATGTAAATAACAAGGGTAGGAAAGCAATTAGTAAACCTCCTGTCATTAATCCATTGTTCATTATTCAAAATCATAAATTTCTACCTTCTCTGTGAGAATGAAAACGAATTTCAAATAACTTGGTAATCCATTATACATTACAGACCCTTCTTGAAAATAAGAGTTACATGCTACTGACTATTTGAGTCACACCTGGGTTGATTTTCATTAGGAGCATGTGAATATTCAGAATATCTAATAGCTCTAAAGCCTTTCAGTCAAAAAGTTAAACATTTCACCAGCAAAAGGTTTTATTTCTTTTTGTGAGTAAGATTTCATCTATGTATGTGTGTGTAGATAGATAGATAGATAGAGATGCTATCAGAAAAAATTAACGTAAGATTTTGAATCTTCTATAAACATAGCTGAGCAAATGTCTTTGCTTTGGTGGAACATCTTTAGGGTATATACCCAGGAGTGGTATCGCTGGATCTTGAGGTAACTCTACTCCTAATTTTCTTTTTTTTTAAATTTTTTATTTAACTTTTATTAATTACACTTTATTCATTTTGTATCCCCCCATAAGCCCCTCCCTCCTCCCCTCCCCATCCTACCCACCCTCCCCTTTCTGCATGCATGCCCCTCCCCAAGTCCACTGATAGGGGAGGTCCTCCTCTCCTTCTTTCTTTCTTTTTTTTTATTATTTTTTTCTTTTTAGTTACATTTTGTTAACTCTGTGTCCCAGCTGTATC
>NW_026585895.1:35669408-35673492 GCF_907164565.1 Psammomys obesus
CCTGTGCCCAGATATATTTGGTCCTTGTAGAGCTCCTATCCTTTCCACATCATACTAACTTCCCTTCTTTCATTCTAAGAAAGCACCATATTGATTTTCAGAGTGGTTGTACAAGTTTACATTCCCATCGGCAAGGAGTGTTCCCTTTTCTCCACATCCTCTCCAGCATGTGTTGTAACTTGAGGTTTTGATCTTAGCTATTCTGATGGGTGTAAGGTGAAATCTCAGGGTCCTTTTGTTTTGCATTTCCCTGATGACTATGGACATTGAGCATTTCTTTAAGTGTTTCTCTACCATTCAATATTCCTCTACAGAGAATTTTCTGTATAGCTCTGTAGCTCATTTTTTAATTGGATAACTTGCTTAGTTGGTGTTTAACTTCTTGAGTTCTTCATATATTCTGGATATTAGTCCTCAGTCAGATATAGGGTTGGTGAAGATCCTTTCCCAATCCATAGGCTGTCATTTTGTTCTGCTGACAGCGTCCTTTGCTTTACAAAAGCATTTCAGTTTCATGGGGTCCCATTTATTGATTGTTGCTCTTAGAGCCTGCACAGTTGGTGTTTGGTTCAGGAAGTTGTCTAAATTTCTTTCCCCAAATCAAACTTTAAAGCTCATTACTATTGTGCTTGCAACTTTTAAGAGCAGTTTAAACAAATTTCTGTATTTCTGACATTTTCACATTAGGGGAATGGTTCAATTTAGCTTAATTAAGCACTGTAGATCTGATTTTTTTTAATTAGAAAATTTTGCAATTAAAAAGGTAAAAGCAACAGATTAGCAATGTATACTATACTGTTTTAAAATAAAATGTATTGATATAATAAATGAAACAAACGTTGAAAGCATTTTTGTCATTGTTATTCTATCCTTCGATATGTATGATTTATGAATGTCTTAAATATATTCTGAAAATATATGTTGATCATGTTAATTTTTAAAACAAAACAAAACAAAAAACCCAAACATATAGCCAATTTCAGTTGGAGATTGTAGTTTTCTCATTTCAATTTGGTTTTCATAGTCATAGATTAGCTCTTTTTTACACAAGGTCGGTCTACTTTGTAGTCCAGACTGGCCAGAAATTTACTATGTAACTCAAGTGGCCCTCAAATTCCTGTCAAATCTCTCTAATTCTGAGGTTTGAAAATACAGGAGGGAAGGGGGGGCAAGATGGCGGCACCGGGAGAACACCTTGTCTGAGAAGCAGGACAACACACTCCGTGCAGCGACCAGGAGACTGAACTCTGGGCCCTAAAACAACAGCGATCGATCGTGTTTCCCAGGTGAGGGGAGGCTCCCACGGCGTGGGAAGCGGTCGGGTCCACTCTTGGCTGCCCAGCCAGAACCCGGAAAAGAACCCGGCTAACGCGGGCTTTGGGTCTCCAGGCTGGCGCCACAAGCCTGCTTGTCCCGATCAGTTTCCCAGGCTGATCAGTGGGCACAAGGGTGCCTGAGGCTGAGAGTTCCAGTTGCAAAAAAACCCTACGGGGAAGCAAAGTTACCAGTCTGGTCACAGGTCACCCAGTCTTTCCCTGGAAGGTCTCTCGGACCACAGGTACCTGCTTCCATCACAATTGAGCTCCTGCCATGCACGGATTGCAGCTGCACGCCCAGCTCAAAATCCCTACTCCCTCTTCGGAGGAGGCAGGAGGCGGCCAGCAGAATCTGCCACAGACCACATTGTCTGTACCCCAACCCGAGATCGGGGCTGAGAAAACCCAATCCTTTCGGGCACTCCCCCAAACACCGCCATAACCCTGCCACAGCTGAGCAGAAGGATAAAGAGGCGCACAGCGGCTTCATAGTGCCGGAACTCCAGTGCTGCCGGCCGCTCCTAGCAAATAAACTACAGCTCGGGATCTGGGACTGTGGTCATTCTACACATCCTGAGATTATCCTGGGTCCAGCGCAATAAGGTCTAACAGCAAGTTCTATCACCGACGCCCCCAACCGACCCCTGGCAAAGAAATGCCGGCTCAGGGCTCAGGATCCGACTGAGAAGCCCCAACCCCTGCTGGCACTCCCCTGAGAGCACCTCCATAAACTTACCCTAGCAGAGGGGAAGGTCAGAGGGGAAGGACAGAGAGGCAGCCTGCCAAGGACACAACACCCTCTCTCCAGCTCACCCAGTGGCCCCTAGCAGAGAAACCCAAGTTCTGGATCTGAGGACACTCAACCCTACCCAGTACTCTCTTGGGATCAGCAAACATAGATTCTACCACTAGGCTGCTTCTGGCAGAGAGATCTGGGCCCGGGATCAGGGATTGAGTACACTCATCCAAACTCTTTCCCGTGCCACCCAGGGACCAGTCAACATAACCCCTCTTGGCAGAGGGAAAGGACAAAGAGGCAGCACACAGGAAAGGTGGACACCGAGTCCTGCGGCCACAGTGTCACAGAGCTGACTGTTAGCCTACTCGTGCACTTCCGAAGCAGGACCAAAACAGAGAGTAGTGAGCAAGGGGAACCCCTGTGCATTCTAACTGGTCCTGCAAGAGAGTGAGTGAGCCTTCTAGGGAGAGATTGCCCCAGACCCAGGGCCTCTCCACAGAAGCAACCAGACAAGATCCTGCTACCCACACCCCTAGTGTGGGCATCATAGGGATTCTTGGGATAGCGACCCCAACATTGAAGCTTCTGCCTTGCAGGTCCACCAGGGTAATCCAGTCAAACAATCCCTGGATCTCAGTCAGAACTGTGTAATAGTGGCTTGCAGGCCACTGCAATAGTCAGAGAATCCGCGCATGCACACTGCGCCTGCTAAAAGCGCACACGAATAGCGCCAAAGTCACATTCCTTACTTAGGCAAAACTGAAAACACAGTGACACTCCCAAAGCAGTGAACCTCTCTCATCTTCCTGAAAAAACAGTCCAGAAAACAGAAAGAGAGGATCATAGCCCAAACTACAATCTCGAGGAACAACCAGTGAGGATTATAAATAACCAGATGGCTAGAGGCAGATATAAGAACACTCCCAACAAAAATCAGGACATAATGACCTCACCAGCAACCCCACAAAAAAATGGACACTTCAATTCACTAGATATACAAGAAAGCGACCTCAAAACTATGTTTCTCCAGCTATTAGAAGCCCATAAGGATGAAATGAACAAAGCCCTCAGAGAAATAACCAAAGAAATCAAGACTAACCAAGAGGAAACAAATCGTGCTCTCAGAGAAATGAACACAAAAAATGAGGCAAACAGAGAAGAAATACACAAAGCTCTCAAAGAAATGTCCACACAAATGAAGGCAAATAAAGAAGAAATAAACAAAACTCTCATAGAAATACAGGCAATTATACCCAAAGAAGTAGAGGCACAATTAGTGATACATAGAGAGGAAACGGACAAAAAAATAGAAGCTATCATTGAAAAGAAGGAGTCCACATTCAAACAGATGAAGGAAATGGTGCAAGACATGAAAACAGAATCAGAATCAATAAAGAAAACACAAATAAAAAAAACCCAGGAGCTGGAGAACATAGACAAAAGATCAGGCACCACAAAGGTAAGCATCACCAACAGAATACAAGAGATGGAAGAAAGAATCTCAGGAGCCAAAGATACACTTGCGGAAATTGACACGTCTCTCAAAGAAAAAATAAAATCAGAAAAGTTCAAAACACAAAACATCCAAGAAATCAAGGACACCATGAAAAGACAAAACCCAAGAGTAATAGGAGTAGAAGAAAAAGAAGACATCAGGCTCAAAGGTCCGGAAAATATATTCAAGAAAATTATAGAAGAAAACTTTCCCAACTTAAAGAAGGAGATGGCCATAAACATACAAGAGGCTTACAGAACACCAAGTAGACTAGACCAGAAAAAAAATTCTTCATGTCACATCATAGTCAAAACCCTGAACCTACAAAACAAAGAAAAAATTCTAAAAGCAGCAAGGGAAAAAGGCCAAGTAACATATGAAGGTAGACCTATCAGAATCACACCAGATTTCTCAACAGAAACTATGAAAGCCAGAAGGGCCTGGACAGAAATCATACAGTCCTTAAGGGACCACAGATTCCAACCCAGACTACTATACCCAGCAAAACTTTCAATCAACATAGACGGAGAATTC
>NW_026585895.1:35673502-35679691 GCF_907164565.1 Psammomys obesus
CCAAAGAAAACAACTACATCGAAGGAAACAGAGGAAATAGATAACTATACACACACACACACACACACACACACACACACACACACACACAAAACCCACAAAAGAAGACAAGCAATGAAACTCAGTGACACCACCAACACCACATCTAAAGTAAGTAACAATTTTTGGTCACTAGTTTCTATCAATATCAACAGACTCAACTCCCCAATTAAAAGACACAGACTAACAGAATGGTTGCGGAAACAGGATCCATCATTCTGTTGCATCCAAGAAACACACCTATGCAACAAAGATAAACACTACCTCAGAGTAAAGGGTTGGAAAAATGTCTTTCAAGCAAATGGTCCCAGAAAACAAGCGGGGGTAGCCATCCTAATATCTAATAAAATAAACTTTCAACCCAAGTTAATCAAAAAAGATAAGGACGGCCACTATATTCTTATCAAAGGAAAAATCCACCAAGAGGACATTACAATTTTGAATATCTATGCCCCAAATACAAGAGCACCTACATTCGTAAATGAAACAATATTAAAGCTTAAATCACACATTGATCCTAAAACCCTAATAGTGGGAGACTTCAACACTCCACTCTCACCAAGGGACAGATCAACTAGACAGAAAACAAATAGGGAAATAAAAACACTTACAGAGACCCTAAATCAAATGGACCTAATAGATGTCTACAGATCTTTTCATCCAAACTCAAAAGAGTACACCTTCTTTTCAGCACTGCATGGAACCTTTTCCAATATAGTTGGTCATAAAGCAAGCCTCAACAGATACAAAAAGATTGAAATAATCCCTTGTATTCTATCTGACCACCATGGACTTAAGCTGGACCTCAACAACAACAGAAATAACAAACAGCCTACACGCACATGGAAACTGAACAGCTTGTTACTCAACGACAGCTGGGTTAAGGAAGAAATAAAGAAAGAAATTAAAGACTTACTAGAATTCAATGAAAATGAAGGCCCAACATACCCAAATTTATAGGACACATTGAAAGCAGTGCTCAGTGGAAAATTTATAGCACTAAGTGCTGCAAGAAGAAATTCGTAACATCACATACAAACAACTTAATGGCCCAACTGAAAACCCTAGAAAAAAAAAGAAGTAGATACACCCAAGAGGAGCAGAAGGCTGGAAATAATCAAACTCAGGGCTGAAATCAATCAATTAGAAACAAATAAAACTATTCAAAGAATCAATGAAACAAAAAGTTGGTTCTTTGAGAAAATCAACAAGATAGACAAACCCTTAGCCAAACTAACTAAAAAGCAGAGAGAATCTATCCAAATCAACAAAATCAGAGATGAAAAGGGTGACATGACTACAGACACAGGAAATTCAAACAATCATTAGGTCATACTACAAAAGCCTATATGCCACAAAATTTGAAAACCTAAATGAAATGGACAATTTCTTGATAGATTCCATCTTCCAACATTAAGTAAAGATCAGGTAGAAAGACTGAACAGCCCTATATCCCCCAAGGAAATTGAAGCAGTCATTCACAGTCTCCCCTCTAAAAAAAGCCCTGGGCCAGATGGTTTCAGCGCGGAATTCTACCAGACCTTCAAAGAAGTGCTCACACCAATTCTCCTCAAACTATTCCACAAAATAGAAACAGAAGGTACATTACCAAACTCATTCTATGAAGCAACAGTCACCCTGATACCTAAACTACACAAAGACCCAACAAAAAAAAGAGAACTTCAGACCTATCTCTCTTATGAATATTGACGCAAAAATACTTAATAAAATACTTGCAAACCGAATCCAAGAACACATCAAAGATATCATCCACCACGCCCAAGTAGGCTTCATCCCACGCATGCAAGGGTGGTTCAATATACAGAAATCCATCAATGTAATCCACCACATAAACAAACTGAAGGAGAAAAACCACATGATCATCTCCTTAGATGCTGAAAAAGCATTTGACAAAGTCTAACACCCATTCATGTTTAAAGTCTTGGAGAGATCAGGAATACAAGGCACATATCTAAACATAGTAAAGGCAATATACAGCAAGTCTATTGCCAACATCAAACTCAATGGAGAGAAACTTAAATCAATTCCACTGAAATCAGGGACAAGACAAGGCTGCCCACTCTCTACCTAACTCTTCAACATAGTACTTGAAGTCCTAGCCAGAGCAATAAGACAACTAAAGGAGATCAAGGGGATACAAATCAGAAAGGAAGAGGTCAAAGTGTCATTATTATAAGATGATATGATAGTATATATGAGCGACCCCAAGAATTCAACCAGAGAACTCCTCCAGCTCATAAACACCTTCAGCAAAGTGGCAGGATACAAAATCAACTCAAAAAAATCAGAAGCCCTCCTGTATACCAAAGACAAAAGGGCCGAGAAAGAAATTAGGGAAACAACACCCTTCACAATAGCCACTAATAACATAAAGTATCTTGGGGTGACACTAACCAAGCAAGTGAAAGACCTGTTTGAGAAAAACTTCAAGTCTCTGAAGAAAGAAATTGAAGAAGATATCAGAAGATGGAAAGATCTCCCATGCTCATGGACTGGTAGGATTAACATTGTGAAAATGGCCATCCTGCCAAAAGCAATCTACAAATTCAATGCAATTCCCATCAAAATACCAACTCAATTCTTTACAGACCTTGAAAAAAGGATTCTCAGCTTCATATGGAGAAACAAAAAACCCAGAATCTCCAAAACAATCCTGTACAACAACAGATCATCTGGAGGTATCTCCATCCCCGATCTCAAGTTGTACTACAGAGCAATAGTAATAAACACTGCATGGTATTGGCATAAAAACAGAAAGGAGGATCAATGGAACCGCATAGAAGACCCAGAAATAAACCCATACACTTTGAATACTCAATTTTTGAAAAAGAGGCCAAAATCATTCAATGGAAAAAGACAGCATCTTCAACAAATGGTGCTGGTCCAACTGGATGTCCACATGCAGAAAAATGAAAATAGATGTATATTTATCACCCTGCACAAAACTAAAGTCCAAGTGGATCAAAGACCTCAACATAAAACCAGATACTCTAAATCTGTTAGAAGAAAAAGTGAGGAACAGCCTAGTACTCATTGGCACAGGAGACAACTTCCTGAACAGAACACCAACAGCAAAAGCTCTAAGAGCAACAATCAATAAATGGGACCTCATGAAACTGAAAAGCTTCTGTAAAGCAAAGGACACTGTCATCAAAACAAAACGCCTGCCTACAGATTGGGAAAGAATCTTCACTAACCCTTTATCAGACAGAGGACTAATATCGAGTATATACAAAGAACTAAAGAAGCTGAAAAGCAGCAAACAAAGTAATCCAATTAAAAAAAATGGGGAACAGAGCTAAACAGAGAATTCTAGACAGAGGAATATCGAATGGCAGAGAAACACTTAAAGAAATGCTCATCCTCATTAGCCATCAGGGAAATGCAAATCAAAACGACCTGAGATATCACCTTATACCCATCAGAATGGCCAAGATGAAAAACTCAAGGGACAACACATGCTGGAGAGGTTGTGGAGAAAGGGGAATCCTCCTCCACTGCTGGTGGGAATGTAAACTGATACAACCACTCTGGAAATCTATCTGGCGCTTTCTAAGACAATTAGGAATAGTGCTTCCTCAAGACCCAGCTATACCACTGTTAGGTATATACTCAAAGTTTGCTCAAGTACACAAAAGGGATATTTGTTCAACCATGTTTATAGCAGCTTTATTTGTAATAGCCAGAACCTGGAAACAACCCAGATGTCCATCAACGGAGGAATGGGTACAGAAATTGTGGTATTTTTACACAATGGAATACTACTCAGCAACCAAAAAGGAGGAAATCATGAAATTTGCAGGCAAATGGTGGGATCTAGAAAAGATCATCCTGAGTGAAATATCCCAGAAGGAGAAAGACAAACACAGTATATACTCACTTATATAGACCTATAAGATATGATAAACATAATGAAATCTACACACCTAAAAAAGATAATCAAGAGAGCGGACATGGGGTAAGATTATCAATCCTCGTTTAGAAAGAGAGATGGGATACGCATTGAACATATGACATGAGTCTATTGAGCGCATTGGAAAGACTCTAACTAGCAGTGTTTTCAAAGCAAAGACTCATGACCAAACCTTTGCCAGAGTACAGGGAATCATAAGAAAGAAGGGGAGTTAGTCTGATGAGGAAAGGATAGGAGCTCCACAAGGACCAAATATATCTGGGCACAGGGTCTTTTCTGAGACTGACATGCAACCAAGGACCATGTATGAATGTAACCTAGAACCTCTGCTCAGATGTAGCCTGTGGTAGCTCAGTAACCAATTGGTTTCTCATAGTGAGGGGAACAAGGACTATTTCTAACAGGAACTCAATGACTGGCTCTTTGGCCTCCCCTCCCCTCAAGGGAGGAGCAGTCTTGTTTGGCCCCAGAGGAGATCTTTGCCGCCAGTCCTGAAGATACCTGATAAAACAGGATCAGGTGAATGGGGAGGAGGTCCCCCCTATTAGTGGACTTGGCAAGGGGCACGGTGGAGATGAGGGAGGGAGGGAGGGACTGGGAGGGAATGAGGGATCGGGACACGGCTGGGATACAGAGTTAATAAAATGTAACTGATAAGAAAAAAATAAGAAAAAATAAAAAATAAAAAAAATACGGGGGGGGAGTCATTATTCATGGCTAAAAATGTCTCTTTTCAAACTGAGTTAGAAAAATTAATTAAATAGTATTCTAAATGATTACCCAGTGATCATTTTTTTAGGGCATGATACATATGACAACATAGTTATAAAGTGTTGTAAACTTACATAGGTCTATAATATATAATATATACTACATGTAGAACTCATGTTAGAAGTATTATCATACTAATAAATATGATAGGAAGGACTGTTAATTTCTACTGTATTTGTTTAAATAATTATAACAATTATTCAGTTTACATACTTATTATTTTTTATTTATTATTTATTACAATTTATTCTCTTTGTATCCCAGATGTAGCCCCCTCTCTTATCTCTTTCTGTTCCCACCCTCCCTCACTAGTCCTTCCTCTGTCCCTCATTTCCCCTGTCCAATAATAGGGGAGATACTCCTTTCCTATTATTTGACCCTAGCCTATCAGGTCTCAACAGGGCTGTCTGGATCCTCTTTCTCTGTGGCCTAGTTAAGCCACCTAGCCAGGGGAGGTGATCAAAGAGCAGGCCACTGAGTCCATGTCAGAGACAGCCCTTGCTCTCCTGACTAGGGAACTCAAATGGAGACTGAGCTGCTCATGGGCTACATTTGAGCCAGGGGTCTAGGTCATTTCCATGCTTGGTCCTTGGTGGACTCATCCGTCTCTGCAGGACCCCCTGAGCCTAGATTTTTTTGCCTCTGTTGCTCTTGTGGAATTCCTGTCCCCTACAGGTCTTTCATCTCCCCTTCTTCCATACGATTTTCTCACTCTGCCCAAAGTTTGGCTGAGTCTAGCATCTGCTTTGATACCCTGCTAGGTAGAGTCTTTCAGAAGCCCTCTGTGGAAAATGAAGGTACAACTTATCCAAGCTTATGGGATACAATGAAAGGATTGTTAAGAGGAAAGTTCATAGCACTAAGTGCCTTCATTAAGAAATTCAAGACATCTCATACAAGCAATTTAAAGGCTCACCTAAAAACACTAAAAAGAAGAAGAAAAAGAAGAAGACACATCCAAGCGGAGTAGATGGCTGGAAATAATCAAATTCAGGGCTGAAATCAATAATTAGAAACATAGAGAACAATCCAAAAATCAATGAAACCAAGAACTGATTCTCTGAGGAAATCAAGTTGATAGATAAAGCCTTAACCAAACTAACTAAAAGGCAGAAGGACACTATACAAATCAAAAAAAATCAAAAATGAAAGGTGGGACACAATGATATACACTGAGGAAATCCAAAGAATCATTAAGTCCTACTTTAAAAGCCTAGACATAACAAAATTTGAAAATGTAAATGAAATGGACAATTTTCTTGATAGATTCCATTTACCAAAGCTAAATCAAGATCAGGAAAATAAATTAATTACTCCTATATCTCCTAAGAAAATAGAAGCTACACAACAAGGACATTTGTTCAACCATGTTAATAGCAGCTTTATTTGTAATAGCCAGAAACAACCCAGATGTCCATCAACGGAGGAATGGATACAGAAATTGT
>NW_026585895.1:35680091-35771138 GCF_907164565.1 Psammomys obesus
GATACAGCTGGGACACAGAGTTAACAAAATGTAACTAAAAAGAAAAATAAAATAAAAAAAATATGTATAAAGAAAAAAAAAAGAAAATAGAAACTGTCATCAAAACACTCCCATCAAGAAAAAAAAAAAATGTGCAGAACGAGACAGTTTTAGTGCAGAATTCTACCAGACCTTCAAAGAAGAGCTAATACCAATACTCCTTAAACTATTCCACAAAAGAGAAACAAAGGGAACACATAATTATTAAGGTAATATCATTAATGACATAGAAGAGATAGACAAGTATAGAATGACATAATGTATAATCAAAACTAAAAACATAGCCAAATAGAAGCTTACATTCTTATGAAATGTCCTTTCCAAGATAAAAAAAGAAAACTTTTGAAAAACTCTGAAGTAGTTATTGGGAAATAGTCCACAAATTTTCTGTTTATCTTTCATCTCTTAGTGTCTGAATGTGGGACAAATAGTTTTCCCTGGGGAGAAGCACAATTGGTTGTCTAATAACAATTGGTCACCCCTAAGAATCATAACTATGAGTATCATTACAGGGACTGAAAAGGCAGCATTAATGCATTTAGGAACACACACATGCTTGTATACACACGAATGCACACATACACACATGCACACATAAATGTGCACACAGATGCACACACAAACACATACACAATGATAACTAAAAAGAGAACATTAATTTAAAAGAAAGTGTGATAAACACTGAGAGGAAATAGGAACAGGAAGGAGGAAATGATGGATTATAATCGCAGGGAAAAAAAACTCAAAATAATAAAAAAAACATGAAGAAATTAATGTTGCCTCTTTACTCTTATGCTAATACAACCAAATATTATCCACTTCAAATAAACAAAGTATGATAATGAACTGGAATGTGTGTGCTGAGAGAAAAGTGGTTTGGCATTCGTAACGACAGTCACTAAGACATGAGTGCTCTTCAGTGGGGGATGTTGAACAAAAAAGATAGTTACTCTTGGTATTGGGACCTCTGTGTTCCACTGTACTTGCTAATGATGTGGACGACACACAAAGAGGGAGGGGGTAAAATATTCTGACAACATTATGCTACTTTGGTTAGTTAAAAACTAATGAGATTTGGGAGATGCTCCAGATGGCTCTAATCATACTGGAGAATTGTGCAGCCCAGTGGCAGATGAAATTCATTTTTGATAAATGTACATGAAAGAACATAGGAAAATTATAATCTAAATACTCCATGTACACCATGAGGTTTTGATCTTGCGAATTCTCTGAGGAGCAAGGCCTTTACTACTACCATTGATGGTTCAGAGAAGGTGTCCCCTAAGCATGTCTCTTTGGAAACAACTGAGAAGATACTTGAATGTATTGAGACAGAGTTTTGAAAATGCAAATTATTTGGAAAGCTGTTTTGAGACAGATAAAAACGTTTTGCCCATTGCACCAGGATAAGTTTCTTTTGGGTAACAAGAACTGACAGAAACAAGAAAGTCACAGGAGCTTGATGAAATAGTTACTTATTCTTGAAGACTGAAAGACTGTGATAAGAGATCACATTTACATATACTGACAAAGGTTATTATGGTAAAGCTTTTCAGTCACTGAGAATTTTATCTTATCGACAGAACAGCTACTCTCAGACCCTGACAATTAATAAATTAGTTTAAATATTTAGCATTTGATATTGAAAATTCATAGTTTGGTTTGGTTCAGGTATAGAGATGTAAGGGATACATCTTCAATGTGTGCTATTATAGCTTCTTTGTGACATTCATACATAAGAAACAAAAATTATTTTAAAGGACTATGATTCTAATTTACCTCTGAGTGATAGATATAAAGGCAAAATAATGTAGGATATATTATATACATGTATATCTTAAATATATAATTACTTTGTGTTCATAAGAAGTAATTAAAGAATTAGTCAAAATTGTTTTTAAAAACACACACAAAAAACAGGGGTGAAAATGTCATACAGAGCTAAGGTCCATCGATAAAGTTATCAGCTTTAAAAATTTGGATGAAATAATTTAATTTATTTAGTAAAGTACTAGACACTTTTTTGAAAACTGTTTAATTTTTGAAAAAAACATTCCAAAAACCTGTTTCCAAACATATTTCTTTAACAAAGAATATTTGACATCAATCATAACCTATGTAAGGGTTTCTGTTTTTATAACATTTGACAGAAATGTATACATGTTCATAATCTCACATACTGCTTATTTCTTTGCATTATTTTATCTACTTAAAATGTTCAGAAATAAATTTAATTTGTTCAGATGTATGTAAAAATATTTAAATGTGTTTAAATAGTGCTCAATGTTTAAGAACACTATTAAAGTAAAAAAGCTGTTGGGGCAGTGGACAGGGGAACTTCAGAAGAAGTGTGGAGAAAAAGAGGTGTTTAGTATCATTCCCATCACAAGTGTGTCCCTCTAAATGACACATAGTTTCCCATGAGTTTGAGTAGACAGATTCAGTGGGTCATCTTCAGCTTCTGAAACCATTAAATCTTCTGCACAAATGTGCATGGATGCCCTCTGATTCTCAGTATCCCTAGAAGCCAACTCTTCTCCAAATACTCCTAAAAAAAAAAAATGACAAATCACACCAACATGCTATTAACCTTTTACTGAAGAGTTTGTAGAAGTGAAATGAATAATATTAGTCGTAACAGTCAAATGGCTCCATTTCATTTTGTGAAGTGTGATTTTTCCCTTCTGAGAAAGACACAGCAGGGTAGCAGAGCTCTGGGCATTCACAAATAACTCCAAACATTCCCTAAAAGCACCTGAGCATTGACAGCTTTACTTCACGGAAGAACTGGTTACAAGGTAGTGTTAGTTTAAGTTTCTGATTTGTTAAAAACAAAAAGTATGATAATAAATCCCTTTGTAAAAAAATCATTTCTAAGAAAAATGATGCAAGTCAATGAGTCTAAAAACCCCCTTAACATGGAAAACTTTGGTCAAATTTTTCATAGGATGTCAGAAGCAAGCCAAATATTTTAAGTATCTGATTCCTTTTTCTTCTTAAAAATAACTGTTAATTTTCACAAGAGCCCTGGGCTCAGGAAAATGCATAACAAAATGAACGCATGGTTCATTCAGTGGACCCTATAAGTAGAGGGAAAAAACACTATCTTACATTTCCCCCAATAAAAGTGAGAAGAGAATCCTATTTCAAGGGCACTTTACCAAATCACAGTGTGTTTCATGTGAATGATTCGATACATGAAACATCTATTGTTCCTATTCAGCAAAACCACAGCTAAAGAAATGGAATCCACCGTATTGGAGCTAAAATAGAAAAGCCAATTGAGCTTTATCTAGCCTTCCACAGTGAAAGAATATGAGAAAAACAGGGGCATCTTATATATTATTGCTCATTTGATGTGTGTGACCAGCATTTGTACAATTTACACCATAAATTCCCATTAGTGAGAGTTAATCTTTCCCCTAGGAGTTTTTCTCTCTTTACGTTTCTTGGCTTTATGCAATCTCTAATATCTATTCAAACAGGAAAAGTCTATCCTTAATTAATAAATGCATGTGGAAAGGAGTGAATAAATGAATAGTTTCATTGAAAACTGCATTGAAAAGGATGTGAATCTGTATTTAGAAGGGAAGAATATCATAGATGACCCAGCCCAGATTTGTTATCCACGTGTCATGCAAATTTTGCAAAACAAAAACAAAAACAAAAACAACAACAACAAAAAAGTTTCTCATTATATGCTAACCAAAACTTAAGTCCAAATGGAGCACATGATAAATCTGAGACATTTCTGGCAACACTAATGCAGCCATGGTTTGAACATTCTTTACTTCTTGATGACTTACATGCGCAAACAGTGGAGCACTTCAGCTCAGAGCAGAATGCATGGAACATAGTGGTTTTTGTCTTCCTTTCCTTTCTCTTTCTTTCTTTCTTTCTTTCTTTCTTTCTTTCTTTCTTTCTTTCTTTCTTTCTTTCTTTCTTTCTTCTTTCTTTCTTTCTTTCTTCTTATTATCATCATCACCATCATTTATAATTTATTTACTTTGTATATTAATTGTAGCACCCTCCCTCATTTTCTCCCATTTCCACCCTCCTTCCCTCTTCCTCTCCCATCCCTCTCCACTAGCCCACTGACAGGGGAAGTCCTCCTCCCCTACTGTCTGACCTATCAGATCCCATCATGACTGCCTGGATCTTCTTCTTCTGTGAGCTGGCTAGGTTGCCCCACCAGGGAGATGCGATCAAGAAGCAGGCAACCGAGTTCATGTCAGAGACTGTCCCTTCTCTTCTGCTCTTCTCCTCTTACTAGGGACCCCACATGGACACTGAGCTGTCTGTGGGTTACATCTTGGCAGAGGGTCTAGGTTCTCTCTATGTATGGTCTGTTTGATATATCAGTCTTTGCAGTTGCCCGGGGCCCTGTTTTGTTTGTTTGTTTGTTTTGTTGCTGTTTTTCTTTGTTGGTCTCCTTGTGGGGCTCATGTCCCCTCTGGGGTCATTATATCTTCCCTTTCTTCCATAACACTCCCTGTGCTCTGTCCAAAGTTGGCCGTGAGTCTCTGCATCTGCTTTGATGCAGGGCTGGTTGGAGTCTTTTTAGAGGACATCTGTGCTAGGTTCCCATCCTGTTCCCTCTCTTCTACAACTTCTGGTGTCCATCCTATTTTCCTTTCTGAATGAGAATTAAACATTCTCCCTAGGGTCCTCCTTGTGGTTTAACTTCTTCAGGTCTGTATATTTTAGTATGTTTATCCTATATTATATGGCTAATATCCACTTATAAATGAGTATATACCATGCTTTCTCTCTGTTACTGGGAAACCTCACTCTAGATGATCTTTTCTGTTTTTACAGGACACACAAAAGTTTTGGTTTTTATAGAAATATAATGGCTTAATTAGGGAAAACAACCACATATTTTCTTACTATAATGTCAGCATGCAAGAATCAATTTAGTACATTTTGAATCAAATTTTGTTAGAGTTACTTTTTTATTTCAAAATTTACCAAGTGAGTTACTAACTTGAGTTTCATAAAAAATTCATAAATGTTTTAGCTGATATTTAGTACATAATTTCTAACAGTTTCTGAAATAGTTCTAAACACTTTTCTGATATTTTGCATTCACTGTATACTTATTTGAAGTGGTTTTTCAACAATGATCATTCTCAAGTTAAAATATTGGTAACTCTGGGTAATATTGACGATGCATTAGATCCTAAATATCAAAGTCAATATTTTAAATAAACAAATTTGCCCATCTTATTTTTTGCAAAATTGTTGTTTTATTTAATAAATGGTAAAATTCCATGCATGACAATTACTTTATAATTATTAAATTTATATTTTGTGCAAGCGCATGTATGGACATCAGAGACAGCTTGCAACATTAGTCTTATTCTACCATGTGATTTCTTGAGACAGGGATCAAACAGACTGTCAGAGTGGTGTCACATGCCTGTACCCAGTGATATATTTTGCTGTCCCTGCCAAAGAAATTTTTAAAAATAAAATTATTATATTTTATCAAAAATTTTTGATTTTATACTTATATGTTTTATATAAATGACTTCACAAAAATCTTTTCACTGTAGATAAATTGTGATTAAAAATTCAAAAGCTTCAATATAGAAGAAAGTAGAAAACATAAAAGCACAGAAGCTAACTGTGCCTTCAAAACAGCAGATGTCAAAGCGAAGATCCACTGGTCCCTATATCCCAACAATTCATGTATGCATGCTTTTGCTAAAAAGAAGAAATTTGTTTCCTTGTCATTAGTAGATACCGTACATTTTATCATCGTGTGAAATGGAACTTGCTCATTTCTTGATTATTTTTTCTGTTGTTGGCTTTGATTGTCCCAGATTTCAGAGTGACTTGTGTGACTCATTTTCCTCTCACAGCACAGAGATAGTACCAGCTAGAGTTCATGATCATCTCAGTCTTTCTTGTTATCCATAAAAATCTCTTACAATTCAGTTCTGACCACCATTGTTTCTAGTCAAATATTATATCATCAATCAATGAAACCTTTAATTTATTTTGAAACTCATAATTGGAATTGTTTACTTTCTCAGTCTCACTTGTCATTTTCTACATCACATATTCCTCTCATCAAGCTTATCCTATTAATTCTATTTGCCTGATCACCACTCCTCCGCCTTTCTTCACAGTTGCATATTTTGCACTGAAAACTTACATTATCTCATATAAATTTTCCTGATTCAAATTTACTTTTATAGTGTTGTCAGATTTACATCTTTTTGTACCTGACTCTTTACACCCTGATGTCAAAAAGTTTCATTCTCTAACAACCTTTAAATAATTAATTGGCCAGTTTAGCTACTTAATCTCCTAGCATGCAGAGTTAGATGTTCATATTTATGATCCACTCATCCGATCCTCTAAAAAAGAAAAAAAAGTCCTGACAGAGTAAATTCTGAGAACTAATAAGGTCTTAAATGGAAACTGAAGCTTCTTGTGGGCTTGTTAGTAGCCCTTGATGATAAAGTCTATTTCCCTATTATAATTTGCAGATTGCAATTTTATCTTCAAATCCTTACCATAACACAACAAGATGAAGTATAAAACATATGACACATGATATTAGGGTCACTTGTTTGGGAACTTAATTCAAAAGTACTCTGTCTTTTGACAGTTAAGTATCCAGGGAATAAGAGTATTTGTGTGTAAAAAGGAGTAAGTTTTGTGGTCAAGGATGATATTTGATCTTGTGATAACATGGGTCAGAAAAGTTGACTCAGATACTAGAATATTCCATAAGAACCAAATACATCTGGGCACAGGGGTCTTTTCTGAGACTGACACTCCACCAAGACCATGTATGGATATAACCTAGAACCTCTGCACAGATGAAGACCGTGGTAGCTCAATAACCAATTGGTTCCCCATAGTAAGAGGAACAGGGACTATTTCTGACAGGAACTCAATGGTAGGCTCTTTGACCTCCCCATCCCTCAAGGGAGGATCAGTCCTGCTAGGCCACAGAGGAGGACTTTGCAGCCAATCCTGAAGATGTCTGATAAAACAGGGTCAGATGAACTGGGAGAAGGTTCTCCCCAATCAGTGGACTTGGAAAGGGGCAGGGAGGAGATGAGGGAGGGAGGGTGGGATTGGGAGGGAATGAGGGAGCGGGATATAGCTGGGATACAGAATTAATAAAATGTAACTAAAAAAAAAAACAATAAAGAGATTTGAAGTTGGAAAAAAACAACCTCACATCTCTGAAATGTGGTCAAGATTAAATGAGATGTCATATATATAATTTTTGTTATAGTTCTTCTATAAAAATTGAATAATTGGTTCTTATAACGTTCCCAGAAATAAGCATAGCACCTATGTGAGATGTCTAGATGCTTATCAATTATAAACTCTTAGTTTCATTGTGTTACCACATTATTATAGATTGCTTTCCAATATCTTTTTATTCTGAATTTTCAGAAATGGGAAGAATTGACTACTAAAATGAGAACTTAAAAATGAGAATAAGTCATCTTTTTTTTAATTACAATTTATTCACTCTGTATCCTCCCTGTAGCTCCCTCCCTCCCCCCTCCCACTTTCCCTTCCTTCCCCTTCTCCATGCATGCCCCACCACAAGTCCACTCATAGGGGAGGTCTTCTATTCCTTCCTTCTGATACTAATCTATTAGGTCTCATCAGGAATGGCTGCATTGTCTTCCTCTGTGGCCTTGGTAAGGCTGCTCCCTGCTCAGGGCGAGGTGATTAAAGAACAGGCCAATCAGGTCATGTCAGATATAGTCCCTGTTCCCATTACTATGGAACCCACTTGGACACTGAACTGCCATGGGCTACATCTGTGCAGGGGTTCTAGGTTATCTCCATGCATGGTACTTGGCTGGAGTATCAGTCTCAGGAAAGACCCCTGTGCTCAGATTTTTTGGTTCTTTTGCTCTCCTTGTGGAGCTCCTGACCTCTCCAGATCTTACTGTTTCCCACTTTTTTTGTAAGATTCCTTGCACTCTGCCCAAAGGTTGGCCATGACTCAGCATCTGCTTTGATAGTCTGCAGGGCAGAGCCTTTCAGAGGTCCTCTGTGGCAGGCTCCTGACTTGTTCCCTGTTTTCTCTTTCTTCTGATATCCATCCTCTTTGCCTTTCTGGATGGGGATTGAGTATTTTAGCCAGAGTCCTCCCTCTTGATAAGTTTATAAAAAACTAAAGAAGTTAAAAAGCAACAAATTAAGTAATCCAATTACAAATGGGGAAGAGAGCTAAACAGAAAATTCTCTGTAGAAGAATGGAAGAGAAACACTTAAAGAAATGCTCAACGCCATTAGTCATCAGGGAAATGCAAATCAAAATGACCCTGAGATTTCACCTTACATCCATCAGAATGGCTAAGATCAAAAACTCAAGTGACAACACATGCTGGAGAGGTTGTGGAGAAAGGGGAACCTTTCTCCACTGCTGGTGGGAATATAAACTTGTACAACCATTCTGGAAATCAATCTGGTGCTTTCTCAGACAACTAGGAATAGCGCTTCCTCAAGATACAGCTATACTACTCCTAGGCATATATCCAGAAAATGCTCAAGTACACAACAAGGACATTTCCTCAACCATGTTTGTAGCAGCTTTATTCATAATAGCCAGAACCTGGAAACAACCCACATGCCCCTCACCTGAGGAATGGATACAGAAATTGCAGTACATCTACACAATGGAATATTACTCAATAATTGAAACAAACAAACAAACAAACAAGGAATTCATGAAATTTGCAGTTAAATGGCGGAAACTGGAAATATCATCCTGAGTGTGGTATCCCAGAAGCAGAAAGACACACAGGGTATATACTCACTCAGAGTATAGGATAGTATAAGATAGGATAGACCTGCTAAAATCTATACACCTAAAGTCATCTTTTTTTTTTTTTTTAATCTTTTTGTTCTAGTTTCTGGTTTTGGCAATTTGCCAATAATGTTATTTCTACCAACAATTTCAAAAAAGTTGAATAAAAGTCAGTGATTCAATTACCACTCTTTGCTCTTGTAACAACCAAGCACAGCACAGAAAAACAATTGTCAGTGTGTGTGTGTGTGTGTGTGTGTGTGTGTGTGAATAAAATACCTGAAAATAATCAATGAATGTTGTCCTAGTTATTTTTCTATAGCTGTGGGAAGTGCCACGAGGAAAGGTGCTTATTGGTTTGTTACTGATGGCTTGTTTAGCCTGCTTTCTCATCAAGCTCTGGACCATGTGCCAAGAGATGATGCCATCCACATGTGGTTTCTCTCACATATATGGTTTATTAAGGAAACGCCCTACAGATTTGCTTGCAGGCAATCTGTATGAAGATAGATTCTCAATGAAAGTCTCTCTTTCCAGATATCTGATGTCAACTTATCAGAAAACCCTGAATAAACATGAACAATTTTCAAAGAGTCCCTAGCTGTGTGAAATAATCAATCATGGCATTTTATTTCAAACTCCAGAAAAGGGAAGGGGCAGAAAGGGGAGGATTATTAAACTATAGGACACATTTTTAAAAACTTTTTAATTGATTCCTGGTATTCTTCATACTGTGCACCTTAACCCCCATTCATCTTTCTGGCCCTCCATGCTTGCCTTCTACCCTTGCACCCTTCTCTCCAGGGAAAACAGACACACACATGAACAAGATATCTCATCATGGAAGCTTTAATGTGTCACAGTGTGGCACGCAGTATACCGTTAGCACAAACAGTTTTTCTTGCAAACGTTCATTGCAATGAGTCAATGGTGTGGCTCTTAGCCTCTGCCTTCTGCTACGCTATCAATACTGGTCCCTCACTGGAACTCATTTTGGATACCCTGTTGTTACCCTGTTGTGCAGAGATACTTCAGCTTTGGTTATGGAGGACCAGTCCCTTAACATACTCCAGCAGTTCATAGATGGAGTAGATGTTGGGGTGTGCCAGCTCAAAGGCCTAGATCTGGGCTTGGGTTGTAGCTGAGTTAGTCAGCAGGGCCACTCATGCTTATGCCATTGGTGCCAGCTTTCAGTACTACAAAGGAGAGTAGCTGGATCAGATCTATTGCTCTCATGCCTTTGGGGCCTGCTCTCCCATGTTGCCTGGGTGAGGGGTGGAGCCAGCTCTCAGACATCAACATGGCCCATGGCAGGAGCTCATACCAGGGATGCCCACAGTGCCTTTGGTGGCAGCATGGGCCAGGACCATATAAGGCCTTAAATGGCATTTCAAGCTACTCGCATAAGGATGTTTCTCACTACCCTTGAGTCTCCAGTTCTACCTTTCTTTATTGTACAGACACTGTTCTGCTTTTCTTTTCTATCTCTTCACCACTTCCTTGCTCATCTGTCTGTCTTGATGATGGTACCTGGAGCATCTGTCTGTTTTTTATATGGGCAACAAGAGGAAGTCACCTTGGCTGGGTGGCCTTGTTCCTGGCTCATCAATGTTTTTAAGAAGAGAGAAAAGCTTCATTGTTACTTACCACCAGTTTCTCCAATATTTAGTTTGCCTTATATTAGAAAGAACCTTCATTACAAGCATTTGGAATTGATTAGCAAGTTTCAGAGTAGTGACTGCATCCACACAGCTTTGTAACATTTGACAAACAGGTATGTTTTAATATGCTGTGAGAGTAAAAATAAAGTGTCTCAGAGCTGTCTTTGTGCTGTAAGTGTATAGGATGACTCCATTGCTGCAACTGAACTAAAATGAGTGTTTTTCACCAGCCACAATTTGGTAATGCATCGATACATTTTTAATTAAAAATATGTCACAAGCACAATAGTGAAGACATCATATATTTTCCTTAGACTTTCCATTTCTTCAGACCGTAATCAGAATATTGTCTCTGTTAGTTGGTGACAGAATATTTCTGTTAAGATATTTGAGTAAAATCTAGAAACCTAATGCTACAAAACTGCATTTGAGGTTACATGTACTCTGTCACAGGCAATTTATATAGCACCATCAAGACATAACATTTGTCCTTGACAGTACAACAATAGGTAGCAAAAACTCTAATGGGCACTTTTATTATACTTCATTGCTCATGCTGAAGAGCTGGCAAATAATCAGGGTACAATGCATGGAATCAATCAGAGCATACTATTCCCTTAGGAGAGAGGTCAGAATGCCACCTTTATATGCAGAGGATATGAGGTTCACAAGGTGTGTGTTCCAAGATTCATGAGCAGCAGAGAGTATTGCCACATTCACAGAAAAATGCATAGAAAAGCTGCCTTTCATTTTCTAGCATCTTCACTCTCATTTTTAATCAATTAATTAATCAATTAAAATTAATTATAAATAAATAAATTAATTTTATTATAAATAAAATTAACTATAAATAATTATAAATTTTTATTTAAAATAAATTAAAAATAAATTTTAAGTAAAATTTAATTATTTATTATAATTTATTCACTTTGTATCCAGGCCGTCACCACCCTTGTCTCTTCCCAGTCCCACCATCCTCCCTCTTCTCCCCCTAGACCCCTCCCCAGTCCACTGATAGGGGTGGTCCTCCTCCCTTTCTTTCTGACCCTAGCCTGGCAGGTCTCATCCGGGCTGGCTGAAGCCCATAGGCTACTCAGTTTCCAAGTGGGCTCCCCAGTAAGGGTATCAGGGGCTGTCTCTGACATGAACTCAGTGGCTGGCTCTCTGTTCACCTCTTCCTGGGGGCGTGCAGTCCTGCCACCTTCAGTTTCTTTATTAAGTGTCTTAAAGTTTTCAGTTTCTGGGTTACAATTTTACCTAGGTATTTTATATTTTTTTTTTTGTGTGTGGCCAAAATGAATGAGATTGCTTTCATGATTTTTTTTTTCAGTATGTCTCTCCAAAGTAGGAAGTCTGCTGGTTTTTAAATATAATGCGTGTGTGTGTGTCTGCATGCATACTCATATGTGTGCATGTATGCCACAGTAGAGAAGAGAAAGTCTGTGGACAATTTGCTACAGAATCTGTTTTGGGGGTTGGAGAGATGGCTCAGTGGTTGGGAACACTGGCTGCTTCTCCATAGGACTTTGTAAGTGGTAACAGAAAGTGGTTGAGCTGCTGTGAAAATTTGTTTAATTAATCCTAAAATTCTCTGATTCTTTGATTTCCATTTGTCCATACTTAAAAAGATATTGAAGCAGATATTAATACGCAATTACTAATATTCATCATTGTCCCATTCTTGAGACAAAAATATAAACAGCTCAAATGTTCCTCAGTAACCAGAACATAAATAAGACTTACACACAGTCATTAAAAGTACTCAGTCATTAAAAGATCCAAAAATGGATGAGTAACATTTCCATAATGGAAAGAAACCAGGTATAATGATAGGCTACATATTCTTCTATTCCTTATATGAAATTTTTAAGCAAATTCAAGGGCAATTAAATTATGTGTTGATTAAGAGCTTAAGGAAGGGAGGAAATTAGCTTCTAAGTAAAGGTTTTTATGTCAGAAAAATTAAAATGTTTGGAACTAGAGGTTGTAAATACACACAAATGTGAATGAACCAAATACCGCTGAAAACAGTTAATTTTTTGAGTGTGAGTATTATCTCAATAAATCTTTAAATGGAAACACCCAGCATGTGAATTGATGTTTAGCCATGTGTGTGGCTGCTATTCATTCATGGAGTAACACAACACAAGTCTTCTCAATCATTGCAACATTTCACATAATCACCGTTAACTATGTTATCATCGGCCGAGCAGCAATATTAGCCGATATATAAGTATAAAATTTGAAATATTCCCATTTAAGTCCTGAAATATCAGAAACCTTTCTCCAAAGTAAACTGCGAAAGCAACATTTGGATTTTCTTTGATGTGTATACTATATGGAATGATATTAGCATTTTGCAGTGTCCAGTATATCTGATAAAAATTAATGATAACTTGATTTATAGGTTCAGAGTGCAGTTTTGTCTTTACTAGTGTGAAGAAACACTGTATTGGGGCTGTGTTCACACTTGTGTGCTTTCTTTTTCTTTGTTAGATGGGACAATCGGTCTCACAAACAAGTTCTCCTTGTTCTTATCGTTTTCTTAATTCCAACTATGTTAAAGTAATTGAAAAACAGGACTTACGTGATTTTTAGTTGTTAAACTTGGTATTTTTTTTTACATGATTCTGCATTTCAAAATGACACTACTCATTATACTAATTAAAATAGCTATCACTTCATGTAGCTGGAGACTATTTACGAAATTATGGCTTAATTTAATAGTAACATCTATGTAATTTATTGAGAATAATTCATAATATTCTAGGACATTTTGTTACTATGGTGTGAGTTTGTAATTGGTCCATTATTGACCTAGCTGAAGATGAGAACCAAATTGATCAGGCTTCTAATAAATTCCAATTTTGGTATATTTATCAATTTAATTACTATTGGGTTTAATGATCCAATTTTGATTTGTTAATCTATTTTAATGAATTGCAGATACAATGAAACTCAATGCAATAATCAAAAATTTAAATTTAAAAATATATCATATAAATAGGATATTTAGTTGAAGGAGATAGTTGCTGTATTGATTAAAGATAAATCGTTAGAAATAAAATAATTTTGAAAAATATAACGGAAGTTTTCATAGATAGCAAAAGTGTCTTTGGAAATTAAAAAGCTGTGCATTATACAGGAAGCATGTGTAAATAAACTGTTTTTCTTCTGAAAACACTACGAATTTCATGAACTTTAGGCCTTCCAAATTTTTAGTGATCCATGTACCATATTTTTAAAAATCTCATATTGTAATAAGGTGTGTATTTTTTAGAAATTTTAAGCAAAGTTTACAATTTTTATCACACTGTAAACTTCTTCATGCTTTATGTACTACTGCAGAAGACACTCTGGGTTCTGACTGACTGTCAGTGTTCACCTTGCCATTCTGTGTCACGTATTCGATACTGCTGTTATTGATGTAAGGTAAACTTCAAAAAGTTCACACGCTGCAGCAGTTGCCTCTCTGTGCATACCCTGTAAAATTTTAAATGGCTTTTCTTGTTTCAGGTTCAATGCATGCTAGTCATGAAATCTTTGCATTCTCCTTGCCCTAAATATGAAACATTAAACCATCTGTTTTGAATGAAGTTAAATTTTGCAGTTATTCATCCTATTTAACTACTTTCCTGAACTTTTACAGGAATTTATCTACAAGAAATCATAATAGTATATTTTGTTACACTTTGGTTTAGGTTTGTCTGTCATATCTAGCATACACTTATAAATATTCATCACAGTGAGTGAAACTTTTCAAAACATGACACACATTTTCAAAAATTTCAATAAAAAATAACCTAACATAATGTCTTCTAGACAATTTTCCTTCCTCTTTCTTTCTTTCTTTCTTTCTTTCTTTCTTTCTTTCTTTCTTTCTTTCTTTCTTTCTTTCTTCAAATTCGATACAAGCTAAGCATATTTTATTTTATTATTTTATTCATTTATTTAATGTGCATTGGTGTTTTGCCTACATGTATGACTGTGTGACAAATCTTGGAGTTACGGACAGTTATGACGGGCCATGTGTGTGTGTTTGGACTTGAACCCGGGTCCTCTAGAAGAACTGTCAGTGCTCTTAACTGCTGAACCATTTCTCCAGCCCCTATACAAAAGTTTTTCTTCTTCATATAATAATAACTGAATATTTACTATAACTGAAATTTACTATAAATATTTGGTTATTTTTTAAGAACTTAATTAAGGCTTTAGTTTTGGCCATTGCACCAACTTTCTCATATTTAAACCTCCATTACCTAAGAAAATGACAAACTATACAAGACAGATATTAAGTAAATCTTTTTAAATTACAAAAATAGATGCAGGAAATAAGGTCTTAGATATTAAGTCACTGAATAATAAATACTAAAATAACTTATTAATTTTTCAAATTAATTAATGAATATTAATTTAGTGGAAAGATTATAAAACAAAGTGCATATTTTTATCTTAATCTTCAAGATTTATCTAAGATTTTTAGGCATATTTTTAGTTATTTTTTCCACTGATTTTAATATTCTTACGTGTGTGAATATACTTGTTTGTGTGTGATATGCAATGCATTGGCAAATATTTATGTATTATTTATGCTTACTGAGAAGCTGCTTCTAGACATTGGGTAGATTCCACAATCACGTCTAGGCATATTTGTTTCCATTATCTTTTCTCCCAGATGCCTGTGACAGAAAGAACAACAGCCAACAGCCAATGGTTCTAAAACCACCATGCCTTTGAAAACATCTAGAGGGTATAGCATTTCTAGCAGAAGTCACTATTGTTTTTCCAGTGGCTAGGTGTAGGGTAGAGTATGGCAGTTTAGAGATTAGGAAGACAGAGGCTCATCAATGTTCAGATTTAATCAGACACTCCAGCATGAATGCTTTTTTCTCCAGTCACGTTTTATGGACCTTGTATGCTTCAGATTTTGTGATGCTGCCTTTGGTCTTTTTCATCAGTATACACCAGAAATCTATACTGGATGCTGATAGCACTTAGATTATTAACCTAGCAACCCAGCTACTGCTTCTATTATCAGCTAGTTGATGTTTTCTTTGAATTTTCTAGATATACTATTAATATAACTCAGTCTTTCAAAGCCCAAAGTACAGCAGTTGTAGAATGTTCTCCAAACTGTACAGAAGTATATATGTACATACTCACATTATGCCAAGTGATGCCTTCATAATGTGCTGTCTTTTTGCATTTTTATTAATTATTGTTATTTATAACAACTTATTCACTTTGTATACCAGCTTTGTTCCCTTTCCTTGTCTCCTCCCAAACCCACCCCCCCTCCTGTTCTCCCCATATGCCCCTCCCCTAGTCCATTAATATAAGAGGACCTCCTTCCATTCTATCTGACCTTAGCCTATTAGGTCTTATCAGGACTGGCTGCAGTGTCTTCCTCTGTGGCCTGGCAAAGCTGCACAACCCAGGATGAGGTGATCAAAGAGCCTGCCACTGAGTTCATGTCACAGACAACCACTGCTCTCATTACTAGGGAACCCAATTAGAGAATGAGTCTATGGGCTACATCTAAGCAGGGATTGTAGGTCCTCTCCACGCATGGTCCTTGGTTGGGGTATCGGTCATTGCAGGGCCTCAGGCGCAGGTTGTTTTTGTTTGTTTGTTTGTTTGTTTATTTTTGGCCTGTTTGTCTCCTTTTGGAGCTCCTATCCCTTCAAGGTCTTTCTATCTACCCCTTCCTTCAGAAAATTCCATGCCTTCTACCCAACATTTGGCTATGAGTCTCAGTCTCTGCTTTAATACCTCCATCAGTGGAGTCTTTCAGAGGTACTCTGTGGTAGGCTACTGTCCTGTCTTCTCCTGTTTCCAATGTCTATCACATTTGCTCTTCTAAATGAGGATTGAGTATCTTCTCTAGGGTCCTCTTTGTTGTTGAGTTTCTTTAGGACTATAGATTTTAGCATATTTATCCTATATTATATGTCTAATGACCACTTATGAGTGAGTATATATCATGTGTGTCTTTTTGCTCCTGGGTTACCTCACTCAAGATAATCTTTTCTAGTTCCCGCCATTTGCCTGCAAATTTCATGATTTCATGGTTTTTAATAGCTCAGTAGTGTTGCATTGAGTAAATGTACCATAATTTCTATGTTCATTCCTCTATTGAGGAACATCTAGGTTGTTTCCATATTCTGGGTATTATGAATAGATCTGCTACAAACTTAGGTGAGCAAATGTCCTTGTATATTTGATCATATTTCTGATACATGCCTAGGAGTGGTATGGCTGGATCTTGAGTTAGCACTATTCCGAGTTTTCTGAGAAAGCACCAAATTAATTGCCAAAGTGGTTGTACAAGTTTACATTTCCAACAGCAATGGAGGAGGGTTCCACATCCTCTACAGCATGTGTTGTCACTTGAGTTTTTTATCTTAGCCATTCTGAGGGTGTAAAGTAAAATCTCAGGTTTGTTTTGATTTGCATCTCCTTGATGACTAAGGACATTGAACATTTCTTTAAGTGTTTTTCTTACATTCGATATTCCTCTATAGAGTATTCTCTGGTTAGTTCTGTACCCCATTTTTTAATTGGATTACTTGGTTTATTATTGTTTAACTTTTTAAGTTCATTATATATTCTGGATATTAACCCTCTGTCAGATAAAAGGTTGGTGAAGATACTTTCCTAATCTGTAGGCTGTCATTTTGTTCTGATCACAATGTCCTTTGTTTTACAGAAGTTTTCAGTTGCATGAGGTTCCATTAATTGATTGTTGATGAATTGATGAGTATTTTTGTGTCAATGTTCATAAGAGAGATAGATCTGAAGTTCTCTCTTTTTGTTGGGTCTTTGTGTGGTTTAGGTATCAAGGTTAATGTGGCCTCATAAAATGATTTTGATAATGTTATTTCTCTTTCTGTTTTGTAGAAAAAAATTGAAGAGTATTGTAGTTAGGTCTTCTTTGAAGGCCTAGTAGAATTCTGTACTGAAACCATCAGGCCCTGGGCTTTGCATGGCAGGGAGATTTTGATGACTGCTTCTAATTCTTGGAGGATATAGGACTATTTAATCTATTTACCTGATCTTGGTTTAGCTTAGGTAAATAGAATCTATCAAGAAAATTGTCCATTTAATTTAGATTTTCAAATTTTGTGGCATATAAGATTTTGTAGTAAGACCTAATGATTGTTTGAATTTCCTCAGTGTCTGTTGTTATGTCTCCCTTTTCGTTTCTGATTTTGCTGATTTGGATAGTTTCTCTCTGTCTTTTAATTAGTTCAGCTAAGGGTTGTCTATCTTGTTGATTTTCACAAATTACCAGCTCTTGGTTTCATTGATTCTTTGAATTGTTTTCTTTGTTTCTAATTAATTGATTTCAGCCCTTAGTTTGATTATTTCCAATCATCTACTCATCTTGGGTGTTTCTGCTTCTTTTTTTTCCTAGTGCTTTAAGGTATGCCTTAAATTGCTTTTCTCAGATGTCTCAAACTTCTTTCTGGAGGCATTTAGTGCTATGAATTTTCCTTTTAGTAATGCTTGCATTGTGTCCCATTAGTTTGGCTCATTTGTGCCTTCATTTTCATTAAATTTTAGGAAGTCGCTTATTTCTTTTTTTTTTTTCATTTCTTCCTGATCTAGCTGCTGTTGAGTAGAGAGTTGTTTGGTTTCCAAGCATGTGTAAGCTTTTTATTATTTCTGTTGTTGTTGAGATCTAGTTTTAGCCCATGGTGTTCTGATAGGATAAAAGGGATTATTTCAATCTTCTTGTATCTGTTGAGGCTTACTTTGTGTCTAACTATATGGTCAAATTTGGAGAAGGTTCTGTGGGATGCTGAGAAGAATTTATACTCTTTTGAGTTTGGGTGAAAATTCTGTAGACATCTATTAGGCCCATTTGATTTGGGACCTTTGTATATGTCATTATTTCCCTAGTTTCTGTATAGATGATCTGTCTCTTGATGAGAGTGGAGTGTTGAAGTCTCCTACTATTAAGGTGTTGGGATCGATGTGTGATTTAACCTTTAATAATGTTTCATTTACAAATGCCAGTGCTCTTTTATTTGGGGTATAGATATTCAGGACTGTGATCTTCTCATGGTGGACTTTTCCTTTCATTAGAATGAAGGGTCCCTCTTCATCTTTTTTGACTAATTTTGCTTGAAAGTCTATTTTATTAGATATTAGAATGACAGCTTGTTATCTGGGTCTGTTTGCTTGAAAAACATTTTTCCAGCCCTTTAATCAGAGTTAGTGTTTATCTTTGTTGCAAAGGTGACTTTCTTGGATGCAGAAGTTTAGATCCTGTTTCCACAACCATTCTGTTAGTCTGTGTGTTTTGATTGGAGGGTTGATTCCATTGATGTTGATAGATAATATTGACCAATGAAAGTTAGTTTCTTTTATTGTGGAATTGATGGTGATAGAGTGTTTGTGTGCTTATTTTCTATTAGTTTTTTTTTTTGTGTGTGTGTGTGTGCATGAAGTATCTATGTCCTGTGTTTTCTTGGGTATAGTTAGTTTTGTTAGATTGGAGTTTTCCTTCTATTATCTTCTGTAGGGCTAGGTTGACCTTGATTTCCTGGCTGTTTTGTGTTTGGGTCTTTTCTGATTTTATTTTTTCTTTGAGAGATGTATCAATTTCTGCAAATGTATCTTCAGTTCCTGAGATTCTCTCTTCCATATCTTGTATTCTGTTGGTAATCCTTACCATTGAGGTTTCTGATCTCTTCTCTAAATTCTCCAGCTCCGTGGTTTTCTCTGTTTGTTTTTTTCTTTTTTGATTCTAATTGTTTTCATGTTTTGCAACATTTCCTTCATCTGTTTGAATGTGGATTCCTGTCTTTCCATGATGGCATCTAATTTTTTTGGTTTGTTTCCTCTTTATATGTCCCTAATAATGGGATAAGCATGGATTTTAAATCATTTTCCTGTGTTTCCGATGAATTAAAATATCCCTTGATTTTGGAGGTTGCTGGTGAAGCCATAATGTCCTGATTGTTGTTGAACCATCTGATACTGTTTATTCCCAGAGCCTGTACTGCAGACTGAGACTGTCTGTCTCTGGAGTCTGGAGTATTCTTCAGGAAGATGAGAGGGTCCACAAGTTTGAGAGAGTGATGGTGTTTCAGATGCAGCTAAAGGCGGAAGGACTCAGAGACATGTGCACAACCACAGGATTGTGCCTGCCTGGAAGGGTGGAGTGTAAGGGAGGAGCTTAAGCACAGGCTACAGTGCAAGCATGGGTGTATTTTAGGGCATAGTGTGCATGCACAGGAGCCCTGAATGGCTCAGTGGCCCACAGTCCTCTTTTAGTATTGTGCTCCAATCTCTCAGATATGTCTAGGCTGTACCATATTTTTTTTAATTTTTTATTAATTACACTTTATTCATTTGGTATCCCCCCATAAGCCCCTCCCTCCTCCCCTCCCGATCCCACCCTACCTCGCCTTTCTGCATGCATGCCACTCCCCAAGTCCACTGATAGAGGAGGTTCTCCTCTTCTTTCTGATCTTAGTCTATCAGTTCTCATCAAAAGTGGCTGCATTGTCCTCTACTGTGGCCTGATAAGGCTGCTCCCCCCTCAGGGGGAAGTGATCAACGAGCAGGCCAATCAGATTATGTCAGAGGCAGTCCCTCTTCCCATTACTATGTAACCCACTTGGACACTGAACTGCCATGGGCTACACCTGTGCAGAGGTTCCAGGTCATCTCCACAAATAGTCCTTGGTTGGAGTATGATTTTCTGGGAAGTTCCCTGTGTTCAAATTATCTTGTTCTGTTGCTCTCCTTGTGGAGTTCCCGTCCCCTCCAGCTCTTACTTTCCCACTTCTTACATAAAATTCCATTCACTCTGCCCATCATCAGTTGGCCATCAGGCTCAGCATCTGCTTTGACAGTCTATACTGCAGAAGCTTTCAGAGACCCTCTGTGGCAGATTTCAAGGTTGTTTCCTGTTTTCTTCTGGCTTTCAGAGGCCCTCTGTAGCAGGTTCCGAGGTTGTTTCCTATTTTCTTTTTCTTCTGATATCCATCCTCTTTGCCTTTCAGGATGGGGATTGAACATTTTAGTTAGGGTCCTCTCTTTTGCTTAGTTTGTTTAGAAGTACAGATTTTAGTGTGTTTATTCTATATTGTATGTTTATATGAGTGAGTATATACCATGCGTGTCTTTTTGCTTCTGGGACAACTCACTCAGGATGATCCTTTCCAGGTCCCACCATTTACCTGCAAATTTCATGATTTCCTTATTTTTCATTGCTGAGTAATACTCCATTGTATAGATGTGCCACAGTTTCTGCATCTATTCTTCAGTTGAGGGGCATCTGGGTTGTTTCCAGCTTCTGGCTATTACAAATAAAGCTGCTACAAACATGGTTGAGCAAATGTCCTTTTTGTGTACTTGAGCCTCTTTTGGGTATATGCCTAGGAGTGGTATGGCTGGATCTTGAGGAAGCACTATTCCTAGTTGTCTGAGAAAGCGCCAGATTGCTTTCCAGAGTGGTTGTACCAGTTTACATTCCCACCAGCAGTGGAGAAGGGTTCCCCTTTCTCCACAACCTCTCCAGCATGTGTTGTCCCTTGAGTTTTTCATCTTGGCCATTCTGATGGGTGTAAGGTGAAATCTCAGGGTTGTTTTGATTTGCATTTCCCTAATGGCTAATGAGGTTGAGCATTTCTTTAAGTGCTTCTCTGCCATTCGATATTCCCCTACAGAGAATTCTCTCTTTAGCTCTGTTCCCCATTTTTTAAGTGGATTACTTGGTTTATTGCTTTTCAGCTTGTTTAGTTCTTTATATATATTGGATATGAGTCCTCTGTCAGATAAAGGGTTGGTGATGATTCTTTCCAAATCTGTAGGCAGTCGCTTTGTTTTGATGACGGTGTCCTTTGCTTTACAGAAGCTTTTCAATTTCATGAGGTCCCATTTATTGATTGTTGCTCTTAGAGCCTGTGCTGTTGGTGTTCTGTTCAGGAAGTTTTTAGAGAAACAACACCTTTCACAATAGCCACAAATGACATAAAGTACCTTGGTTTTAACCCTAACCAAGCAAGTCAAAGACTTGTATGAAAAAAATTTCAAGTCTCTGAAGAAAGAATTAGAGGAAGATATGAGAAGATGGAAAGATCTCCCATGCTCATGGCTTGGCAGGATCAACATAGTAAAAATGGCCATCTTACCAAAAGCAATCTACAGATTTAATGCAATTCCCATCAAATTGCCAACACAATTCTTTACAGACCTGGGAAGAAACATTCTCAACTTCGTATGGAATAACAAGAAACCAAGAATTGCTAAAACAGTCCTCTACAATAAAAGATCTTCTGGAGGTATCTCCATCCCTGATCTCAAGCTGTACTATTTAGCAACAGTTATAAAAACTGCATGGTACTGGCATAGAAACAGAATGGTGGATCAATGGAATCGAACAGAAGACCCAGAAATAAACCCACACACTTACGGACACCTGATTTTTGACAAAGATGCCAAAACCATACAATGGAAAAAAGATAGCATCTTCAACAAATGGTGCTGGTCCAACTGGATGTCTACATGTAGAAAAATGAAAATAGATCCATACTTATCACCCTGCACAAAACTAAAGTCCAAGTGGATCAAAGACCTCAACATAAAACCAGACACATTAAATCGGCTAGAAAAAAAATTGGGGAATACCCTAGAACTCATTGGTACCATCTTGGCTCCAGGAATTGTTTCCAAAAATTGTTTGCCTGGGCTCTGATGGGATACCCACAGAATAGGGGCTTCAGTGTTGAGAATGCTGTCCCAGGGATCCCGACGTTGCCCACAGTGGGGGTGTGGGTGGGAGGGATCTGATGTGTGGAGGCTAGCTAGAGGGACCCTGGATCTGGGTCTCTGTATGAACTCTCTCACAGAAGCACTCAGTTAAATTCATGTGTGGTAAGCTCAGAGAGCCCACAGATTTCTAATCTCAGATTAGGGTCCCTGTTTGGCCATTAGAGTAGGGAGGTGCCCCAAACCTGGGGTTATGCACTCCCCGATGCTGCAGCCACCACTGGGAAGCAAGAGAAGCAAGGGAGCAAGAGATGGTGCAGCCGATAGTGCAGGGCCTGGGGTGGTTCATCACCCTCAGATCCAGAGGGGCTGTGTCCGATCTGTCCCAGCTAGCTCAGGAAGCCCCAAAGTTTGTGCTCTGGCTTCAGCTGCCCATCCACTAGCAAGTTTTGGAGTTTCAGATCCTCTGTCCTTCAGAAACAGTGCACACTGGTAGATGCCATTTTGGAGCCCTCCCATAATGTGCTCTCTTTAAGAATGTCAAACACTTCCTTGAATTACCTAACTAGAATATTCTTGTACTGTATAAATAGCTCTTAATTACAGTAATATGTGAATCATACTTTGTCAACAATGGGACTATGATATTATGCATAGGTAAGCAAGAATTTTGATTGTATATTGGCACATTTGCATGCTTCTGAAGTTTAGTATTTAGGCACTAATTTTAATATAAATATTTATTATTAGTTTAGCCATTTTATATAATTTAAAATTTGCTAAAATTATTTTCCAAATCTATTGCTTTTCTTTTTCAAATTAAACTAAAGCTTCAATTTTATTATAGTTTATCTTTAACATACAATAATTATCCAATACAATGAATGTTCTGTCATATAAATATGATTAAATAAAAAAGCAATTATAAATACCATTACCAAGCTACCTGTAGCATGCAATTCTTTTTGATCCCATTAATTTTGAATGGAACATTGTCAGACATCATTGACAAAAATCCACTGAAGAATTAAAAAAAAAAAAACTAGAAAACTGTGGGAAAAAAATTGTGACAGGTATGGACGGACATTGGGAAGAGCTCTTCCCAGCAAGAGGCACAGACATGTAACTTCAGTAAACAGAGAACCATGAAAAAGATGAGAGGAATGTTGGGTTATTTGTTCACACCAAGATTCAGGTAAAGCCCTTGGCTTACTGGTGCAGGGAGTAGAAATAAAGGTCTCTGCCACAGGGAGACTGTCAAGAAACTTCTTTGACCTTACATTCACTGCTAATAGAAGGCACAATTTGACTCTCTGAAGACCAGCAGGAGACTGTAGTTAACTATAATCCCCAGGACTTGAGAAAACACAACAGGAAGCATTCAGAAATGTAGAACATAGATGATGTAGTACTTTTAAATTTGATTTGTCCCAGGAATGTACAGTTTACCCTCCACTTAAAAGCCATAAATTTGTCACATGACTCTAAACTACCGAATCCATATTATCTCATAAACTTCAAAACAGTCATTTTCAAATACTCAACATTTATTCTATTAAAAATGAGCAGTGTTAGAGTTGTAAAGAACTTTTCAGCTCCTGCAGCACTAAGTCATTATCTAATACATATAATGCTGAGGATGAGAACTTTTTTTTTTTTGGATGACTATCTTTTTTTAAAATTAATTACACTTTATTCATTTTGTATCCCCCTTAAGCCCCTCCCTCCTCCCCTCCCGATCCCACCCTACCTCCCCTTTCTGCATGCATGCCACTCCCCAAGTCCACTGATAGAGGAGGTTCTTCTCTCCTTCTTTCTGATCTTAGTCTATCAGTTCTCATCAAAAGTGGCTGCATTGTCCTCTACTGTGGCCTGGTAGGGCTCCTCCCCCCTCAGGGGGAAGTGATCAAGGAGCAGGCCAATCAGATTATGTCAGAGGCAGTCCCTCTTCCCATTACTATGTAACCCACTTGGACACTGAACTGCCATGGGCTACATCTGTGCAGGGGTTCTAGGTTATTTCCATGAATGGTCCTTGGTTGGAGTATGAGTCTCTGGGAAGTTCCCTGTGTTCAAATTATCTTGTTCTGTTGCTCTCCTTGTGGAGTTCCCGTCCTCTCCAGCTCTTACTATTTCCCACTTCTTACATAAAATTCCATTCACTCTGCCCATCAGTTGGCCATCAGGCAGAGCATCTGCTTTGACAGTCTATACTGCAGAGGCTTTCAGAGGCCCTCTGTGGCAGGTTTCAAGGTTGTTTACTGTTTTCTTCTGGCTTTCAGAGGCCCTCTGTAGCAGGTTCCGAGGTTGTTTCCTATTTTCTTTTTCTTCTGATGTCCTTCCTCTTTGCCTTTCAGGATGGGGATTGAACATTTTAGTTAGGGTCCTCTCTTTTGCTTAGTTTGTTTAGAAGTACAGATTTTAGTGGGTTTATTCTATGTTGTATGTTTATATGAGTGAGTATATACCATGCGTGTCTTTTTGCTTCTGGGACAACTCACTCAGGATGATCCTTTCCAGGTCCCACCATTTACCTGCAAATTTCATGATTTCCTTATTTTTCATTGCTGAGTAATACTCCATTGTATAGATGTACCACAGTTTCTGCATCCATTCTTCAGTTGAGGGGCATCTGGGTTGTTTCCAGCTTCTGGCTATTACAAATAAAGCTGCTACAAACATGGTTGAGCAAATGTCCTTTTTGTGTACTTGAGCCTCTTTTGGGTATATGCCTAGGAGTGGTATGGTTGGATCTTGAGGAAGCGCTATTCCTAGTTGTCTGAGAAAGCACCAGATTGATTTCCAGAGTGGTTGTATAAGTTTACATTCCCACCAGCAGTGGAGAAGGGATCCCCTTTCTCTACAACCTTTCCAGCATGTGTTGTCCCTTGAGTTTTTTTATCTTGGCCATTCTGAAGTCCAAGTGGATCAAAGACCTCAACATAAAATCAGACACATTAAATCGGCTAGAAAAAAAAGTGGGGAATACCCTTGAACTCATTGGTACAGGAGAAAATTTCCTGAACAAAACACCAACAGCACAGGCTCTAAGAGCAATAATCAATAAATGGGACCTCATGAAATTGAAAAGCTTCTGTTAAGCAAAGGACACCGTCATCAAAACAAAGCGACTGCCTACAGATTGGGAAAGAATCATCACCAATCCTTTATCTGACAGAGGACTCATATCCAGTATATATAAAGAACTAAAGAAGCTGAAAAGCAGCAAACCAAGTAATCCACTTAAAAAACGGGGAACAGAGCTAAAGAGAGAATTCTCTGTAGAGGAATATCGAATGGCAGAGAAGCACTTAAAGAAATGCTCAACCTCATTAGCCATTAGGGAAATGCAAATCAAAACAACCCTGAGGATGAGAACTTTAATATTGTGATTTAGCACTAGTTGGTAGGGCAAGTGGCAGTACATGAAGGTCTTAGACTGGGTGACAGCAGAGAAACGAAAGACTTTCTGGGAAACAAACAAAGGAAAACATAAACCAACAAGAAGGAGTACAGTATCCAAATCAAGATTCTGACATTATTTATTATTATTATCATTTACAGTTTATTCATTTATATCTCAGTTTTAGCCAACCTACCTCATCTTCTCCCAGTCCCACCCGCTTCTGAGTACTTACAATTGCTTCTTTTCAGTTAGGTTTGGTAAGAAAAGTAAGAGACATTGGGGTTAGGAAGCAAAGCAGCATAGCTGTATTAAAGGCAACAGGAACTATCCTGAAGAATGACTGTGAGAGATCTGTTAAAAGGGCGAGCCAGAAATTTGCCATTAGTCCTGAGGACATGAGGTTATGACTTGGAAACACATGGTACAAGAACAGAGGAAGGTACAGAAAGTTATTCTCCAAGACACATAACAAATAAGTAAACAAATAAATGCAATTAGAAAATGTCTGATAGTATCTCTGATTGATATCATGATTTATATGAGCTTTGGACCATTTCACAAAATATAGAACAACATACAAAAACCAAATCCCTTAGAATGCACCAGTCACAAATATTTTATATAAAAAAATAGAAATAAAAAAATAAAATATAAATGTAAACAACATTATGAAATGGAAAATGGAACTCTATTCTAAAGAAAGCCAATTAGCTCATGAAAACACTCAAAATCATTAATTACTATTAATACTTGGGAAGAAACATTATAAGCCAAAAATAAGAATTATTATACAGGGTTGATGAAAAGGTGGTATCTAGAAAAGATCATCTTGAGTTAGGTATCCCAGAAGCAGAAAGACACAAATGGTATATATTCACTTATAAGTGGATATTAGACATATAATATAGGATAATCATACTAAAATCTTTACACCTAAGGAAGCTAATCAATAAGGAGGACCTTCAGTAAGATGATCAATCTTCATTCAGAAAGGCAAATGAGAAGGACATTGAAAGAGAAAACAGGAAACAGGACAGGAACCTATCACAGAGGGCCTCTGAAAGACTCCACCCAGCAGGGTATCAAAACATTGCTGAGATACATAGCCAAACTTTGGGTGGAGTACAGGGAATCATATGAAAGAAGGTGGAGATAGAAAGAACTGGAGCTTCACAAGGAGATCAACAGAACCAAAAATTTGGGCACAGGGGTCTTCTGTAAAACTGATAATCCAAACAAGGACCATGCATGGAGATAACCTAGAACGCCTGCACAGAAGCAGCCCATGGCAGTTCAGTGTCCAAAAGGGTTCCCCAATAATAGGAACAGGGACCATCTTTGACATGAACTCATGGGCTGGCTCTTTGATCACCTCCACCTGAGAGGGGAGCAGCTTTACCAGGCCACAGAGGAAGACAAAGAAGCCAGTCCTGATGAGACCTGATAGACTTGGATCAGATAGAAGGGGAGGAGGACTGCCCCTATCATTGGACTGGGTGAGGGGTATAGGAGAAAAATAGGGAGGTAGGGTGAGATTGGGAGGGGATTAAAGCTGAGATACAAAGTGAATAAACTGTAATTAGTAAAAATAAAATAAAAAGTAAAAAAAAAGAAATTTTAATATCTGATTATTCTATGTTCTAGCAATAACACCATGAGTCTCAAATAAGTGAAAGCTTTTACTTTAACAGGCATTCATTTACGAGTATAACATAAAAGGCAAAAGTTGGAAACAGTCTCAGAAAAGACCCCTGTGCCGAACCAATGACCATGCGTGGACATAACCTAGAACCGCTCCTTAGACATAGCCCATGGCAGCTCAGTATCCAAGTGTGCCCCCTAGAAAGGGGAATAGGGACTGTGTCTATCATGAACTCAATGGCTGGCTCTTTGCCCCTCCCCCCAAGGGAGTAGCAGCCTTTTTATGCCACAGAGGAGAACACTGTGGCCAGTCCTGGTGAGACCTGATAAACTAGGGTCAGATAGAAAGGGAGGAGGACCTCCCCTATCAGTGGACTTGGAGAGGGGCAGGGTGGAAATGTGGAAGGGAGGGTAGGATTGGGAGGGAATGAAGGAGGGGGTTACAGCAGGGATACAAAGTAAATAAACTGTAATTAATATAAAAGTTTTAAAAAGTTGGAATAAAACCATGTGGGTATTGATGAATGAACTAAACCTATGCATATGTAACAAAATGTCATCTATACATACAGTAGAAAATTTGTCATCATAAAATGAAAGAAATCTGGACAGATTTAACTACTTGGGAGAGGCTTGAAAACATGCTAAAAATTATGCAGTCAGAAATTAACAAATATTATGTTTCCAATTATGTAAAGTCTACAGAACAATGAAAGTCAGAGAAACAGAAAAGAGAATGATGGATAGCAGAAAATGGGGAAGAGGCCCTCTGTGGTAGGTTTCTGTCCTGTTACTTGTTTTCTCCCACATCCAATGTCCATCCCATTTGTCTCTCTAAGTGAAGATTGATCATCTTACCCCGGGTCCTCTTTCTTGTTTATCTTCTGTAGGTGTATAAATTTCAGTATGTTTATCCTATCTTATAGGTCTATATAAGTGTGTCTATACCATGTGTGTCTTTCTCCTTCTGGGATACATCACTCAGAATGATCTTTTCTAGATCCCACCATTTGCCTGTAATTTCATGATTTCCTTGTTTTTAATTGCTGAGTAGTATTCCATTGTATAAAAGTACCACGATTTCTGTATCCACTTTTCCATTGATGGACATCTGGGTTGTTTCCAGGTTCTGACTATTACAAATAAAGATGCTACAAACAGGACAGGAGCCTACCATAGAGGGCCTCTGAAAGACTTTACTTAGCAGTATATCAAAGCAGATGTTGAGACTTATAACCAAACCTTCGGTAGAGTGCAGGGAATTATATGAAAGAAGAGGGGGTTAGTATGACCTGGAGAGGACAGGAGCTCCACAAGGACCAAATATATCTGGGCACAGGGGTCTTTTATGAGACTGTTTCTCCAACCAAGGACCATGTATGGATATAACCTAGAACCCCTGCTAGGATATAGCCCATGGTATCCAAGTGGGTACTCTAGTAAGGGGATCAGGGACTATTTCTGACATGAACTCAATGGCTGGCTCTTTGACATCTCCCACCTCCTGAGGGAGGAGCAGTCCTGCTAGGTCACAGAGGAGGACTTTGCAGCCAGTCCTGAAGATACCTGATAAACTAGGGTCAGATGAAAAGGGAGGAGGTCCTCTCCATCAGTGGACTTGGAAAGGGGCAGGAAGGAGATGATGGAGGGAGGGTGGGATTGGGAGGGAATGAGGGAGGAGGCTATGGCTGGGATACAAAGTTAATAAAATGTAACTAATATTAAAATAAGAAAAAAAAAGAAAATGGGGAAGAGATGAATTAATGACTATCTTAGGGGTACCGAGCTTCTCTATCTAAAGACACAGAGTTCTATTATCAAAAAAGGTGGTTTTGTACCACAAATATCATTTTACACTACATTTAAAGTGGTTACTATGGTAAACTTTATTTTATGTAGATTTTACAATTAAAAAAATTCAAAATATATCCTAAAAAGGGTATGAAGATGTTATCACTTGAAAAGCATTTAATTGATAACTTATGTTTATTCAGATTACATTAAAGAATTCTTATGCCTTAATATTATTGAATTATACATGTTTTAAAATGGGTAATTTACATAAGTATTCCATAAAAATATATTCACAAAGTAATTGAGAAAATACTTGCTGAATGTATTAATAATTTTGGAAACAATTGAAACAAAAATTCTATGGAGCTACTTATCTTCAAAATTATTCTATAAGGAGAGAAAATAAAAAAGATCTCTCTGTAGAACACCGAGTGCCAAAATGAACTGCTTGAAGCAAACTCACAAGTGCTTCAAAAGCAATTGTCAGGTTTACATGTTCTTGACCCAAATTTAAATAATGCAACTGTTTGGAAAACACTTTTATAGACATATCCATGGTTAAATTGATACCACGTAACTCCAAATGCCTAGAAACAGAATACTACTTTACTAGCTATCTGTAATACTCTGTAAGTATACAGTTTTGCTCATAACTGTCCACATAAAAAAACAACCTAAATATCATCAAGGAATTATTAGCTGGACAAGTTGCCTGGCATCCTTTCAAAGAAGAAAAAAAAAACAGCAGCAATAAATAGGGAAATGACCAATAAATTTAACATCATAAATATATATCAAAAGCATTATGTGGCTCTGTGCTTCCCTTCATGGCTCTTTCTGAAAAAGGTAGATGATAAAGAAAGGATTCAGATTAGTGGTTGCCAGGGATTGTGGAAAGGCAGTGGGTGGGTGAGGTGAGGGTGCAAAGAATGACGAGAAAATACTGGAAAAATCACCGAAAGTCTTTTATATTATTTTTGGTATTCTAATAATTATAAATTTTGTTGAAGATCATGTAAATCAGTTTGAGAAATGACTCGTTGCTAAATGATGATTGTGATTTATTAGAGCTTAGTTTTTTTTTTTTTTTTTTTTCATTTTTAGCCCCTCTCTAAGTCCCACTGACAGAGGAGGTCCTCCTCCCCTTCCATCTGACCCTAGTTTATCAGGTCTCATCAGGAATGGCTGTAATTTCCTCCTCTATAGCCTAGCAAGACTACTCCTCCTTTGGCGGGGGAGGGAGGAGGTCAAAGAGCCTGCTACTGAGTTCATGTCAGAGACAGTCCCTGTTCCCCTTACTAGGAAAAAACCCACTTGGATGCTGAGCTGCATCTGAACAGGGGTTCTAGGTTATATTCATGCTTGGTCCTTGGTAGGAGAATAAGTCTCAGAAACGATCCCTGTGCCCAGATATATTTGTTCATCCTGAGTGAGGTATTCCAGAAGTATATATACTCATGGAATGTACTCTCTTATAAGTGGATACTAGAGCTATAATATAGGATAAACGTACTAAAATCTGTACACCTAAAGAAGCTAAACAAGAAGGTCCTAGGGTAAGATAATCAATCCTCACGTAGAAAGACAAATGGCATTTCTTTAAGTGTTTTTCGTTCATTCAATATTCCTCTATTGAGAATTCTCTGTTTAGCTCTGTACCTCATTTTTTAATTGGATTACTTGGTTTGTTGCTGTTTAACCTCTTTAGTTCTTTTTATATTCTGGATATTAACCATCTGTCAGATATAGGGTTGGTTAAGATCCTTTCCCAATCTGTAGGGACTCATTTTGTTCTGCTGACAGTGTCCTTTGCTTTAAAGAAGCTTTACAGTTTCAAAATGCTCAAAGTCTTTAGTCATCAGGGAAATGCAAATCACAAGGATCCTGAAACTTTACCTTACACCCATCAGAATAGCTAAGATCAAAATCTCAAGTAACAACACAGGCTGGAGGGGATGTGGAGAAAGCAGGACCCTCTTCCACTGCTGGTAGGAATGTAAACTTGTACAACCACTCTGGAAATCAATCTGGTGCTTTCTCAAACAATTAGGAATAGTGCTACCTCAAGATCCAGCTATACCACTCCTAGGCGTATATCCAAAAGAGGTCCAAGTATACAACAAGGACATTTGCTCAACCATGTTTGTAGCAGCTGTATTTGTAATAGCCAGAATCTGGAAACAACACAGATGCCCCTCAACTGAGGAATGGAAATTGTGGTACATCTACACAATGGAATATTACTTAGCAATAAAAAACAAGGAAATCATGAAATTTGCAGGTAAATGGTGGGAACTGGAAAAAATCATCCAGCGTGAAATATCCCAGAAGCAGAAAGACACACAGGGTATATACTTACTCATAAGTGGATATTAGACATTTAATATAGGATAAACCTACTAAAATCTGTACACCTAAAGAAATAACTTTAGGTGTACAGGAGGACTCTAAGATGGTCAATCTCCACTCAGAAAGGCACAGAGGATGGACAGAAGAAGAGGGAGAAAACAGAGAACAGGACAGGAGCCTGCCACAGAAGGCCTCTGAAAGTCTCTACCCTGCAGGGTATCAAAGCAGATGCTGAGACTTATGGCCAACCTTTGGGCAGAGTGCAGGCAATCTTATGAAAGAAGGGGGAGATAGTAAGACCTGGAGAGGATAGGAGCTCTACAGAAGAACAACAGAACCAAAAAAAAAAAAAAAAAATCTGGGTACAGGGATCTTTTCTGAGACTGATGCTCTAACCAAGCACCATGAATGGAGATAACCTAGAACCCCTGCACAGATGTAGCCCATGGCAGTTCATTGTCCAAGTGGGTTACATAGTAATGGGAACAAGGACTGTCTCTGACATGAACTGATTGGCCTGCTCTTTGATCACCTCCCCCTGAGAGGGGAGTAGCCTTATCAGGACACAGAGGAAGACAATGTAGCCACTCCTGATGAGACCTGATAGACCAGGAACAGAAGGAAGGGCAGGAAGACCTCCCTGTCAGTAGACAGGGGGAGGGGCATGGGTGGAGAAAGGGGAGGGTGGGTAGAATTGGGAGAGGAAGAAGGAGGGAACTCCAAGGGGGATACAAGGTAAATAAATTGTAATCAATAAAAATTAAAATTAAAAACATAAAAAAGAAAAAGAAAAAAAAAAGAAAGACAAATGGGATGGAAATTGGAAGTAGGAGAAAACAAGAAACAGGACAAGAGCCTACCATAAAGGGCCTCTGAAAGACTATACCTAGTTGTGTATCAAAGCAGATGCTGAGACTCATAACAAAGCCTTGGGCAGACTGCAGGGAATCATATGAAAGAAGGCGGAGTTAGTAAGACCTGGAGAGGACAGTTTGGTTTTAAAAAGAACTGGAAGACCAGGAGCTACTGTTAGAGGTCAGGAAGAGCTCAGTGCACCACTGAAGACATATTCTCAGTAGTGAAAACCTTTGCTAATTTCACTACATATCACAGAATTATTTGATTTTTGTTGTTATATTTAAAAAGTTTTTTTTTTTTAAGTTTTCAGTGTTCTAGCAAAATATTTTTTTTTCTTCTATAAGGCCTATGCAACGCTTTTTTTCGCTTATGATTTTGCCTAAAGAGAACCTTCTTGTGATAATGTCATAATGAATTCATTATGGCAGACTCCTGCTTTTATAATTAGGTAAGTTTCATTGTATTACAGTATTTCTGTTCAATTAGTAAAACTAATTAGAAGTTTTTTTAAATAACAATAAAAAATACCAAAATATATTTGAGCCATACATTGAGAATTTCATATTAAATTTCACTTCTAAGCTACAAAAAAGAATAATTGAAACTATTAGAATTTGTGTTACTGGTCTGTAATGTCTTATATGCCTTTTTTAAAGACCTCATGTTACTGCAAATATGTTATATCAGAAGTATTGGGCTATACAATGTTTATTATTAGCACTAATATTATCACAGTGGTATCATTTAACCTTCTATGCCAAATAATAAGACACAGACACATGTTAAACTTATAATTGCCTTATTTACCCTGGGCCCAACAGATATTTTCCTTACAGTGTCTTATATCCTCACCATCCATCTCCTAGCCCCCATCCACTGTCATCCACCTCAATCCAATCTGCCTCCTCTTGTCTACCTTCCATTCGTAATCCCATGGTACTTGCTTGTATTCTTCCTTTTTATTCCATTCTTGGAGTCTGTCCTCCACATGATTTCTTCTCCAGGCTCTCCTATCATGCATCCTTCTTCCTCGTCTCCTCCTTCTGTTTCCCTTGATTCTCCCCAAAAGCCTGGAACCCTTGCCACGTCTACCCCATTCTGCCCTGCCCAGGTATAGGCTGTTAATCAACCAATCAGGTAAGTCGTAGGCAGGTTTACATAAAGGAGGATGAGTGTATCCAGGGGGCAGTAACCAAATCTTCAGGGCCAGTAATTTTTAGAATTAGAGCTAACAACCTTCATTAAAATTAACAACCTTCATTTAAATAAAAGACTCATTCGCTGTGCACAATGGGGACAGGGGTGAACGTTGCACAAAGCCACCTCTTAGATGCTTACCAGACACAGGCAAGTTAGCCATGGAGAAATGGCAGGGGATATCTGGAAAAATGAGGGGAACCTTAACCTTGCAATCTATAAAGATGTATGACACAGGTGTGAAGGAGGGAGATTCTTCTCACACAATTCACTGATTTCAGTTTGGTTAATTTAATCATACTGTGTTTGTCAATTTTGTTTTGTAGACGCCATGATACAGTTAGAGCTGTTAAAACTAGAGTTGGGATGCTATATTTGTATTCTTTCAAAAATAACTGAAGAAAGTCAAGGAAAAGGCATGAAATTTGAGTGCATGAACATAGAAAAAATTGGTCACTTTGTAGATAAACACTGAAATGTTGCAAGTGAAATATATAATGAAGTCATATCTAAATTTGAAATTCCAATATTCTGTCAATAGGAAAACAATATTTGCTGGGAGTGTAAAATGACTCTATGTGTTGTTAATCAATCATTCAGGAAGCTTCCTGCTGGTAGTTATGTCAGACCTATCCCCGTTGTGAATATTTTACCTGTGAAATCAGGGAGAAAAGGTAATTAAACACACGTTAACCAGACCTAGGGGTTTGGGTACAGCAATCTATTAATCAATATTGAGTGAGTATTGTAATAGACATCCGTATGGAACTGATTTTCGCTTCGCCATCAAATACGATTATAAAGAGAATGCTCAGAAAGTCCCATAATGAGCAGAGAATGCAGAAGGGAAAACCCTGGTGGGTAAAACACATTAACCACATTCTTACCCAGTGGAGAAACTGTAGGAATTCTTATGTATGCTTTTATTTTTTATATTACCTCACATTTATAAGTATAGGACATGCTGATAGCACATTTTGAAGTTGAAATGTGAATTATTCTTTGTGGTGCTTTAAGATGAGATGTCTCCCATAGTCCTGAACATTTGAATAATTGACCCCCAGTTTGAGACTATTTTAGGAACCTTAGTGGGTGAAGCCAGTGTGCCAATCCCAGTTTGTTCTCGCTGCTTTCTGCTTGTGGCTATAGATGTGAGCTCTCAGCTTCCAGCTCCAGTTGCCATGTCTACTGCCAGCTGTCCCCACCATTTCATAAGTTAATTCAAGGACAAGGGCAACATACTGTTCCTACCCGATGTCTAAAACAGAGTTCTGAAGGTAAAGTTGAGAAAAGCATCATCTGAATCAGCTAATTCCATAAATAGCTGAACTTAGTCTAATGCTAAGATGTAGTGTTGTTGGAGCATCTCAAAGATGGAGTCAACTACATCAGTGACACTGGGAAATCTTACGATCACTCTTGCTGTGATAAAACACTGTGGTCAAGAAGAGCGAAGAGAAAGTGTTTATTTCAGCTAACCTGTCTCAATCACAGCTCATCATGAAAGAGAAGTCAGGGCAGGACCTTAAGGCAGGAATCAAGAGGCAGGAGCTATTTGAGAGTCAAAATAGATCTCTACTGACTTGTTTGCTTTCCATAGTTTGTTGATGCTGCTTTCTTATAGGTCCCAGGAACAACAGCCCAGGGGTGGACTTACCAAAGTGAGCTGGGCCCTCCTACATCAACCATGTTTCTGACATGAACTCAGTGGCTGGCTCTTTGACTACCCAGCCCTGAGGGGGGAGCATCCTTGTCAGGCCACAAAGGATGACAATGCAGCTAGTACTGATGAGACCTGATAAGCTAGGGTCAGATGAAGGGGAGGAAGACAGCCTCTATCAGTGGACTTTGAGAGAGACAGGGAGGAGAAGAGGTAGAGAGGGTGGGATTAGGAGGGAGTGAGGAAGGGGGCTACAGTAATTAACTAACAGTAATTAATATAAAAATAAAATTTAATTTAAAAAAGATTAATAAATTTTCAAATATTCAAATTAAAAAAAAATTTCAATGCAGGCTTGCCTACAGGGCATTCCAGAGGGGACATTTTCTCAATTGAAGATCACTCTTACAAAATAACTGACGGGCAGAGTGAATGGAATTTTAGGTAAGAAGTGGGAAATAGTAAGAGCTGGAGAGGACAGGAACTCCACAAGGAGAGCAACAGAACAAGATAATTTGAACACAGGGAACTTCCCAGAGACTCATACTCCAACCAAGGACTATCCATGGAGATAACCTAGAACCCTGACAATGCAGCCACTTCTGATGAGAACTGATAGACTAAGATCAGAAAGAAGGAGAGGAGGACCTCCCCTATCAGTGGACTTGGGGAGGGGCATGCATGCAGAAAGGGGAGGAGGGTGGGACCGACCGGGAGGGGAGGAGGGAGGAACTTATGGGGGGATACAAAATGAATAAAGTATAATTAATAAAAGTTAAAAAAAAAAAAACAAAATGACTCAGGCTTATGTCAAGTTAATACAGAAACTAGCCAGCACAGGTTCTTTTTGGAAGGTGGTAATTGGCTATGAATCTGAAGAGCAAGCTGAGTGTGTAGCTCAATAAATAAATAAATAAATAAATAAATAAATAAATAAATAAGTAAATAAAATCACAATGGAGGACAAATAACGTGAACTTTTGAGAGGACATTTGACAAGAAACAACATCTCTAAGATGTAAATATGGCTGAATAAAATAAAGCAGCAATAGTTTAGTGTCAGACAGACTTTGTAATCTTCCCTTGTAATTTACTGTGCTTCAGTCTCCCTCTAATTCACCCTTCCATCTCTGTCTACTAAAGTAAACACCATCTTGTGACTTTCTGTTGTAAGTCACAAGACTTACCTCTTTCCAAACTTTCGACACTGACATTGGAGACACATTACGCTCAGACATGCCGTGACTTTTTTCAACACCAAAACACAGTCTGCTTTTAAAAAATCTGCATGTTGATCACAGTTCACTTGTTATCTGTATTTGTGTTGCTAACACAACCAACAGGCTTAATTTTAAAACAGGTTGAATTATTATTATTACTATTAATTACCATTAAGCCTGAATGGTTAATATGTTTAGTGTAAACAGTGACAAGCCTTTAACTTTTTATGTTCATTCCTATATTTAGGTGTGTGTGATATTGGCAATGCTGCTCCTGTTCATTAAAATGTGACTATGAAAAATTTACTAAAATTCTGTAATACAGTTCTCATCTAATTTCCTATTTTTAAAGCAGAAATAATAGCAATTCCAATGTTCTACTAATGCTTAAATATTAACAAGCCAGCCTCAAAGTGTTTCAGTGCTACCAAACAGCCATTCCAGATAGATATTAAAGAAATTGGTTGATGGTTCTGAGAAATTTCTAGATGAATCCACTGTAAATATGCTGGTCCCTTTGCTTGATCTCTTTCTTAAATACTCACATCCATGAAGCACTGGGAGACACTGGTTTCCCCTGACTTCATAATTTCAGCATCAGATACAGAGAGACAGCAACTGTTTTGCTTCTCTCCAAAATCTGCCACACTAGAGCCAAGTGATGAATTAGGTGTTTCCCTTAAATCTTTTGAATACTGTTGCCAAATATGTTTTTTTGTTTCTAAAATGCCAGAACAAAGTATTGTCTTTCTGCATGTTTTGCCCACAAACCCTCAAAGTGGACTCTAGTCCAGAGCGGCAAGAATAGGGGGCAAGGAGAAATAATCTCTTGTGTTCTTTGCTATTGCCAAGTGTGATAGGGACAGGACATATGGAGTGTGCTCCACGTCATCATAACTAAGAACACTGGGCTGAAAGGTTAACATGTGAAAGCAGTCACCATCATCTGTTAAGACATAGATGGAGCCAAAAAGGTAGAATCAGTGATAATGCTGATCTGCCCCATGCATTGCAATACTACTATAGCTTATGTTCTTAGACAAAGAAGAAATTGGAGAAAAGACCAAGAGAAACATCTGACTGTTACACTCATTTCTGCTCTTAAAAAGGTAACCTTATCTGGCCCTACTTGGGAGTCTTCCATGCCATGGAGATGAAGAAAACCACAAAAGAGTTGGGTAGTCCCAGAGTCCTCTTGGCACAGCTATCCTTAAGCAAACTCAGAAACAAAAGTTTTGGACACAGATCAGAATACAGGCTTTTTCCCATTGCCCCTAGAGTATAAAAACTAAATAACAAAGTCAGTTTGCCTAAAACAACCTTTGATAATATATGTAAATGATATAAAATTAATATAAAAGAAATACAAGAATTTGCTAATCATAAGGAGACTGACTCACATTAAGCTGCAGTTAGGTCTTTTAACTAAAATTCAGAGAAAACAAATGAATAAAACAGGTCAGCCTGCCGAGAGCTTTCAAGCTTTTAAGTTAGGCTAACTCACTAGATGGACCACTACGCATTGTTCAAGACTTGGGGACTTGTCCAAACTAACTCATATTTTTCTGTCTGTTTAATGTTTCACTTTTTTGAAGAATAAAATGTTACATCTCATAAATGCTTACGTAGTCTAAAATGATTTGAGATTGATAATTCCTATTCTCTCTGTACTTATAGCACTTTCCAGGGACAAAATGTGAAAGGTATTTTCTTTCAAATTGTGTTTGCCTCTTTTGAAGAATCTGCATAAATAAACATTTTGGCTACCAGTCAGTGAGGGATGCAAGATTCTCTCATCCATGATCTCTGACTCATTCAGCCATTACTTCCCTCTGCCTGACCCTTATTTCCTCTGCTATAACCTGCCTGACTGCTGAGGATGACTGCTGAGGGGAAAAAAAAATAAAATGATGGTAAGACCCAATTATTGAAGACCATATGGGTACACAAGTCTCCAAACACGAAAAAGTCAAGCTGGTACCTACTAGAGACTTCACTCCTATTGAGTAGTGTCCATGCACTGGAAGGTTCTCTGCAAGTTTCCAAAGGAGAAAGGTGAATACCAACTGATGTACAAAACACTTCCATCTACAATGAAGACCGGTCATCAAGTGGCACTGGTATTGGCACAAAGCTTTGGGAGTAACCAACCAATAGTTGAGTGGATGAAAGGCCCACCACGTGAGATGGAACCCATCTCCAATAAGCTCAAGTGTCCAAGAGCCTGAGCCTAGACGGGCTGGGGACCTAGGTAAAAGCAGCAGTTCTCAACTGTGGGGCATGATGCCTTTGGGGTCAAATGACCTTTTCAAAGTGGTCACCAGAAAGCATTACAATTCATAACAGTAGCAAAATTACAGTTACCCATAGACTCAGTCTCCAAGTGGGTTCCCTATTAAGGAAGCAGGGACTCTCTCTGGCATGATCTCAGTGGCAGGCTCTCTAATCACTGCCTGCTGGGGGGTGTGCAGCCTTGCCAGGCCACAGAGGAGGACAATGCAACCAGTCCTGATGAGATCTCACAGGTTAGGGTCAAATAGAAGGGTAGGAGGATTTTCTCTGTCAGTGGACAAGGGGAGGAGAATAAGACGAGGACAGTGGGATTTTGAGGAGATGAGGGAGGAGGTCAAAACTGGAATATAAATTGAATAAACTATAATAAATGATAATAAAATTTTTTAAAAAGTTAATGATTTTAGGGTTGGGGACTACCACAACATGAAAAACTGTTAAAAATCTGATATTAAGAAAGTTAAAAGAATGTAGCAACAAAATAATTTCATGACATTCTGCTGTATTCCAATTCAGTATCCTGCTCAACCATCCCTAGAAGCTTTGTCTCACAGTAGATGGAAATATAGAGAAATGGAAATAAATAGAGACAGCTTGACAATGAACAGAGAGTGAGAGATTGTGGAGTACTTTGTACTAAATGGGTGTCTCTATCAATTTCCTTCCCTCAAGAGACAGAAAGATTGTAAAAATGGAGACGTAGAACAGCGAGAAAGCAAGGCCTTCTAACCACACAGGACCACTGTACATGCTCACAGAGACTGTAGGAGTCCATAGGGCATGCAGACTGATGATGACTTTCAAACAAAAACTTAATATTCTCCAATGGAGTTTCACTTGGTATACAAAACATTCTTAAGGCCACACACAGTAACTAACCAACACAAAATGATCCCAATGAGGGTTTCAAGGTTTTTGTTTTTGTTTGTTTGTTTGTTTGTTTGTTTTTGTAACCCTACAGGTCGTTACTGGTTTTGTTTTTGTCTTTTTATGGGATTTCTGTGTGCAAATGTGTGTGTTTCTCTCTGGCTAATTTCTTCTGTTTGTTTGTTTTGTCCATTTCTGGTTTGTTTTCATTTATCTAATTTTGATTAATTTTTATTTGCTTTTTATATCATAATAAAAGAGGAAAAGAACAGTATAAATTTTAGGGGGTAGTAAAATAGAGAAGAAACGGAAGGAGTTGATGGAACACAAACCATAACCAGAGTGTATTACATTAAAAAAACAAATTAAAAAAACTATAAGATTCCTTAAGGTGAGTACAAAGTCTATGGTGTTAAGCAAGTTACTAAATATTTGTGACCTTATTTGTCCTCTAAACATTACTTGGGAGAATTGGATCATATCCCCATTTTGTAACTTTATTTTATGCATTGATCTTTCTATTACATACTCTTTTGTAGATTCTTCCTCCCACTTTTATTCTTCCAAAACAGTTGTGTTCTAAGAGCCCATCCATTGTCTCTCCTCTTTTAGCGATTTGGCCATCTTATTCTTTAACTCTTATTACTAGAAAGCATTTAAAATTTTATTTTCTGACTAGTCATTGCTGGTTATTGACATTCAGATGTACAAAAGTCTGCTGGGCATTTACTCTTGTTGGCTTCATGTGTTTCTTAAATTCAAAATGTCTAGTGCAACAGTCTTTCTTTAAATTTTTTTTTTTCCTAGTCTGTATTCTTTCAGAAAAACTGGAGGGAGCAGAGCAAAACTCTTGGTACTGTTAATAAATTCTTCTATAATTCTCAGGCTATTTACGGAATCTCCATGTTCACAAAGCAGCCAACACCACTTCCTCGTTCTAAACTTTTATACCTCCTGTCGTAAGCTTCCAAGTACTGCCTACCACAGTCTCTCACTGTACACTCAGTCCCGCAGATGAGGATGTTGCTCTGTAACGTAAACTAGAGTGCACAAAGCAGCATGGCTTCACACCCTCCAGTAGCTTTTCTCTGCTTTAGGTAAAAACAACAAAAAAAGGAAGTTCTGACTGAGTAATGCATATTTTCTTCTCCCTTTCACTGTTTCTTGGCCACTCCAAATACCTCTCTCATGCAATGGAATGTAATTAATTTTCATACATTAGAAACGCCAAACTTACAGAGGCTGGAATGGTTCATACTTTATTTTCCATCATTTATTACACAATACTATATTTTGTAAAGCTGTGTCTTGCTTTATTTCTTATCAGGGATAATATTTTCAGCCCGCAGCTATATAATTAAGCTGTTGCTGGATATTTGATCACACTGTGACTCCCAAGATTGTGTTATTTACAAATAAATAAATAAATAGATAAATAAATAAATAAGAAATTGAGATGTGGCTCAGCCCTTGAAAGCACCTTTAGTCCAAGACCAGATTAAATAAAGTCAACTGTAGGTCAAGAGGCAGAATGAGAAGCTGTTGACAAGGAGTGAAAACAGAATAAACAGAGTAAGATGAAATCAGGGCAGATAAAGAGATGCACAGGAAGAAGAAAAGACATTCAGCTTTATTTTATTTTATCACTTTACAGCCTGATCCCATCCCCCTTCCTCCTCTCCTCCCAGTCCCTTCCTCATGCCCCCCTTTCCCACCACCCTTCTCTTGCTCAGAGAAGGTCAGGGCAATAAAGGGTCCTCCCTGGCACCTCACATCATAGCAGGACTAAGCCAGTCTTCTCCCACTAAGGCCACTCTAGCTAGGAGAAAGGAATCCAAAGGCAAGCCCTTACTCCCATTGGTAGGAGACCCACATGATGCCCAAGCTGCTCATCTGCTACATATGTGTAGGGGGTGTAGGTCCACCTCATGAATGCTCTTTGGTTGGTGGTTCTGTCTCTGTGAGCCCCCATGGGCCCAGGTAAATTTTTCCTGTAGGTCTTCTTTGTGGTGTCCTTGAACCCTCTGGCTCCCTCTATTCTTCCTCATGCTCTTCCACAGAACTGGCCTATTGTTTGGCTATGAGTCTCTGGATGTGTTTACATCAGCTTGGATGAAGCCTCTCAGAAGACAGTTATGCTAGGCTTCTGTCTGCAAGCATAGCAGAGTATCATTAATAGTGTCCGGGGTTGGCTCTCTTTCATGGGGTGGATCTCAAGTTGGGCCAGTCATTGGTTTGCCATTCTTTTAATCTCGGCTCCATTTTTATCCCTACACTTCTTGTAGGTGAGGAAAATTTTGGGTGGAAGGTTTTATGGGTTGGTTTGTGTCACTCTCCCTCCATTGGAATTTCCACTTGCCTATAGGAGGTGATAACTTAGTGTAATTTTCAGGCACATGAATAGAACTAGAGAAGATCATCCTGAGTGAGGTAACATAGACCCAGAAAGACATACATGGTATGTACTCACTTATAAGTGGACATTAACCATAATGTACAGGATAACCATACAACCCACAGACCCCAAGAAGCCAAAGAGAGCCCGTGGGAGGATGCTTGAATCTCCCACAGTAGAGAAAATAAACTCCTGAAGTAGATGGAGGGAGGGAGCTATGTGGAAGAGGGAGAGGGGAGGGTAACAGGAAGGCCAGGATCAGAAGTGGGGAGAGAAGGAGATGGGCAATGGAAAGGGGAGGACCCAGAAAGAGAATGAAAATCGAGGGGGAAACATCTCCGGGTCAGGGGAGGCCCCCAGAAAGTCTTTGGTGATGACTGTAGCTAAAGTCCTTGTGTGGAGTTTGGGGGGTTCTTGAGACAGCACAGGAAGGAAACTTCCTTTGGGGGTGTAGGTTAAGGAGAAAGGTCAGATGATAGCTTCTCTGTCTCTCTAAGACAGCAGGCTTTCACACCAACATCTGGCTCCCAAGTCTTCCTTGGTAAAAATCAAACAATTGAGATTTTGTTAGAAACAATATTAGGTTTCCCCAAATCCTCAGGAATAAGCAATGAAATTAATTTATTAATAGAAACAAGACATTCTATTGTTCTTTCCAATGATATGATTATACAACCAATAGCCACACAATCCCTTCTTTACTGACATCATTTTTAAAAGCTTTTGATTCAACCTGGTTTTGATGAATGCCAACTTCACAGTGATATGAAAATCACTTGAATAGTCTGATTCCTGTGCAAACCTTGAATTCCAAGAGAATTAGCACTAATTTGATAATGGAATGATTGAACTATCTGCTGATAGACATAAGGATAAGTACAGAGATATAGATAGATATGTATGTAAATAAAATTTAGATGATTTTATCAATTAGAATGTTTTCATGTTTTAAAATGTGTCTGTGTTTTAGAGTGGTTTAGTAGAGCTAGCTCAACAAGAATATTCACTTTTGTTCCAACATCACATATAATTCACTCTCAGCGGTTCTCAAGAAGCAGCAGACCTTAACTGTCTTTAAAAGGTTTGTGCACCTCATCGCTAGAGTTCTTCCCACCCAATTAAAATTTCATAGCCTCCGGCCATCATCTACCCATTATCTCATGGTCATCATCACACAACATTTTCTGCGAATACTCTAAAAACAAACAACTGCAGTTAAAGCAGTTGTCAAGTGTCAATCCTCAGAATAATGAGTGTCAGTCCTGCATATTCCTGGTTTTTGGTGATGGTTTTTTTTTTTTTTTTGTTATTGTTTTTTAGTTTGTTTGCTTGGTTTGGTTTTTGTTTGTTTGTATTTGAGAAATCAAGTTTTTGCTCGAATGTTCTTGAATTCTGTTTTCTAAAGAGAATATAATCTCCTAATTTTGCTATCAAGTAATGTAATAATAATATTCTCTTGTGTGATAGACACTGAATAAATATATGAAAAACAAATGGACCTAGTGACACACTCTACTAGCAGGAACTACTTTTATACATTTTAGATTTTGAGAGATCAAACTTGGTTTACATCATTTCCTGCCCCTTTGTCTGTATCAAATATCAGAAACTCAATGATGAAAGACTCACAAATTTTTTAAATATATATATTCTTTTGAAACGAGTACATGTATCAGGAAGTGTTTTTGTTCAGAACTTTAGAATACCTTACTTTGGGGAGGAGGAAACAATAACAGAAGGCATAAAAATTTTCATTAGTTACTTCCACTAAATCCTACCCATTCAAAAATTAATGGTATTTGTAATTTACCTATGTAACCTAAGAACTTAAAACTGACACTCCAAGTAAGTTCTGTTCTTCAGAAAATTAATTCTAGGCATTGAATTTGAGCAAGCCACTCAGTGGTGAAAGCCAAACCAAATCATAGCATTAAGAAATTAAGTTTTTCACATAGCTAGGCTTAAGGATGGTATGAGTTAAACTAGTTTATAGTATTGATAGGTAATCCCTTATCACATTTATTGTTTTTTCTTTACTTTAAAATGTGAAAACTATTATTTTCCACAGTACAACTATAAGGTGGCAGCTGACATGAAGAGTGACATGACATCGCTTGGTTCTAGATTGGCAGACTGGGTGGAGTAGACAGATTACAAAAGCCATTGTACTATCATTGTACACATTCCAAGACCACTAACACAGCACGGTCAGTTCTGTGCGTTTATCACAAACATAGCGAAAGTTGCTAAGAGTTATGCATGTAAATGACAATTGATCCATTTGGATTGATCTTTCTGGTTTTCAAATGATTTCACATGCTTGATAAAGTACTTTCTAAGTACCTTATTCAAGCATATTGAGAGTGTTTAACAGAGGGAAAAAAATTGCATTTCAGGACATTCAAGCCTAATCAGTTAGGGCATAGTGCAAGTTTTAACCAAGAGAATGACACTAAAACTTTGCAGAATGCTTTCTATTCATCATTTTGATGAGAATTCTATAATAATGTCAAGATTATTGCAGTTACCATTGTACAGATATTGTCAGTAGGTAAAGTAGGTGGATATATAAAATAGGCTAAAGTAAAACGTAATGAATGTGCTTTTTCTTTATTTTTTAATTTTTTATTAATTACACTTTATTCATTTTATATCCCCTCATAAGCCCCTCCCTCCTCCCCTCCCAATCCCACCCTCCCTCCCCTTTCTGCATGCATGCCACTCCCCAAGTCCACTGATAGGGGAGGTTCTCCTCTTCTTTCTGATCTTAGTCTATCAGTTCTCATCAAAAGTGGCTGCATTGTCATCTTCTGTGGCCTGATAAGGCTGCTCCCCCCTCAGGGGTAAGTGATCAACGAGCAGGCCAATCAGATTATGTCAGAGGCAGTCCCTCTTCCCATTACTGTGTAACCCACTTGGACACTGAACTGCCATGGGCTACACCTGTGCAGGGGTTCCAGGTCATCTCCACAAATAGTCCTTGGTTGGAGTATGATTTTCTGGGAAGTTCCCTGTGTTCAAATTATCTTGTTCTGTTGCTCTCCTTGTGGAGTTCCCGTCCCCTCCAGTTCTTACTATTTCCCACTTCTTACATAAAATTCCATTCACTCTGCCCATCATCAGTTGGCCATCAGGCTCAGCATCTGCTTTGACAGTCTATACTGCAGAAGCTTTCAGAGGCCCTCTGTGGTAGGTTTCTAGGTTGTTTACTGTTTTCTTCTGGCTTTCAGAGGCCCTCTGTAGCAGGTTCCGAGGTTGTTTCCTATTTTCTTTTTCTTCTGATGTCCATCCTCTTTGCCTTTCAGGATGGGGATTGAACATTTTAGTTAGGGTCCTCTCTTTTGCTTAGTTTGTTTAGATGTACAGATTTTAGTGGGTTTATTCTATATTGTATGTTTATATGAGTGAGTATATACCATGCGTGTCTTTTTGCTTCTGGGACAACTCACTCAGGATGATCCTTTCCAGGTCCCACCATTTACCTGCAAATTTCATGATTTCCTTATTCTTCATTGCTGAGTAATACTCCATTGTATAGATGTACCACAGTTTCTGCATCCATTCTTCAGTTGAGGGGCATCTGGGTTGTTTCCAGCTTCTGGCTATTACAAATAAAGCTGCTACAAACATGGTTGAGCAAATGTCCTTTTTGTGTACTTGCGCCTCTTTTGGGTATATGCCTAGGAGTGGTATGGCTGGATCTTGAGGAAGAGCTATTCCTAGTTGTCTGAGAAAGCGCCAGATTGCTTTCCAGAGTGGTTGTACCAGTTTACATTCCCACCAGCAGTGGAGAAGGGTTCCCCTTTCTCCACAACCTCTCCAGCATGTGTTGTCCCTTGAGTTTTTCATCTTGGCCATTCTGATGGGTGTAAGGTGAAATCTCAGGGTTGTTTTGATTTGCATTTCCCTAATGGCTAATGAGGTTGAGCATTTCTTTAAGTGCTTCTTTGCCATTCGATATTCCTCTACAGAGAATTCTCTCTTTAGCTCTGTTCCCCATTTTTTAAGTGGATTACTTGGTTTGTTGCTTTTCAGCTTGTTTAGTTCTTTATATATATTGGATATGAGTCCTCTGTCAGATAAAGGGTTGGTGATGATTCTTTCCCAATTTGTAGGCAATCGCTTTGTTTTGATGATGGTGTCCTTTGCTTAACAGAAGCTTTTCAATTTCATGTGGTCCCATTTATTGATTGTTGCTCTTAGAGCCTGTGCTGTTGGTGTTCTGTTCAGGAAGTTTTCTCCTGTACCAATGAGTTCTAGGGTATTTCCCACTTTTTTTCTAGCTGATTTAATGTGTCTGGAGAACTCCTACACCTGATAAACACCTTCAGCAAATTGGCCGGATACAAATTTAACTCAAAAAAATCAGTAGCACTCCTGTATACAAAAGGCAAAAGGGCTGAGAAAGAAATTAGAGAAACAACACCATCCACAATAGCCACAAATGACATAAAGTACCTTGGTGTAACCCTAACCAAGCAAGTCAAAGACTTGTATGAAAAAAATTTCAAGTCTCTGAAGAAAGAATTAGAGGAAGATATGAGAAGATGGAAAGATCTCCCATGCTCATGGCTTGGCAGGATTAACATAGTAAAAATGGCCATCTTACCAAAAGCAATCTACAGATTTAATGCAATTCCCATCAAATTGCCAACACAATTCTTTACAGACCTGGAAAGAAAAATTCTCAACTTCGTATGGAATAACAAGAAACCGAGAATTGCTAAAACAGTCCTCTACAATAAAAGACCTTCTGGAGGTATCTCCATCCCTGATCTCAAGCTGTACTATTTAGCAACAGTTATAAAAACTGCATGGTACTGGCATAGAAACAGAATGGTGGATCAATGGAACCGAACAGAAGACCCAGAAATAAACCCACACACTTACGGACACCTGATTTTTGACAAAGATGCCAAAACCATACAATGGAAAAAAGATAGCATCTTCAACAAATGGTGCTGGTCCAACTGGATGTCTACATGGAGAAAAATGAAAATAGATCCATACCATACTTATCACCCTGCAGAAAACTGAAGTCTAAGTGGATCAAAGACCTCAACATGAATGTGCTTTTGTAATTCCTTTGTCTTACTTATGTTCTGGTTGTTTGATTTATGATTTAGGAAATTTACTTTTTATTCTGAATTTCTTTCATTCTGAATTTTCAATACATGCCTCTTTTGGTATGTTTTAGTGTTAAACATCTATTACACATTTATCCCAGAGAAACTCATAACAAATGTCTAATTGAGGAACTATTAACATATCAAAATGCCTACTAGCTGCCAGGCTTACTCAGCACCTCTCTGCTCCTTTCACCTTTCCCCTCCCAACAAACTCTCCAGTCCAGGGTCTTACTTCCATTCCCCCAGCTTCATATTTCCTGTATATCCCTCTCACTTCAGTCTGTGATTTTTCTTGCTCCACCCCCTATCCCTCCTACTCAATCTCATATCCATGTTCTGTACACTATTTTCTCTTCCTGTTCCAGATTCCTCCAGAAATTTACGGCTGTACTTTCTCTCACATTTACAATAAAATCCTTACCATCAAACATTTAGATCTTCAAGATAGATGAGAGAAGTGTCTGGAACAGACCGTCCATGGCAGCAACCTGGTAAATTTCCACTGTAGGATGAACAAACTATTCTGACTGTTCTCTGGGAGATAGAATAACTTTTCCAAATCCTTCAAAGCACAATACAGATTATTCATTATCTTTTATGAATTTAAATGTCCAGTATATATAGATACTGTGCTCTTTTTGTGAATATGAAATAGGAAAAAATAAAAGGTATACCTTGCTAATTTGGTTTGCTTGTGATTATTAATGGCAGTCACCAATGGACAATATGGATAAGTAGATTAAAATCTTCAGCAAAGTTAAAAAATTATTCTGATTTGAGATACAGAATTCTAAAACCATTACATACTTCCGTTTAATGAAATAGTACTGGTTAAAACATCTCTACATGATTCGTACTGTTAGCAGTAGAGAAATAAAGACTTCATTTTCTTTATTTAAAATATCCCCTTGTTCCCCTGCCTCTATTTCTTCCCATCTATCTCTGTGATTGTCTCCATTTTCTCCTCTCTGTTTTCCTTCCTTCTTGTTGTTGTGATACAAACATTTTATAAATGTGCATATTTATAAATGTTGATGTGTGAATGTAGGTGGTATACACATTCTAATATCTAGGGTTTTTCCCAGTAGAGCCTATATTCTGGTGATTAAGATTACTCCCCACTTGTGAAGGAATTAACTAATTCAGTGCTGAACTTTGAACAACTAAAACTGTGCATTCATATCAAATATAGGAGTAGTTAATCAGATTAATTCTCTATGTGAATGTGGCAATTTGAATAAATCTATGTTATCAAATTGATGAAAACAACAGTATAATTTTATCTAGCAGAATTCCTACAAGCTATTGTCCTCTAAGCACAAGGTCAAGCTCAGCATTTCTTTCTCAATGTTTTCTTATAGAAATATAGAAACTATGGATATTCTGTGAAATTTCCTTCCTTTCTTCCTTCCTTCCTTCCTTCCTTCCTTCCTTCCTTCCTTCCTTCCTTCCTTTCTTTCTTTCTTTCTTTCTTTCTTTCTTTCTTTCTTTCTTTCTTTCTTTCTTTCTTTCTTTCTTTCTTTCTATTTTTTGAGATAGTGTCTCATTTTGCAGCCCTGGTTAGCCTGTTACTTGCTGTGTAGATCTGTTGTCCCTTGAATGCACATCAGTTCACCTGCCTCTGCCTCCCAAGTGCTGGGATTAAGAAACTTTCAACTATTGTGTCTTTCTGCTTCTGAGTTACCTCACATCAGAAGTAGCAGAAGACAAGGAACAGGACAGGAACCTTCCACAGGGGGCCTCTGAAAGATTGTACCCATTAGGGTGTGGAAGGAAATAGTGAGACTCATAACCAAACTTTGGGCAGAGTGCAGGAAACTTTATGGATGAAGAAGGAGAAAGAAAGACCTGGAGGCTCAAGAACTCCACAAGGAGGACAACAGAGCCAAAAACCATGGGCCCAGGGTAGCCTGCAGAGACTGATACTCCAACTCAGAACCTTTTGTGGAGATAACATAGACCCCTGTTAATAGGAAGCCCATAGACTGTTCAGTTTCCAAGTGGGTTCAGGGGCTGTCTCTGACATGAACTCAGTGACTGGCTCTTTGATTACTTCCCCATAGGGGGTGGTGTGCAGCCTTTTCAGGCCACAGAGGAAGATGATACAGCCAGTCTTGATGAGACCTGATAGGCTAGGGTCAGGTAGAAGGGAAGGAGGTCCTCCCCTATCAATGGACTGGGAAGGGGCATAGGGGAAGAAGAGAGAGGGAGGGTGGAACTGGGAAGAAGTGAAGGAGGGGGGGCTATAACAGGTCTACAAATTGAATAAATTGTAATAAATTAAAAAAATAGCTAAATAGTCAAATAAAACCTTCAACTAGCTGAGTGCATAGTGCACACTCCTGTAATCTCAGCACTTGGGAGGCAGAGTCAGGTAGATCTCAGTGAGTTTGAGGCCAGCCTTGTCTACAAGTGCAGAACAGCCTGGGCTGTTACATAGAGAAACAGTGTCTTTAAAATAAACAAACAAACAAACAAACAAATAAATAAATAGAAAAAAAGAACAAGAAACCTACTTTTAAAAAGTAACAAATGGGGGCAGAGACATGGTGCAGAGGCTAAGAACACTGGCTGCTCTTCCAAAGGTCCTGAGTTCAATTCCCAGCAACCACATGCTGGCTCACAGACATCTATAATGAGACCTGGTGCCCTCTTCTGGCCCACACGTATACATGCAGACAGAACATTGTACACATAATAAATAAATAAATCTTTTTTAAAAAGTGGCAAATGGAACAGACATTTTTGAATAGATCATATGTTTAACCTGGACAACCATGTTACCCAGGTTTCAAAGCTCTATTGTTTAAGATCATGTGAGAAATTCTAATAAGTATTTTTCATTTTAAATTTAGAATTTTTTCATTAAGTTTTTCAATTTTATTAAAATGCATGATAGCTTCAATTTAAATAGCATGTTTTATGTTTTAATGGAACTTTTAATTGAGTTTTTAAATAATCAGGACATGTAAGTGAGGCTCTTTTACTAAATGCGATAGAAGAATTATAAAATAAAATAATATTTTAACAAATTTAAACAGATTTGTTCACAGCTGACCTTTTTCTGAACCTGGAGAAAAATGATAAACTAGAGAATTTAAGGTAAATAGATAAAGGGAAGGCTCAGAAATGAAGGAAAGTGATAGGCAAGTAGCAGTGAAGGAGAAAGAAAGAAGGAAGAACAAAGAGAAAGATAAGAGAGGGGGGAGGGAAAAGGGAGAAGAGATGATCTGAGATCTTAAGGGTAGAAAAATGATTCATTTTTTTCTAAATAAGACTCTCATGCTAGCTCTATTTTCACTCACAATTTTATTAAAGGAAGAAAGAATTTTTTTTTTTTTGAGCAAATTAAAGAAGCATTCTCAACTTGCATTTTCTTGTGAGTGGTTAGCAGATGTATCCACAAGTTAGTGAGTTTACTTAAGTGCCAAAGGCCGGACATTTGTATATAAAGTTTCTCTTTAGTCAAAGAAAAGCAAATTAGAGAAATCTCTTACGAGTGTAAATATTTCAGACTGTAATAAACTCCATAATGTAATGGCGTAAAGTGCTGCCCAGAGCACATTAACTTGTTCCTTCCAGTTTCAACAACGGTAGTATTTCCCTTTTTGAGCTTAAAATAACAAATCACACATAGCCAAAAAGATGGGGGTGGGGGAGGATGTAAACATAGAAATCTTTTAAAACTCTGATTCTAGCATGTGAACCTAATTCCTAAGTAGTTAAGCAGTAGACTATTAACTTCTTTTTCACTTTTTTGAGTCATGACTTGACTTTCAAAACATCTTGGTCAACTAGACAATGAGTTTCCTTGCAGAAGCAGCATTGAGGAATCAAGTGAACTCCTTTCCCTTTGCAGTCCCCCTTCAGGGCAGGCCAAGCAAAAGTGACCCTGGCTTTTGACAAACCTTGCCGGAGCAAAATGTAACAAGCCCTGTCTTTTTTGAGCAAAGTTTTCTATCCTGACAGATACAGCTCAGGAGTATTTGATGTCTGCTTGCTGGCCATAGATAATGGTGCATCTTGGGACCGTTGTCATTCCTGTCAATAAAAGAGCCTGGGGGGATGTGCAGAAAAGCTACCTTTTGATTCACCATTTTTCTCTCCTTCCCAGGACATTTGTAAGCCTGTGGTCAGCTAGGTCACTTTTATTTTATCCTGATGTGCCTTGATAATAGCATCATGTCTACAAAATTTTTGACAAGCCATCGGTGTCTGATTCTTTGGCTTGTGTGTTTTATAGTCCTGCTCAATGTCAAACACTCTTTGAAAGCTATTGACTATGTTGGTGGGCACTGCGTTTGGTATTTCTTTCTTCTTTGATAAAATTAAGCCCATGGGAGTTGATCTTTGAATTTAGGGTAATTTTTTTTGGGGGTGGTAATGCAAGATATTCTGTCACTCTATTTCTGACACTCTTAGAATGAAAAACTGAATTCTGTTTAACTCACTTAAACATTTTTATATTGAGAGCTTTGAAGATTGGAACAGTGGAATTTAGTAAGTGAAAAAAACAAATGTCGCCTTTGTATTCTAATAAGTACAATCCATTTTCACGCTTTTTTAAAAATCTGATAAAATGTAACATAATAAGATACGTAGTTTTTTTTTATTATAAGAGTTTATGTATAGCTCAAAGTGTAAGCAGAGACTGGCTATAATTTCTCTTGTGAAAACATCTTTGAAAGCATTTTTTTTAATTTTATTTTTTCTTATCAGTTACATTTTATTAACTCTGTATCCCAGCCGTGTCCCGCTCCCTCATTCCCTCCCAATCCCACCCTCCCTCCCTCATCTCCACCGTGCCCCTTTCCAAGTCCACTGATGGGGGGGACCTCCTCCCCATTCATCGGATCCTGTTTTATCAGGTATCTTCAGGACTGGCTGAAAAGCCCTCCTCTGTGGCCTAACAGAACTGCTCCTCCCTTGGGAGGTGGGGAGGACAAAGAGCCAGTCATTGAGTTCCTGTTAGAAATAGTCCTTGTTCCCCTCACTATGGGAAACCAATTGGTTACTGAGCATTTTAAGGAAAGCATTTTAAGAAAGGATGCACACATACACACATATGCATAACAGTTAAAAATCTATTCGTATATGCACCTATGCAAAAAAATTAATAAAACCCACTGAAATTTATACCATGATAAATATCTTACAATAAGGGCTAGGGTGATGGCTCAGCTGACAACTGTCTGCTACATGAGGACCTGAATTTCAATTCTTAGCTCTCACTTAAAAAAAAAAAAAAAAAAAAGTTGTCGAGGGAGGGAAGACCATGAATGTTTGTTACACCAGTTCAGGAGATGGTGCAGACTGATCTCCAGAGCTAACTGGTCCGTGAGTCTAGGGAATTGGTGAGCTCGGGCATAGTTAGACCCTGTGTAAAACCTAAAGTTGAGGACAGTCTGGAAAGACACTTGATGCTGATCTCTGTCATCTACTTCCATGAATACACACCTGGGCATGCACCTGTGTGCTCATACTCCTGCACACAAAAACACACCTCTGTACAAAGATACACTTGTGTATAAACATCTACAAATACAGAGACATGCACACACAAATAAAAATTATGCACACCCAAAGAATGTTTTTTTTAAAGTTACAAAGAGATATGTGAGGTACATGACAGCTTTACTTCACAGAATTTGGGGATATTTACGTCCCATTTCTGGTCAGTTCTTCTGAGGTATCGTTCTCCCTTTATGGATGAGTTAAAAAAAAAAAGCTTAGAAAGCATGGGTGAGTTTCTTAATTGACACATAGAAATTGACAGAGTTGAGCATTAAAACCAAGTACTCTCTTTCTGAGTCCAACATTCTATCACAACACAGTAATATGTCCATGGTTTTTGGCACACACTAAGAACTCATGAAATGCCAACTACCATCATCAGAATTAGATTCCTCTGGTCAACTATATTATTTCATATCTCTTTCTGGGAAAGGAGGCACTTCCTACATTTTAACATATGCTGAGAAACTATATTCATCCATGTTTATAAAACTAGTTTGTATAAAACTCATGTTGATATATTTGAATACCTAAACGTTCGAATATGAAGAATCATTATTAAATTGGAATACATATTGGCTTGACAACTGATAGAAGAACAATGCATTATTGATAATACTTTCAAAACTTGGCTAGAACTTTGAATGATATTGTGACCTTTACATAAAAAAATGAAAAACTATACTTAGAAGTTAATACATAACCTAAAACAGTATAAAGGAGACTTCCATATAGAATCTTTCTTCATAAATAAATCTTTTTTTATCTCTTATGCTACTTTATTGTAATCACATTTGTTTTACCCACTATAGCCCCACAGTTTATATAAATCTTATATTTTTCATACATGTATAAAAAGATTCTACATAAAGAACAATGAGAAAAAAATCAGGTAGATAAAAGCTGGAAAATAAATCACAATACTTCAAAATAGAATGGAAAAATGTTATAATGAGTTAAACAAATAGGAAGTTCAGAATGTCACCTTAATTATGTAATCAAATTATTTCTGGTTGTCTCATGTATCAAAATGAAGCCTTAAAAAGATTTTAGAGCTTAATTGGGCAACGAAAATGCACAGTATTTTTAAAAACACACTAACATTAGTAAGCAATAATATAAATTTTTTAATTTATTTATTTTTAATTAATTACAGTTTATTAACTTTGTATCCCAGCTGTAGCCCCCTCCATCATCCCTTCCCAGTCCTACCCTCCCTCCCATGCCCCTCCCCAAGTCCACTGATAGGGGAGGTCCTCCTCCCCTTCCCTCTGACCATAGCCTATAAGGTATCACCAGGACTGGCTGCATTGTCTTCCTCTGTGGCCTGTTAAGGCTGCTCCCCCCTCAGGGGAAGAAGAGTTTTAATACCCTGGTTATCTCAAGCTTATTTATTGTAAAAAAACAATAAATCATTGAGGCTGGAGAGATGGCTTAGAGCACTTGCTGTTCTTGGAAAAGACAGTGGTTTGATTCCAAATATTTACATAAACTTCCACAGATATCTGTAACTCCAGTCCCGAGGATCTGGTGACCTTATCTGGCCTCTACAGGTACCAGGCACACATTCAGTGCACATACAAACATTTAGGCAAAACACCTTTATGTCTAAAGTAAAGATATAAAAATTTTAAAATGACTAAATAAAATAATTTTATGATTAAAGCATACCAGCACTAAGATGTAACAATGATGATAGCAATAGGGACATTAAAGGGGATTTACAAACCAATTTTATTCAGGAAAATAACTTTCTGCAAAGAAATGTTTTGATGGGCCTAAAATAAAAAATTCAGAAGTCTGCAGCTCATGATAGAAAGTATTGTTTATTCTTTACAATGAAACAAAAAATTAACAATTATACTCATCAATAGACTCTAACATTTCAGCAGAAGTCCTAAGGTGGGCAGTCAGGACAGGAGCTACACAGAACATAAGTGCATGCAAGCACGGCAGGGTTGTCTACAGATCAAGTAATGGTCCTCGTGGCTATGGGAAGCTGTAAGCAGTAAAATGCTACCCCCCCCCCCCGGGGAGGAGCAGTCTGTTAGGCCACAGAGGAGGACTTTGCAGCCAGCCCTGAAGATACCTGATAAAACAGGGTCAGATGAAAGGGGAGGAGGTCCTCCCCTATCAGTGGACTTGGAAAGGGGCAGGGAGGAGACCAGGGAGGGAGTGTGGGGTTGGGGAGGGAATGAGGGAGCGGGATACAGCTGGGACACAGAGTTAACAAAATGTAACTAAAAAGAAAAATAAAAAAAAGAAAAAATATAAGTTGTATATAGTATGTAAAAAAAAATGCTACATATCTGGAAGTTTGTGAGGTTTAAATTTCAACGTAAAACTTTAATATGTTTTTCTACAATAATAAAAAATTTGAAATTGGTGTTTTAAAGTATGTTATTAATTTCATTATCTCTTGAAAACATATTTGAGTGCTCTGTCTACATCACTCTCACTTCTTTCTCTCCCCCTTCAAATACAACAGATGTCCAAATTAATTCTCTTCTTTAATATTGTTGCTACATCTATTTGCATATATATGTATGTGTATGTGATTTTGTGTATATATATGTATGTATAAATCTTTTCATTTAATTTCTATACTTCTTTACATACACATACATACACATAGATGTAGCTATAGATATATAGATGATATAAATACAGACAATATTAGATATCTAGAGAGGCAGAGATAGAAATAAAGGTAGGTATCCTATTCACCTATGCAGTCCAATCTGCTTTTTTCATATGTACAAGCAGCCTCTATATCCCAGCCACTTGAGATTAGCCAATTTACATGAGAACCTTCCTTGAGAAAATGATTTTTGTTTTGTTTTGTTTTTCTGCAGGCATTGACCACCTGTAGCTCTTTGTTTAAAAATGTGACCCTGTGGAATTCCTGCTGCTTCTGTTGCCATATAAGCATGTTTGGTTATTATGCTGATCCTGTTCTGGCCAGCATGTTGATTGCTCATGAGTGTAGCTTTTCTTCACAGATAGAGGACTCTGGTTTCTTGGATCTTACTATCTTCCTGTCTCTCCTTCATGATTTTTCCTGAATCTAATGTGTTTAGGCTTAATTGGAGAAGTATCCGTTGGAGCTAGGCACCCTGCCGTCACTTATTCTCATTGGAGTTAAGCTGCCCTGAATTTTTCCAAATCACTGCTCAATCTGTTCTGTTCTTTCATGAAGTGATCTCTATCATCAACAGGGATTATTGAGCATTACCAGACATCTGACCCTGCTGTATGGAATTAACTGGCCTTGTGGTTTCTGTTGCTTAACTCTTAAGAAAGAACTTAGATAATAAAAGGAGCTTCAGGAAATTGTTATAGCAGTTGTGTGGTCTGAACTTGTGTCTCCTGAAACTTTTACTGCTTGTGTGTGCCTTACTGAAAACCAAAAGTAAATGAAACGACTATACATACAAAACTCGATATCCAAAGTTTTCATCTTTTGTTCTCCTCTCAGGACATTACACTTTAGATTCAAAAATGAAAAGCTGCTATAACACTTAGGGCAAATTTGACACTTCACAATTTTCCTGTAAGGTATTTTCAGTGTGGTGCATGTAAATGTTTTACCTTTTAGAATGTAAAAATCTGTTAATATAAATAAGATACCTAATGGTAGCCATTATGGAAATTAGTATGGGGTGTCTTAAAAAACTAAAGCCAGGCCCAACCCTAAGACTCACCCCATGGCAGATATCCTGCTATGCTTGCGGACAGGAGCCTAACAGAGTTGTCCTCTGTGAGGCTCCATCCAGAAACACTTCCAAACAGATACTGAGACTCACAGCTGAACATTGGATAAAGTATAGCTAGCCTAGTGGAAAAGCGGGGGAAGGATAAAAGGACCTAGATGTGACAAGGGCTCCACAAGAAGAACAACAAAGCCAACTAACCAGGATCCAGAGGGCATCTGAAGCACCAAGAACCACGTGTGGACTGGACCTAGGTCCTCTCCATATACATAGCCGAGGAGCAGCTCAGGTTTTATGTGGGGCTACCAGTAAGGGTATGGTGGATATCTCTGACATAGAATTCGTTGCCTCCTTTTTGATCACTTTCACATAGGAAGAAGATAGTTCTCACGTGAATAGATGAGCTGGGGTGTGTGATTAGGGGGGCTCCCCTATTCTGAGAAATAGGGGAGGGAAGATTAGAAAGAAAGGGTGGGACTGGGAAGAGAGGAGAAAGGGATTGGTGACCGAGATGTGAATAAGCAAACAAACAAACAAACCCTGGAAATTAAGCACATACCTGTAATTCCAGCACTTGGAGGGCAAAGGCAGATCTCTGTGAGTTGGAGGCCAGCCTAGTCTACAGAATGAGTCCAGGACAGCCAGGGCAATTAAATAGCAAAACCCTGTCTTGAAAAAAAAAAGTAAAAAAAAAAAAAAACAAACAAACAAACAAAAAACCAAACCAAAACTAAACAAAACAAAACTAGAAATAAAACTATTCAGTGGCTCTGGCTCCAGTATGTCACTCCTGGGCATATACCCAAAAGGCTCCTTCTTACCACAGAGGTATTCATCAGTTTAGATGCTCAACTATGTTCATATGTTCATTGTTATTTTATCTACAAGACCTGGGAAATGGTATCAGCCCAAATGTCCATCAATGGATAAATGAATAATGGAAATATACATATACACAATTGGATTTTATTCAGTTGTTAAAAAGTAAAATTAAGAATCTTCAGGTAAACAGAAATGGAAAAACTGATACTGACCTAGGTAGTCATTTCCCCAAATTACCAATGTTGCACATTCCCATATATATGTTGATACCTTCTTCTAATATTTTTATCTCTGTATTTAACTTGGAATTCTTGGAGAAGCCAAAAAATTAGAAAAGGATTATTCAGGTGAGTTTTCAAATTTTACAGTTTACAAATCACTTGGCAGATATTTGTCAAAAGAACAATGGAACAGAATAAACACCAATTTTATTCAAAAAAGATATTTTTGATAATTTGCTTAATTTACAATCTTTCAGAACATACTTTTTATTGAAAATAAAGTCTTCTCATACTGACCGCAGTTTCTTCTTCCTTCACTTCTATATCCTCGACCAACTTCCCCTCTACCCATGATCCACTTCCCCTCCATTTCTTCTTCAAAAAACAGCAACCCTCAAGACACAATAGTCAAACTTGTATAAAGAAGATACAAGAAGATTACGCAAGACCCTTCATATAAGCTGAACAAGGCAACCCAATAAAAGGAAAAGAGTCCCAAGAGCAGGCAAATGAGTTAGAAATATATAATCTTGTACTGTTAGGAGTCCCAGAGAAACACCAGGCTAACAGCCAACAGACAGGTTCCTGGTACAGACCCTTGCAGGCCCCATGTTTGCATGTCATTCTCTGTGAGTCCATGTGAGTCCTGCTTAGTTTATTCAGTGGGCCATGCTCTCCTGATGTCCTGCTCTGACTCCTACAGTCTTTTGTCCTCCTCTTTTTTAAGCTTTCCTGATTTCTAAGCAGAGGGACCAGACGAAGACCTCCAATCTAGACTCTTTCCACTTATGTCTGGCCATGAGTCTGTACTCTGATGATGACTAGACAAGACACCAATCCATGTGTGTAGCAGAATATAAGTATAAACTAATCAGTATAAGTTGTGTTTGGTTCTACCCTATGTCTCTGGTTTATCCAGTCTACAGGTTACAAGCCTCTAGGCAGTGTAAGGTATGGACTCCCTCTGCTGGTATGGACCTGAAGTTAAGCCAGAAATTAAATGGTTACACCCATAAGTTCTGTACCTTTATTGCCCAGTCTCATAGCACAGGCAGGACAGATTGTAGGTCAATGGTTTTTCTGGCTGGGTTGGTGTCCATGTTTTTCTTCCTTAGCCTGCATAGTACCTTTTAATACAAAATAGACAAGAACGGAAGGGTGAAGACTTCATGCAGACTTCTCTGTGTTCAATGATCTGTGTAGATGTTGTCCTTGACAAAGGGTCCAGCTCCCACCCTAACCCCACCCCCACTGTCACTTTTCAGTGAACCAGCTTCTGTCCTAGTATCAGCCTAGTTTTCTTTAGGGATTTCCACTAGAATGCTTCAGTCAACAATTCAATCAAATTGCAACTCAGTTTCACCACTGGAAGCCTTGCCTTGCTACAAAAAAGTGGAAAACTCCAACTCCTTATACTTCATTAAGAGAAGTCCTTACTGGGGTTACCCTCACAGATCCAGACAGTTTCTTCTGCACTAGGTTTCAGCTCCAGCAAAGCTCCCAGGTATATCTATCTCTCCACAAACTCTCTCCCTCCATCTCTTTCTCCCTCATCCTCCAAGGTCCCATCCCACCACAATATTTATTCTATTTCCCCTTCTCTTTGAGGTCCATGCATGCTTTTGAGAGCCCTCCTCTTTACCTATCCTCTCTGAATCTGTGGACTGTAGCTTGATTACCACATACTTAACAGCTAATATCTACTTATGTGTGCATATATACCATACTTGTCTTTGTGGGTCTAGTTTACCTTATTCAAGATGATTTTTTTTTTCCTAGCTGTATCGATTTGGCTGCAAATTTCATGATGTCACTTTTTTAAGAGTCAAGTAGTACTGCATTAGGTAAACGCACCACATTTTCTTCTTCCACTCTTTAGGTGAGGGACATCTAGGTTGTTTCCAGTTCTTGACTACTGTGAGTAAAGCTGCAATGTACAAGTTGAGCAAGTGTCTTTCTGTAGGATGAAACACCCTTTGGGTATATGCCCAAGAATTGTAAAGCTGATTCATGGGGTGTTGGATTCTCAATGTTCTAAAAAATTGGCATAGGGATTTCCATAGGGCCTATACAAATTTGCACTTCCACCAGCAATACATAAGTGTTATCTTTGCTCTACATCTTTGCCAGCATGAGCTATCATTTGTATTATTTATCTCAGTCATTCTAACAAGTGGTAAGGTAGAGTCTCAAAGTAAATTTGATTTGCATTTTCCTGATGGCTACAGATCCTGAAGATTTCTTTAAGTGTTTCTCAGTCATTTGAGACTCCTCTATTTAGAATTATCTGTTTAGATTTGTACTCGACTTTTTAACTGAATCATTTAGTTTTTATATCTAATTTCTTGAGTTCTTTATATATTTTAGATATTAGACATCTATTGGATATGGAATGTATAGACATCTTTTCCCATTCTATAGGTTGTCACTTTTTACAATTGGTGGTGTCTTTTGTACTAAAGGAACTTTTCAGTTTCATGTGGTCCCATTTATTAATCATTGATTGTAGTTTCTGTGCTATCAATGTTTTGTTTAGAAAATTGTCTCTGATGCCAATGCATTCAAGGTTGTTTCCCAATTTATCTTCTAAAAATGGTCCAGTGTGTTTAGTTTTATGTTGAGATCTTTAATCCACTTGAACATGAATTTTGTGCAGGGTGATAAATATGGATCTATTGGCCTTCTTCTATATGCAAACATCCAACCTGAGCAGCAGCATCTATTCAGGATGGTTTCTTTCTTTTAGTGTGTATTTTTAGATTCTTTACTAAAAATTAGTTGTCCATAAAGGATGTGAATTTATGTCTGTCTTTGATTTGATTCTATTGATCAGTGTGTCTGTTTTTATGCCAACATCATATGGTTTTTACTATATAGCTTTGTAGTACAGTTTGAAATCAGAGATGGTGATACCTCCAGCAGTTCTTTTAGTTCAGGATGGTTTTAGCTATACTGTTTTGTTTGTTGTTATGTTTTGTTTTTCCACAAGAAATAGAGAATTGTCCTTTTAAGGTCTACAAAGAGTAGTTTTGGGAATTTGGTGGGGATTGTGTTGAATCTGTAGATTGTTTTTAGTAAGATAACCACTTTTACTATGAAATTCTGATTCAGGAGCATTGAAGAGCTTCCCATTTTCTGATATTTTCCTCAATTTCTTAAAAGACTTGAATTTTTTTTATCATAAAAATCTTTCAATTGATTGTTGAGAGTTACTCCAAAACATTTTATATTATCTGAGGCCTTTGTAAAGGATATTGTTTTTCTGATTTCTTTCTTAGTCTATTTGCCATTTGTATGTAGTAGGGCTAATTATTTTTTGAGTTAGTTTTGTATACAGCTATGTTGTTTTTATTCATCATTTTGTTAATTTGCATATTCTATCTGCGTTTTTTAGTTAGTTTGTATAAAGGTTTGTCTACTTTCTTTTTTTAATTAAATTTTTATTTTTTATATATAATTACAGTTTATTTACTTTGTATCCCAGCTGTAGCCCCCTTCCTTATTTCCTCCCAAACCCACCCTTTCTCCCTCATCTCCTCCCTGCCCCTCTCTAATTCCACTGACAGGGGAGGTCCTCTTCCCCTTCCATCTGACTCTCAGGTCTCATCAGGACTGGCTGCAATGTCCTCTTCTGTGGATTTTCTCCAAGAGCCAACTGTTTATTTCATTGATTCCTTGTGTTTTTATTTTGTTTTTGTTTCTGTCTTATTACTTTCAGACTTCAGTATAATTTTTCTTGTCCTTTACTCCTCTTTAATGAGCTTGCTTCTTTTTGTTTTAAAGCTTTCAGATGTACCACCACTCTCATAGTGCCCCTTACTTTTGGGTATATTGTGCATTCATTTTCAATGACTTCTAAGATATGTTTAATTAATTACAATTTTTTAAAATTATGCCTTAATCAATTCATCATTCAGTAGAGAGTTGTTCAGTTTTCATGTGTTTGAAGGCTTTTTGTTGTTTCTGCTATTGAAATCCAGCTTTAATCCTTGGTGGTCTATAGGATATATCAATTTTCTCTTGTCTGTTGAGATGTGCTTTGTTACCAAATATGTAGTCAGTTATGGAAAAAGTTCTGTGAGGTGCTGAGAAGAAAGCATATTCTTTTTTGTTAGGGTGGAATGTTCTGTAAATCTCTGTCAGGAATATTGGATTTATAAATTCAGTTAGCTCCAGCATTTTTTTTTTTTTGGTTTGTTTAGTTTTTGTCTGGAGAACATGTCCATTATTGAGAAAGGGGTATTAAAGTCTCCCAGTAGCAAAATGTGAGGGTCAATTGTAATTTTCACTACCCCTGAGCACAATACTGAGCAATCATTTTTCCATCCTAACTTCCAAGCTCGCCTACATTCCTCTGAGACAAAATTCTCTCCTACTTGCTTTTATAAATACTCTTCTGAAACTCCCAGACCTCTCCTCATGACTCCTCATCTTCTACTTCCTTTCTCTTCCTATTCCCCTTGCTGGACTCAGATGTCCCGCCCTATTCCTTCTGTTGCTCAGCATTGGCGGTCAGCATTTTATTGCCAAGGTAGAGAACAAATAGTGAGCATGTTTACACAAAATTGAGACAGGAGACACTTAGAACAAATATTAATGCCAGGTACAGATTGAAAAACAAATAGTGTGGTTGAAAAGTCAGTATTTGAATGAACAATGCTACACTTTGCACAGTGCACAATAATAAGCAACACAGGAATAATTCTAATGTTTGCCTTTATATTTTACTGGGTCTTTTTCCTTTGTAACTTTTAATATTCTTTATTCTCTGTGTGTAATGTTTTCTTTAGTATGTGGCAAGGGGTTTTCTTTTCTGATTCAATATGTTTGGCATTTTGTATTCTTCTTGTACTTTTATAAACATCTCCTTTAGGCTAGAAAATTTTTTCTATGTCTATGAGTTGATATGAGCTCTATTCCTATCATTTTTAAGTTTGGTCTCTTCATAGTGTCCCAGATAGAATAGATATTTGTCTCAGAAAATTTTTATATTGAACATTTTCTTTGACTGAGTTTTCTATTTCTTTTATCATATCTTCAATGCCTGAGATTCTTATTATTCGTTTGCACATGAATATTGACAAACAGCATCTAATCACCAGCCAGCCAACAACAGCCACTACCCCTTTTCAGAGGCCGTAGCATTTATATATCCTCTGAAATGTTTACAGAATTCCAAATGTTAAACACTCACAGAAACTATCTGCAGCTAGTAAAACCGCACTCCTATTAGAGCAAGAGGCAAATCATGGCAAATCGTAGTCACTTGCTATGAAGCAATCTCATATCCCCACACCTGGGATTAAAAAGAAAACATATTCTTATAATAATTCTGTCCCCCCATCCCACCCCGAAATAAGATTTCTCTATGGAGTTTTGGCTGTCTTGGAACTGGCTCTGTAAACTAGGCTGGCCCCTAACTCACAAGGATTCCCCAGCCTCTGCCTCCTGAGTGTTGGGATTAAAGGCGTGCACACCACCACCCAAAACTTCTGTTTTTTTTTTTTTTTTAAATTTTAATTTTTATTTCTTCACTTTGCATGCTGGTTGTAGGTCCCTGCCTCTTCTCCTCCCAGTCCCACTCTCCCTCCATGTTTCCCCTATTTCCCCCCTCCTAGTCCTCAGAGAAAGGGAGCACCTCCCCATCCACCTACCCCAGCATATCAAGTCACACCAGGACTAAGGGCATCCTCTTCTCCTGTGGCCTAATGAGGCAGCCCTCCCTACAGGGGGAACGTAGCTAAAAAGCAAGCAACAGAGTCAGAGCCAGCTCCCATTCCTTGTACTAGGGGACCCATAAGAGGACCGGACCGAGCTGCCCATTGGCTACAGATGTAGAGGGGTCCAGTCCATACTTGGTCAAGGGAATATTTCTGTGTTTTTTTTTAAATAACCAAAATTACAACATTCTTACTATACCTGTTAATATAAATAACCTCCACACATGCTAATTAAAGAAAACCAAATTAAATTATATGAGCACAGTCAAATAGAATCTTTACTCATGTGGCTTACTGTCACTCTTGGTGGTACATTTATTTCTGTAGTGATTTAGTATTTTACTTATTAATAATGTTTTCCTGCTACTTTGAAAAAAAAAGAAAACAAATACATGGTAGTAGGATGGGGTTATTTGGGAAGAAGATGTTCAGAAAGAGAGACGGTGGCAAGTGGGCATCATATGAACACATGTTCGCCTAAGAGCTCTCTTACATTCTCCCCATTTCCTTAAAAGTAATGAAAATAAACCTTTAATGAAGACAATTCATCACAAAAAGGATTGAAATAAAAATAACAAAATAAAACATGTACCAAAGAATCTATCATCCTTTTACATAATGCATTATTATAGTGATTATGATTTACCACTGGACAGCAGTCAGTATATCCTTTATTCCTGCTAAATCAGGTTGATTCATTTTTCTTTGTTGACTTTGTTAATTTGTTTTTATCGTTAAAAAAGTAGTGCTGTACCATTCATTTTTTATGTGAATAGCATAAACTGTAGCTGGGTTTGTTCAGCAGCAACAAAACACAAATTATTACACATAATTAGCACAGACCCTCCATGAAGGAATATGACATAAAAACCTTCAGACACACACCTTGCTTATTAAACATACACATAGACAATGCCAGGAGGAACTCTTAAAGAACTGATTGCATATGATCAAAGAAAAGGTTCAGGGTACAGCAGTTATTTTCACACACCAGATGCTGACATGAGCGGAGCTGGCTCTGTCATCATTTTAAGTTTGTATTATGACAAGTGAAATCAAGTCTTGGTTGTTCACTTCTCCACCGTGGGCTGGCTCGAGAGCAATGCCACTCAGATGGAATAATACATAACTCATCATTTTTTAAAATATATTTTTCATAATGGTATTCAGAGCACAAAAATCAGTTTCACAGAGATTGTATTCCTGGAAGCCCTGTTCCCAGAAGAGATTTTAAAGCAATTTCAGCAAGTTTAGGTTATTCATTTTCAAGTTTATTCAAAATGAATCATGAGATGGCATGGTATAATCTCTTCACTAAGAATTTTAATAATTTATAGTGCAAGGTATGATTTAGATTTTGTTATTGCTTAATGAAATAAGTAGATTCTGATTCCATATATTTTATTTGAGCAGCTTTCATTTTGGAATAAAAATTTTCAGAATATTTTACCCACTTTATTAGGTGTTCTAAAAATAAACTTGGACATTACACATTTAGTGAATCATCCACTTTTCAGGGACTTGTTTTTTTTAAAACATAACGACATGTACTTCCGCACTTTACTATTTTAACCTTTCCCAATGCTTTTCCCTCTGATTTTTTAACCTATTAAAATATTGCTTAACATTTTTTTATTTTTATTTATTTTTTATCTCACAGGGTTGTTTTAATGATGTGATAAATATTAAAGATTTAACAACACACCTGGAACATCTTAAGCGCTTGGGACATGATAGGCATTTGTTGTGCCTATGAAATGGTTATGCTTAACATTTCTAAACTAGCTATTAGATGAGTAAAACAATCAGACAAATAAGTCAATTTGGATTTTTGGCGTTTTGCTTATAATTTTTTTCAAATTAAAATCATACTAGTACTATAGTATTTTTGAGCAAATATTTACTTTTAATAAGAACAGTCAGCAACACCAAATATTGATAACTTAGTTTCATCACTCTATACAAATAATGCAATACAATTTTTGCCTCCCCATTTAGCTCACAATTTTAATACTCTACTAAGCACAGTTTTCTATTGAAATAAAAATTGTTACCTTTTCCAACTGTTTTGTTTTTCAATGAAGGAGGCACTAGACCACTTTATATTCTGGTGTAATCTTGTTAATTAGGAAGATTTTCTGATATGTAGTGCTGTCTTGAAAGTTGACTGTCTTTTCAGGTATTACATTTTTTTTTTTTTTTACAAATAATAATGCCACAGTTTTTTTTTCAGTATGTTATCAATAATTGTAACAGTATAAGATAAAACTTTTAAATAAAATTGGCCCTAATCATATTTGATCTCTAGTTCTTCACAACTGAGTAAACATCAACATTTGGTTTAGTCCTGGAATTGTTTGCTTTTCTTTTTTTCTTATTATTATTATTTACAATTTATTCACTTTGTATAGCAGTTTTAGGTCCCTTGTTCCCTCAGCTCCTCCAGGTCCCACCTTCCCTTTTTCTTCCTCCTCTATGCCGCTTGCCCAGTCCACTGATAGGGGAGGTCCTCCCTACTGCCTGCTTCTAGCCTATCAGTTCCCATCAGGACTCCCTGGATCCTCTTCTTCTGTGGTCTGGCTAGGTTGCCCGACCAGTGAGAAGTTACCAAGGAGCAGGTAACCGAGTTCATGTCAGAATCTCTCTTCTCCCCTTACTGCAGAACTCACATGGAGACAGAACTGTCTATGCCTTACATCTGAGCAGGAGGTCTAGTATCTTCTCTATGTATGTACTTTGGTTGATGCGTCAGTCTCTGCGGTGCCCCCTGCGCCCTGCTTTTTTTTGGGGGGGGGTGGTGGAGGGTGCTTTGTTGATCTCCTTGTTTGGCTCCTGTCCCCTCTGAGTGCTTTTATATCGCCTTGGACAGAGAGCAGGGAGTCTTATGGAAGAAGGGGGCTATAAAAAGACCTGGTATTGCTTTCTTAAAGTCAAAGCAAATTTCACTGTGTGAAAAGGTTCATTAACAATGAAAAACTACAAGCTGGTATAGGTATCCATGATGTTAAATCATAACTTTTAAAAGTAGGGTTGGTGAAACGGTAATGACTGTAAAAATTATAACACTGGTTAGAATAGCTACCTAAAAATTTAACAATCTAGATACTTTTAAATAAATGTATTCATTTATTCATTTTACACCTGATCATAGCCCCTTCCCTTCTTTCATCCAGGTCCTACCTTCTCACCTTCTTCCCTTTCTCCTAAGAAAAGTGGAGACCCCCCTTCACAAACCCACCCCAGTTCATTAATTCTCATCAGGACTTAGTACATCCTTTTATATTGAGGCCAGGGAAGGTAACCCAGCTAGGAGAAATAGATCCAAAAGTAGATACAACCCATGCTCACTATTGCTAGAGGACCCACATGAGGACCAAGGTGCTCATGCATTACTTATGTGTCCCAAGCCTAGGTCTAGTTCATGCATGCTTTTTGGTTGGTGCTTCAGTGTCAGTAAGCCCCTATAGACTTAGGTTAATTGACACTCTTAGTCTCCTTGAGGAGTTCCTGTCTCCTCTGGGAACTTCTTCCTTCCCCCACTCCTCCACAAGACTCCTCAAGGTCCACCTAATACTTGGCTGTGGGTCTCAGCATCTGTTTCATTCTACTGCTTAGTGGAGCTTCTCAGAGGACAGTCATACTAGGCTCCTGTCTGCAAACATAGCAGAGTATCATTAATAGTGTCTGGCGTTGGCTTTCTCCTATGGGGTAGGTCTCAGGTTGGGCCAGTCATTGGTAGATCATCCCTCTTTCTGTGCTCCATCTTTATCTCTGCACATCTTGTAGGTAGGGTAGATTTGGGCTTGACGGTTTTGTGGATGGGTTGGTGTCCTCCTCCCTCCACTGGAAGTCCCATCTGGCTAGGAGGTGTCACCCTTCGATCTCCATGTCCTCCACAGCTAGAAATCTCAGCTAGAGTCATCCTCATATCCTTCCAGGAGCAAACTCGGCCAGGTCTCCACGTATCTCAGAGATTCCCTCCCCACTCGGTTTCCCCCGTTTCTCCCTGCCCTCTCACCTTCATTGTCTCCCCACATTCGATCTTCACCCTCATCTGTCTCTCCACTCCCATCCAGTTACCTCTTTTCATCCACATTCGACATCAATTCTATCTCCTCTTCTGAATGGGATTCAAGTATCTTCCCTTGGGCCTTCCTTGTTACTTAGCTTCTTTGTGTTTGTGGATTTTAGTACTGTTCTCCTGTATTATATGGCTAATATCCACTTATAAGTGAGTATATACTATATGTGTGTCTTTCTGGGTTTGGGTTACCTCTCAGGATGACCTTATTTAATTCCATCCATTTGCATAAAAATGGCATGATTTCCTTGTTTCTAATAGCTGAGTAATATTCAATTATGTAAATGTACCACAATTTCTCTATCCATTTCTCAGTTGAGGGACATCTAGGTTGTTTCCACTTTCTGGCTATCACGAATAAAGCTGCTGTGAACATAGTTAAGCAAGCATCCTTGTGGTATGGTGGAGCTTCTTTTGTATATGTGCCCAAAAGTGACATAGCTGGGTCTTGAGGTAGAACTATTCCAAATTTCTGAGATTGGGAATCTCAGAATCAGATTGATTTCCAACATGTGTACAAGTTTGCAATCCAATCATTAGTGGAGGAGGGTTCTCCTTGCTCCACATCTTAGCCAGTATGTGCTGTCATTTCAATTTCTGATCTTCGCTATTCTCACTGGTGTGAGATGGAATCTCAGAGTGATTTTGACTTGCATTTTCCTGATGACTAAGGACATGAAACATTTCTCTAAGTGCTTCTCAGCTGTTTGATATGCCTCTGTTGAGAATTCTGTTTAGCTCTGTACCCCATTTTTAAATTAGGTTATTTGCTTTGTGTGTGTGTTTAATTTCCTGAGTTCTTTAAATATTTTAAATATAAGCCTTCAGTCAGGTGTAGTGTTAGTAAAGATCTTTTTCCAATCTGTAGGCTGCCATTTTGTTCTAATGACAGTATCCTTTGCATTAAAGAAAACTTTGAGTTTCATTAGGTCCCATTTATTAATTGTTGATCTTAGAGCCTGAGCCATTGGAATTGTGTTCAGGAAGTTTTATCCTATGCCAATGAGTTCCTGGCTTTCTCCCAATTTCTCTTTTAATAAATTTATTGTATTGGGTTTTAGGTTGAGGTCTTTGATCCACTTGGACTTGAGTTTTGTGCAGGGTGATGAATATGGATCTATTTGCATTCTTCTGCATGCAGACATCCAGTTAAATCTGTACCATTTTTTGAAGATGCTTTCTTTCTTTTCATTGTGTAGTTTGGCTTCTTTGACAAAAACAAAAACCAAAAACAAGTGTCTATCGGTGTGTGAGTTTATTTCTGAGTCTTTGATTCCATTCAGTTGACCTACATGTCTATTGTTATGGCAATACCATGTGGTTTTTATCACCATTACTCTGTAGTACAGCTTGAAATCAAGAATAGAGATGCACCCAGAAGTTTTTCTACTGTACAGGATTGTTATAACTGTCCTGGATTTTTATTTTATTTTATTTTTTTTTTTAGTTTTCCATATGAGGTTGAGAGTTGCTCTTTCAAGGTCTGTAAAGAATTGCTCTGTAAAGGCCTGTAGGTATTTTTATGGGGATTGTATTGAATCTGTAGATTGCTTTTGGCAAGATGACCATTTTAACTATGTTAATCCTACTGATCCATAAATATGAAAGATCTTTCCATCTTCTGATATTTTGTTTAATTTCTTTCTTCAGAGACTTGAAGTTTTTGTTATACAGGTTTTTCACTTTCTTGGTTTGAGTTGAGCAAGACATTTTATATTATTTGTGGCTACTATGAAAGGTGTTGTTTCCCTAATTTCTTTTTCAGCCCAAGTTTTGCTTGTATAAAGGAAGGTTATTGATTTTTTTTTTTTTGGTTGATTTTGTATCCAGCCACTTTGCTGAAGGTGCTTTTCAACTGTAAGAGTTCTCTGGGAAATTTTTGGGGGTCACTTATGTGTACTATCATATAATCTGCAAATGGGGATACTTTGACTTCTTACTTTTCAATTTCTATTCTCTTTATCTTTTTTAGTTGTCTTATTGCTCTAACTAGAACTTCAACTACTATATTGAATAGATATGGAGATACTGGGAAATTTTGTCTTGTTCCTAGTTTTAATGGGATTGCACTAAGTTTTTCTCCATTTAATTTGATGTTGGCTATTGGCTTGCTATGTATGTCCTATATTGTGTTTATGTGTTTTCCTTGTCTCTTGGAGACATTTAACATGAGAGACTGCTGGATTTTATCAAATGCCTTTTTTGTTTGTTTGTTTGTTTGTTTATATGAGGTATGAGATGATCTTTATTTCAGTTTGTTTGTATGATGGATTACAATGACAGATTTTCTTATGTTGAACTACCCCTACATTCCTGAGATTAAGCTTACTTGGTCATGAGGGATGATTTTTTTTTTTTATTCTTGTTTTCAGTTTGTATTTTATTGAATCAATGGGTTTTATTCATTTGTTTGTTTTTTGAATCAATGTTCATGAAGAAGATTGCTCTGAAATTCTCTTTTTTTTGTTGTCTCTTTGTTCGGTTGCGATAAAAGGGTGACTGTGGCATCATAGAATGAGTTTGACAATGTTTCTTCTGTTTATATTTTGTGGAAGAGATTGAGGAGTGTTGGTATTAGCTCTTTTTTGGAAGTCTGGTAGAATTTTGCCCTAAAACTACCTGGTCCAGGGCTGTTTTTACTGGGAGAGTTTTAATGTCTGTTTCTATTTCCTTAGGGATCATGGGTCTATTTAAGTTGTTCATCTGATCTTGATTTAAAGTTGGTACATGGTACCTATCAAGAAAATCATTTATTTCATTTAGATTTTCAAATGTTGTGGAGTATAGATTTTTGAAGTAATATCTAAAGTTTCTTTGGATTTTGTCAGTATCTGTTGCTATATCCACATTTTCATTTCTAATTTTGTTAATTTGGGTACTGTCTCTCTGCTTTTTTGGTTTGTTTGTTTTTATGGTTTGTCAATCTTGTTGATTTACTCATAGAAACAGTTCTTGGTTTTGCTGACTTGTTGTATTGTTCTCTGTGTTTCTGAGTTATTGTTTTCAGCACTGAGTTTAATTATTTCCTGCCATCTACTCCTTTTTGGGTATGTTTGCTTGTTTTTCTTCTAGAATGTTCAGATGTGCTTTTATATTGCTAATATAAGATTTCTCTAATTTCTTTAAGAAGATACTTAGTGCTATGAACTTTCCTTTTACCACTGCTTTCATTGTGTCCTATAAGTTTGGGTATGTTGTACCTTCATTTTCATTGAATTATAGAAAGTCTCTAATTTCTTTCTTTATTTCATCCCTGACCCAGTGGTTATTGAGTAGAGAGTTTTTCTGTTTCCATGAGTTTGTAGGTTTTCGGTTGTTTCTGTTGTGGAAGACTGATAAAATACAGATGTTATTTCAATTTTCTTGTATCTGTTATGGTTTGGTTTGTGACCATCTATGTGGTCAGTTTTGGAGAAGGGTAGTGAAGTGCCGAGAAGAAGATATAACCTTTTGTATTTGGATGGAATCTTCTGTAGATATCTGCTCTGTCCATTTGATTCATACCATCAGTTAGTTCCTATTTCTCTGTTTAGTCTCTGTCTCAAAGGTCTGCCTATTGGCAAGAGAGGGATGTTGAAGTATTGTGCTATTAATGTGTGGGGTTTGATGTGATTTAAGATTTAGTGATGTTTCTTTTATAAATGTTGGTCCTCTTGCATTTGGGGCATATATGTTCAGAATTCAGTTGTCATTATGTTCTATTTTTTCTTTGATGAATATTAATTCTCCCTTCCCATTTCTTTTGATTTATTTTGGTTGAAAGTCTAATATTTTATTATTTAATGTTTTATTAAATATTAGAATTTCTACTCCAGCTTACTTCTTGGGTCCATTTTCTTGGAGAACCATTCTTCCTGCCCTTTACTCTGAGGTAATGTTTATCTTTGTTGCTAAGATGTGTTTCTTGTATGCAATAGAATTATGAATTCTGATTTTGTATCCATTTTGTGAGCCTGTGTCTTTTTATTAGGAAACTGAGTCTATTGGTTTTGAGAGATATTAATGACTAGTGAGTTTTAATTCCTGTTTTTTTGTTGGTGGTGTGTGTGCTTCCCTTTCCTCTGTTTTTGCTGGTGGAGAATTATTTATTTCTTGTGTTTTATTGGATGTAGTTAACCTCTTTGGGTTGGAATATTTTCTTTAGGGCTGGATTTATAGATAGATATTGTTTAAATTTGTTTGATTTTTTTGTTGAAATATCTTGTCTTCTCTATCTATGGTGATTGAAAGTTTTGCTGGGTGTAGTAGTCTGTGCTGACATCTGTGGTCTTTTAGGGTCTGCATGGCATCTGTCTTGGTCCTTTGAGTTTTTATAGTCTCTATTCAGAAGTCTATTGTGATTCTGATAGGTTTGCCTTTATATATTACTTGGTCTTTTTTTTTCTTTGCAGCTTTTAATATTTTTTCTTTGTTCTATATATTTAGTGTTTTTATTATTATTTGATAGGATTATTTTTCTATTCCAATCTATTTGCTGTAAGCCTTGTGTGTTGATTGGCATCTTCTTCTTTAAGTTGGAGAAATTTTCATCTATGATTTCTGGGCCTTGAAGCCAGGAATATTCTCTATCTTCTATTCCTATTATTCTTAGGTTTTGTCTTTTATAGTGTCCTTGATTTCTTGGAAGTTCTGTGTCACAATTTCTTTTTTTTTTTCGATTTAACATTTTCTTTGAGAGATGTATCAATGTCTTTGATTGTATCGTCTATCCTTGAGATTCTTTCCTTCATCTCTTGTATTCTGATTGTGATACTTACCTCTGTAGAACCTTTTTTTTTCTTCCCTAAGTTCCCTATCTCCAGAGTTTCCTCAGTTATTTTTTTATTTATTGTTTCTACTGCCATTTTCATGTATTGAACAGTTTATTCATTTCCTTCATCTGTTTAATTGTGTTTTCCTGTGTTTCTTTAACGGATTCATTCATTTTTCTCTTTAAAGGCCCCTCTTATCTTTAAAAGGTTGAAATTAAGGTTATTCTTTTTTGCTTCAGCTGTATTAGATTATCCAGGGCTTGCTGTGGTAGGATATCTGGGCTCTGGAGGCTCCATACTGCCCTAGCCCTTATTTATTTTATTCTTACAGTGGCCTTAGCCATCTAGCTGGCTTTGGTGTTGGCTCTGGTAGCTATGCCCCAGGTGCACATGGCTATGCTGGGTATATCCCTCTGCTGGCTCTGGTGACTCTGATTGCTCTGGGGGCTATGTTCCTGGTGGGACAGGCAGATCAGGAGTCAACAGAGAGGGATCTACTGAATGTTCAACAATCTAGATTTTTTTAATATAAATATACCACTTCTTACTACTTATCACACAAATTTGATAACACCGTGTCAATAATTCTCCATTTGTCGTCTCTACGTGTATTCATCTCAATATTTGCTCTAAGATGTACATTTACATCTATGTGGACTAGAAGTAAACTGTGGCCTGACACTTTTCATTGGTTTCAGTGGCTTTGCTGAGAGAGGGGATTTCAGACATAAGCTGAAATACTTTATCTGGCATTCTACTGTATCATGTCTCCTACTTTCCTTGCTTCTAGCTTAAGGAGACCTTGGCTTTTCATGTGCGCTGAGTTGAATTCAAAATGTACTAGACTAATTGTTCTCAACCTGTGGCTCATGACCACTTCAAAGGTTGCATATCAGATACCCTGAATATCAGGCATTTACATTATGATTGATTGCAGTCTCAAAATTACAAATTTGAAGTATTAACAAAATAATTTTTTGGTTGAGAGTTACCAAAACACGAAGAACTATATTTTTTATTCTTTATTTTTATTTTTTCAAGACCGGATGTCTCTGCATAGCCTTGGCTGTCCTGGACTCACTTTGTAGATCAGGCATGGCCACCCAGGCAGACCAGCTGAGAAACTGTATTGAAGGGTTGCAGTCTTAGAAAGGTTGAGAACCACTGTAATCTAGACCATTACTGTCTTATGCTTGTCATTTCAGTTATTTAATAGATACATGTCATGATCAATAGGCCATTGTGTATTCATCTAATAGGGGGTGGTGTAAATATAGAGTGAGCACCTTAATTAATGAGGCCCTGGAACAGTCTAAAAAGCCACAGCCACGGTCTTAAAGTCCCGAAGACTTGGTGCTGATCCTGAGCACAAAAGCTGGTTTGCTTTCCACACCATAATTCCTTTAATTTTTTGTTCACTCCTGTAACTTTCTTGATTCTTTTTTTTTCTGATAGTTTTCTTTTCTGTAATATCCAGATTTCATTTCTTTATATGTAACTTTGTTACTCTATCTGCTTCCTACTCTCATTTTTCTCCTATTCCTTCATTCCTTCCAGTTTTTAATCATTGGTTTTAGACTAATCAGCCATACTTTTCTCCCACAACTCCTAAAGTCTCTATTTTCAATCTTTTCTATAACTACATTGTATCAGGTTGCATTTCTGTAATTATGGATTACTTATGAAACAATTTCAAATGCACTTTCATTTTGATTCTTTAGCCTAGATTGATGTGAGAGCACATGCATATAGAGAGCCAGGGAAGCATGTAAGTATGTGTATGAGAATGAATGTGTATACACATACATAAATGTTTCCTTCTACCGAGTCTACACATTTGTGTTATTAAAGCACATTTTTTATACTTTTATTCTCTTAATTATCTTCTATTTTATATTAGATATTACATAAAGGTAAGTCTTGTATTTTATGTAAGAAGAGCTAGAAGATATATATATGTAAAGTTGTTAAAAAACACAAAATTAAGGTGTTAATTTAATTATGATTTACACAATTATTTAAACAACAGAACTCAACTAATAGACTATTTCAGGAACTCCTAAGCTAGCTTGTTAACATTTTTCTTGATTATAGTCAGAATATAACCACTTAAAAAGAATTTCTCGTCTTTTATGATAATAGTTTCTTCATTTATTTTTCTTTATTATATTATTATGTTTATTAATGCAGACTAATTTTAGCTACTTAGATCATTAGATATGTGTATAGGAACATTTTATAACCATTACTTTGTTGGCTTGTGAAATGTATGCCCAGGTTCATATTAAAACTTCTTAATCTAGTTCATTTATTTTCTTGCTATGCAGCAGTGCTACTCTGTGATGCTCGTTCTCAGATTATCAGACTACAACAAATGTGAATTTACATGCAAGAATTTAAATCAAAGAATTATATCTTCATTGTGAAAAATCTTATCAAAACAAACCTGAAATAAATAATATCTCTTATGCTAAGTGAAGGTAATATTTTATTCTGGTGTAGGGTCCTTATGTTTTCATAGTTATTTATCAAGTGTTTGTTATAAAACATCAGTCAGTGCATATTTTATGTACAAGTACTGTCTCTATCTTACTGATGGATGTGACATTAATTGAAATATTTTTATTGCTCTTAATTGAAAGATACATAAATTTTAGTCTGTATACCAAAAGTGGATTTTCAATCTTCTTAGATATATTTGATGTGCATAATAGTTTAAATGAAGTGTTTGGAGAAAAGAATTTATGTCAGATAGTAGAGTATGGACAAACAAGTCACTTAATATTAATATGATAAATTATAAATCTTACATTAGGAAGTTCTGGTAATGACAGGTAGTCAGTTAAATTTCATGAAGATTCTATTTTACACTTATTACTGGTATTGTGAGAACATAATGACAGATATTGAGAAAATCTAAACAATCATTAAATATAACTTCAAAAGCCTGTATGCCACAAAATTTGAAAATCTAAATGAAATGGACATTTTTTTTTGATAGATTCCAATTACCAAACTTGAATCAAGGCCAGGTAAATAGAACAAATAGTCCTATATCCCCTAAGGAAAGAGAAGCTGTCATCAAAAATCTCCTATCCTAAAAAAGCCCAGGGCCAAATGGTTTCATCATCGAGTTCTACCAGACCTTCAAAGAAGAGCTCATTCTAATATTCTTCAAACTATTTCACAAAATAAAAAATGGACATTACCAAACTCATTCTAGGAGGCCACAGTCTCCTTCATACGTAAACTACATAAAAAAAAAACCCAAAAAAGAAAGAGAATTCCTTATGAACATTGATGGAAAAATACTCAATAAAATAGTTGAAAACTTAATCAAAGAACACATTAAAGATATCATACACTATGATGAAGTAGGCTTCATCCCAAGCATACAAGGGTGGTTCAATATACATAAAAACATCAATGTAATCCACCATATTAAAAGAAAAACTGAAGAAAAAAAATGATCTTATGCTTAGTTGCTGAAAAAAAAATCTAACACCCTTTCATGTTTAAAGTCTTGAAGAATTCTGGGAGGGATACAAGGCACATACATAAATCTAGTGAAGGCAATATACAATAAAGCTATACCCAACATCAAAATAAATAAAAAGAAACTTAAATCAATTCCACTGAAATCAGGGATAAGGCAAGGCTGTCCACTCTCTGCATATCTTAACACATTTCTTAAAGTCCTAGCTAGAGCAATAAGACAACTAAAGGAAATCAAGGGGATAAAAATCAGAAAGAAAGAAGTCTAAGTATCATTATTTGCAGATGATATGATAGTATACATGAGTGACCCCAAAAGTATATCAGAGAACTCCTACAGTGGATAATCACCTACACCAAAGTGGCTAAATGCAAAATTAACTTAAAACAGACAAACAAACAAATAAAAACAGTTGCCTTTCTGTACACAAAAGACAAAATGTCTGAGATAGAAATTAGGGAAACAACACCCTTCACAATAGCCACAAAGAATGTAAAGTACCTTGGTGTAACTCTAACCAAGCAAGGGAAAGATCTGTAGGAAAAAAAAACATCAAGTGTATGAAAAAAGAATTTGAAGAATATATAAGAAGATAGAAAGCCCTCCCATGTTCATGGATTAGTAGGGTTAACATAGTGAAAATGGCTATCCTCCCAAAAACAATCTACAGATTCAAGGCAATTGCCATCAAAATACCTATATAATTCCTTACAGACCTTGAAAGAAAAATTCTCAACTTCATATGGAAAAACAAAAAACCCAGATTAGCTAAAACAAACCTGTACATACACACAAATTTCTAGAGGTATCTCCAGGCAGTCCTGATGAGACAAGACAAGCTAGGGTCAAATGATAGGAAAGGAGAATTCCCCCATTCAGTGGACTAGGGGAAGGGTATGGGGGAAGGGAGAGGGTGAGACAGGAATGAAATGAGGGAGGTGGCTACAATCAGAGTATAAAATGAATAAATTGTATTTAAAAAAAGAAGAGTGAAGAAAAAGAATGAAGTGTTACTAGATTCAAGGGAATTCCTTTTTCTCTCAGCTATGCTCTTACGACCTGAGGCTGACTCACGAGGTCTTCTACTTATCGTTTCTGACAGCTAATGCTGTTTACCTAAAGTAAAGTGATTGTAAATGTTCGTCATCTCTCTTAAACACCTTTACACAATAAAGAGAAGATTCTGACCAGACAATCGAGCACTGCATCCAAGAAAGGAGACAAAATCAACCACCACAACTTTTAAAGCATAAATTCGTATTTTAAAATGTGTCAAGAAAATTCATTCAATATCAACATGTATAGCGTTTATAACTTGCTTGTACTTTATCTTTGTCTCTAAAACTGCAATTTTATTTCTTTTTTTAAATTTTTTTCTCTATTATGGTGGTTATTATCATTTATTATAATTTATTCACTTTATATCCTGCTGTAGCCTCCTGCTTACTTATTCTTTAATAAATAAATTAATGCACTTTGTTATGTATTTAATATGACTTTTCTGTAGTTTTAGTATCTAAAACTTTTACTTTAAATGAAGGAAAAGAAGTCGTCCCCTATCATCCCCTTGTGGCGGGGCATGCATGCAGAGGGTGGAGGAAGGGAGGGATTGGGACAGGAGGATGGAGAGAACCACAGGGGGGATACAAAGTGAATAAAGTGTAATTAATAAAGAAAAAAAAATTGTTGACAGTTTTAATTTGTCAGATAACATTTTAGTCAGTGGTTTTTAGAAACAAATGTCATTACCCATTCTGAAAGGAAGATTGTAGGCTCAGCGCAATGCCTTATTGTATAATATTTTGTTATTTTAGTAATAGTAAACATTTATTAACTTATTATAATATATGCTGTAGTAACAAAAAAAACTTTCTAATGTTTTACTAAAACTGAGGAAAATAGTAGAAACTGTAAAAACCAGATTGGCATTTGCTATCATATATGATTTTTATGACAATTACAAAAATATGGACCTTAAAATATTATGTAAATTGTATAAAGGGACAAAATCACACAGGTTATGAAAAATTGTACCACAGTTGCTCAATAACAGGTCTACATTAATATAAATCTCTTTGAAGATTTATTCTCTCATTTCTTAAAGAAAGAAAACTTTGTATTTATATGTTTATGTATTAATGGCCTAATTGTGACTGGCCAGTCCAATTTTTGTTTAAAGGATAGTTCCCTTGATCCATTCAATAAATACTGCTTGTGTGAAAAGGAATTTGAATTGATGGACAAGAATTGTAATCACCATGTACAGATTTATGGGTTAAGGGAATAATGTGATTATGCAAAGAAATGAAATGATGCTTATGAGCCCTTGATGAACAACAAAGGGTGTTTGTACTAAGAATGTCATGGATGTCAGAAGAAGGAAGAAGGTTTTATCACAAGCTCATTGTCTTTTAAGCCCATCAGTGTCAGAACACTGAAATTGCACGTCATTGTAATTTACAAAGGAAGATTTTTATATTCTCAGTTACCCGAGTAAGTGCTCTGGTAATGCATCAGAATTTTTGTCATTTATTCTCCAATTTGATATTCCTGAACAGTTTTATTCTTTAACACTATATTACATAGGCTTGTATTGTTCTAGAAATTATTGCACAGAGATTTTAGGGCCAAAATTTACTTATATCTGGATGGGTTTTTTCCTGATAACCATTGAAATAATTTGGGTTCAAAATATTGATAACACTAATGGCATCAAAGAAATTATCCAAAATTAACAGACAAGCTTGGGTTCAAGCTTTCTCAGTAACTGAGATTAAAATCCCTATATAAGACATAATTTAACCATAAGGCAACTAACAAGAATGCATAATAAGATTAAATTGTTTCTGCAACCATGCATTTGTACCTTTCTGTTCATTCAGTACAATCTTTTTATCACCATTCAAAAGTACTCAATAAAGGAAATGGTTTAGCAAATGAATCTGAGATCAGAAAACAGACTCTGTTTTAGATGCACATTAACTTCCACTGTAGCAACTTCAAAAACAGTAGAATGTACTATTCACAATCTCACAAAAAGCAGTGCATTTTCTCTGTGAAATAGTATGGATTTAATAAAGTGTTGCTAGCACACAGGTTACCTGAATTAGTTGCGAAGCTGAAATATTTATGAACAATTTACGACTAAATGCATGAGAAAGTGATACTCTATTAGACTTACACTTAGACCTACTTCAGTCAGCCTGCAGAAAGCCCTCCTCCTGTTCTATCTTCACTCTCCAGGGACAACCACCATGGTGTAGACCCAGTTATCTTTCCCCATGTACCTTCTCAATCTTTTTTTTTTTTTTTTTTTTTTTCTAGCCCATGTCCATTGCTTTGTGTCAGCTGCAGATCTACAGAAACACTTTCTATTATGGACCACCAGTGATAACCCTAGGCTATCTCTACTCTTTTTTCCTGTTCACCAGGCCACAGAAGTGTGCTCTGCCTGGAACATCCATAGTCAACACACTTGCCTAAGACTCAGAGTGGGCAAGAGCACACAACAAAAAAAACAAAACAATCAGAAAAATAATATCCACCCAAAATGCAAGACCAGGTATAAGACACCTCAAGCATAATGATTTTATATACCTAGATCCCAGTAAAAAACAAACAAACAAACAAACAAAAAACAACAAGAAAACATGAATATCCAAGACAATATACTTCCTCTAGAATTTCCTGGATTTAAGTACACCTTGAGAAAGGTAATTGAACTAAAGCTCCAGACAAGAATTTCAAAATACCAGACACAAATATTTCAAGGACCTTAAAATGGAAGTGAATAAATATCATAATATATGGAGCAACAACTAGAATTGAGAGGTATTTGAGGGATGGTAGGGAAATATAGTGCAGTGGAAACTTCCTACAATGTATGAACTCAATCTTAATGATATCTGCAAATAATGACCTACCCAGATCCTTAACTGGCGATCTCTTGTCAGCAAACAATGCTTCCAGTACCGGGACTGACTTACATCAAACTAAATTGATGAGGAAACAACTCAAGATGTTGTCAATAAAATATGTTGCTCTCCACACCCTAACAGAAATACCCTACTGTTGAAGTCAATACCTATACAATTCATTGAACATGGAGAGGGAGATGTGCTGCCTACATAGAACCTTCCTTTTCATGTTCTAGTGTCTATGATATGGGCGGTTACTCTGTAGATTACCAAAAAAGAAATGTACACACCAATGCAGCCGTAAAAAGCTTTGATCTACAACCTGTCCTGCCTGCAAAGTCTGTCAGAGCAATGGTGGAATAAAGCTTGTGGGAGTAACAAAACAATGAAGGCTCCCTTCATGAGATAGAATTCATGCCCAAAACTGCTTGAGTGATCAAAATCAGAGACTAGATAGCCCAGAGACATAGAGGAAAACCAAATGCTACTGTTCTAAATATTTATAAAGTAACAATAACATTTGTTGATTTGATGATTTTCTGCTGTACTCATAGATTGGTACCTTATTCAGCCATCATCAGAGAAGCTTTCTCCTACAACATATGGGAACAACTATAGAGACCCACAGTCTAACATTATGCAGTGAGACAGAGAGAAAGAGAGAGAAAGAGAGGGGTGTCAAAAATGCAAATAGATCCATATTTATCATTCTTCATAAAACTAAAGTCCAAGTGGATCAAAGACCTCAACATAAAACCAGACACAATAAAACTGATAGAAGAAAACTTGGGGAAGATCCTTGAACTCATTGGCACAGGAGACTACTTCCTGAACAGAACACCAACAGCACAGGCTCTAAGATCAACAATCAATAAATGGGACCTCATGAAATTGAAAAGCGTCTGTAAAGTAAAGGACACTGTCATCAAAACAAAACGACAGCCTACAGACTGGGAAAGAACCATCACCAACCCTATATCTGACAGAGGGCTAATATCAAGAATATATAATGATATGTATATCATATTTTTTTTTTGATCAGTGTTGCATTGAATCTGTAGATTGCTTTTGGCAGGATGGCCATTTTCAGTATGTTAATCCTACCAATCCGTGAGCATGGGAGATCTTTCCATCTTCTGATATCTTCTTCAATTTCTATCTTCAGAGACTTGAAGTTTATTTTATTTTATTGTTTTAATATTAGTTACAGTTTATTAACTTTGTATCCCAGCTGTATCCCTCTCCCTCATTCCCTTCCAATACCACCTTCCCTCCCTTATCTCCTACCTGGCCTCTTCCAAGTCCACTGATTGGGGAGGACCTCCTGCCCTTTCATCTGACCTTGGTTTATCAGGTATCTTCAGGACTGGCTGCGAAGTCTTCCTCTGTGGCCTAGCAGGGCTGCTCTTTCCTAAGGGGAAGAGGGAGGTCAAAGAGCTATCAATTGAGTTCATGTCAGAAATAGTCCTTGTTCCCCTTACTAGTGTACCCACTTGGATACTGAGCTACCGTGGGCTACATCCGAGTAGGGGTTCTAGGTTATATCCTGACAAGGTCCTTGGTTGGAGAAACTGTCCTATAAAAGACCCTTGTGCCCAGATATATTTGGTCCTTGTGGAGCTCCTGTCCTCTCCAGGTCATACTAACTCCACCTTCTTTCATATGATTCCCTAGACTCTCAGTATTTCCTTTGATACACTGCTAGAGTCTTTGAGAGGCCCTGGTAGGCTCTGTCCTGTTATTTGTTTGCTCCTACATCCAGTGTCCATCCCATTTGTCTTTCTAAGTGAGGATTGATCATCTTACCCTTGGTCTGGTCTTTCACTTGCTTGTTTAGGGTCACACCAAAATACTTTATGGTATCAGTGGCTATTGTGAAGGATCTTGTTTTCCTAATTTCTTTCTAAGTTCTATTGTCTTTCCTATACAAGAGGGCTACTGATTTTTTTCTTTTTGAGTTAATTTTATATCCAACCACTTTGCTGAAGGTGTTTATTAGTTGAAGGAGTTCTCTGGTAGAATTTTGGGGGCCACTCATGTATATTATCATATCATCTGCAAATAGTAATAGGTTGACTTCTTCCTTTCCAATTTGTATCCCCTTGATCTCTGTTAGTGTTCTTTGCTCTACATAGGACTTCAAGTACCATGTTGAAGAAGAGAGTAGGCAGCCTTGCCTTGTCCCTGACTCCAGTAGAACTGATTTAAGTTTCTCTCTGTTTGGCTTGATGTTGGCTATAGGTTTGCTGTATATTGTCTTTACTCTGTTTAGGTATGTGCCTTGTATCCCTCATCTCGCCAAGACTTTAAACATGAATGGGTGTTGGATTTTGTCAAATGTATTTTTGGCATCTAAGGAGATGATGTTGTGGTTTTTCTCCTTCAGTTTGTTTATAAGGTGGATTACATTGATGGATTTCAGTATATTGAACCACCCCTGCATGCCTGGGATGGAGCCTACTTGGTCATGGTGGATGATATCTTTTATGTGTTCTTGGATTCGGTTTGTAATTATTTTATTGAGTATTTTTGCATCAGTGTTCATAAGAGAGATAGGTCTGAAGTTCTCTTTTTTGTTGGGTCTTTCTGTGGCTTAGGTATCAAGGTGGCTATAGCCTCATAGAATGAGATTGGTAACGTTCTTTTGTCTCTATTTTGTGGAATTGTTTGAAGAGAGTTTGAGTTAGCTCTTCTTTGAAGGTCTGGTATAATTGTGCGCTGAAACCATCTGGCCCAGGGCTTTGTTTGGAAGGGAAACTTTTGATGACTGCTTCTATTTCCTTGGGACTATTCAATCTATTTATCAGATCCTAATTTAATTTTTGTATATGGACTCTATCAAGGAAAATTGTCATTTCCTTTAGAGTTTCAAATTTTGTGGCTTATAGGCTTTGGTAGTAAGACCTAATTATTGTTTGGATTTCTTCAGTGTCTGTAGTTATGTCCAATTATTTCCAATAATTGGAAATTATTTCCAATTATTTCCAATTAAAAAAAAACTTTTTTCCCCTAGGGCTTTTAGGTGTATCAGATATAGAGTTGGTAAAGATCCTTTCCCAGTCTGTAGGCTGTCAGATTTCGTCTTTTTTATGGCGTCCTTGATTTCTTGGATGTTTTACATTTGTAACTTTTCTGATTTTACTTTTTCTTTGAGAGTTATATCAATTTCTGCAAGTGTATCTTCAGCATCTGAGATTCTCTCTTCCATCTCTTGTATTCTATTGGTGATACTTACCTTTGTGGTTCCTAATCTTTTCTCTAAGTTCTCCAGTTCCAGGGTTTTCTCTGTTTGTGTTTCTTTATTGATTCTAATTCTGTTTTCATGTCTTGCACCATTTCCTTCATCTGTTTGAATGTGGATTTCTGTATTTTTACAATGGCTTCTATTTTTTTTTTTGTTTTTCTTTTCCTCTCTATATGCCACTAATTGTGCCTCTACTTGTGCCTGTATTTGTTTGGCTGTATTTGCCTGCATTCCTCTGAGAAATTTGTTCATTTCCTCTTTATTTGCATCCATTTGTGTGGCTATTTCTTTGAGAGATTTGTTTGTTTCCTCTTTATGTGCCTCTAATAACTGGATAAGCATAGCTTTAAAATCATTTTCAATTTACAATGAATTAAAATAGTCATTGATTTTAGGGTTTGCTTGTGAAGCCATGATATCTTGATTTTTGTTGGATGGGTTCTTATGCTGACTTCTAGCCATCTGCTTATCGGTAACCTTTGCTGTTTGTTGCTGGAGTCTGTACTTCAGACAGGGCCCATCTTTCTCTGGTGTCAGGAGTATTCTTCAGGAAGATGAGAGAAGTCTACTGGTTTGAAAGTTTGTGTTGGTGTTTCAACTGTAGTTAAGGAAGGAAGGTTGTGGGCACAGATGCATAAGTGCGGGTAAACAAGTGTGGGAGTGTGTGTGGACGTGTGCCTTGAAGGACAGGGCGCAACAGCATGTAGATGCCTGGAATGTGGGGCTTAAATGCAGGAGGGGGTGCGGGTGCTGGCACTGGCACAGGCACAATATGCATGTGCAGGTTCCCTGAATACCTCAGTAGCCTAAAGGTCTGTTGTACCGTCCTCCTGGTATTCAGATCTGTTTGCCTGGACTCCACTGGTAGACCCACAGAACAGGAACTTCAATGTTGAGAATGTTGTCCCAAGAATCCCTGGGTGTGTGGGTGGGAGGGAGCCAATGTCTGGCTGCTAGCATAGAGGGACCCTAGATCTGGGGCTCTGCATGCACTCACTTGAAGGTACACTCACTTGCCAGCAGGCCTAATCAGAAAGCACAGGGGTTCCCCCTTTTCTCTACTCTCAGTTATTGGCCTGCAGCGGCAAATGAGAGTGTGGGAAATATTCAGCTCAGTGGTGTCCACTGTTTGTCCTCTAGGCAGGGACAAACTGCCTGCAGACCTGGCGGGCCCATTCAGCCCCCCCCCCCCCCCCGCAGAACTGTGAGGCTGCCTCTGCTGTCTCAGTTATGGAGCAGGCCAGTCTGGTCCATACTTGGTGCAGTGGGTCCTGTAGGTTGCATCTGCTGAGGAGGGAGGCCTGTCAAGGACAAGTGCCGGGTTTTGAATATTCGCCACTCTCAGTCCCAGGAGATGTTTGCTGGTGATCTGGATCCAAATGGTCTCAGCTCATAGGTTGTCCCCTCTCGCTCAGGAAGCATCATTGTTGATGTTCTACCTTCAGCTGCCCTTCCACTCGCCAATTTCAGAGTTTCAAATCCCGTGTCTCTTAGCTACAGTGCAAGTTGGTTGCCGCAATCCTGGATCTCCCAGCAGTGTATATTTAACTCAGCTTAGTGGTGAGTTTTTAGCCTTTGCCTTTTCCAGCTTGGCAATTCAAGCCACAGATTTAAGACCCAGGACACTGTCTCCCCAGTGACAGCAAGATCTCATTGTATCTGTCCTTGTAATTGGCCCTATGAGTGTCCACTAGCTTAGTCAGTGCATCCTTGTCTTCCGAGTTAACCTGTATGAAGGCAACAGTGGTGTAAGTCTTCCTGTGGACTAGATGCCTCAGCCTGGCTTTTCCTTTAATAATGCATTAGGGGACCCCCATATTTTGGCACAGGGCAGGAAGGAAAACCTTCATCTCAATGGGGTCAACTTCATGGGCAATCACCACCAGCTTCTTGTTCTCCACCAAGGTGGTGACTATATTGACCCCTGCTCGAAGGACAGGTAGTCTCTTAGTTGGGATGTCTCCTTTCCCAGCATCTTTCTTCTCAGCATGGGCTAGTAGCCTCTGCTTCTTCTACTTTGTCTCTGGCCTGTGCTTGTGGGCAAGCTTAAGCAGCTGGATAGCTGTTTGCAGGTCCAGCCACTTTCTTACCCTTGGCCTTCTTTCCTTTGAGCAACAAGCTGGGATACAGGAGAGAGCACATAGTTCCTTTTTACATTCCTGGTTTCTGTTCTTACATAAGAATATGAACTCACATCCAAAGATTGGTAGCTAGGAGCTGCCAATAAGAGAGAATATTTGAAGTAGTTTTCTCTGTCTGGTTTACCTCATTTAATATGATATTTTTATTTCTATCCATTTATCTGTGAATTTCATTATTTCATTTTTCTTTACAGTCAAATGATATTTTATACTGTATAGGTACCACATTTTTGTTATCTATTAATAAACTGAAGGATATTTTTTAGCTCTCATGACTAGAACAGCAATGCACACAGAGGAACAAGTATCTGTAGAATATGATGTTGAGTTCTTTGAATATATGTGAAGGAGTGGTTTTGCTGGTTTATAAGGCAGCTTTATTTTTTCCCACCTTAAGAATTTTCCACACTGCTTTCCGGAGTGTCCAGATTAGTTTGAAATCTCATCAACAGTGAATAAGGGTACCCGTTCCACCCCCAGAAGTTGTTATTCATTATATTATTGATCTTTGCCATTTTTACATGGATAGTATGAAATCTCAAAGTTGTTTTGATTTTCACTCATGTAATATTGGGGCAGTGAACATTTTTTTTTTTCAGATTCTTTTTTGCCCAATTTTTTTCTTCTTTGGGAGCTATCTTTTTAGATCTCCGGCCCATTTTTAAATCAGTCATTGACATCAGTTTTATTGACACTTTGTATTTTGAGTTCTTTATATTTCCTAAATGTTAATAGTCTATTAGAAGATGTATAGTTGGCAATGATTCTCTTCATTTTTCTGTATGATTCTGCTTTCTGAAGCTTATGGATTGATAGAGTTACTATTTTAAAAATGACCATTTTATCAAAAGCTATTTACAGATTTAATGCAATCCCAATCATGATGTCCATCTCATTCTTTTTTTTTTTTTTAATGGTTGTTAACAGTATTTTTTTTAGAACATTCTTTTTTTTTTAATTTTATTTTTTTCTTATCAGTTACATTTTATTAACTCTGTATCCCAGCCGTGTCCTGATCCCTCATTCCCTCCCAGTCCCTCCCTCCCTCCCTCCTCTCCACTGTGCCCCTTGCCAAGTCCACTGATAGGGGGAACCTCCTCCCCATTCATCCGATCCTGTTTTATCAGGTATCTTCAGGACTGGCTGCAAAGCTCTCCTCTGTGGCCTAACAAGACTGCTCCTCCCTTGGGGGGTGGGGAGGCCAAAGAGCCAGTCATTGAGTTCCTGTTAGAAATAGTCCTTGTTCCCCTCACTATGGGAAACCAATTGGTTACTGAGTTACCACAGGCTACATCTGAGCAGAGATTCTAGGTTACATTCATACATGGTCCTTGGTTGCATGTCAGTCTCAGAAAAGACCCTGTGCCCAGATATGTTTGGTCCTTGTGGAGCTCCTATCCTTTCCTCATCAGAATAACTCTCCTTCTTTCTTATGATTCCCCATACTCTGTCAAAGGTTTGGTCATGAGTCTTTGCTTTGAAAACACTGCTAGTTAGAGTTTTTCAAATGTGCTCAGTAGACTCCTGTCAATGTTTAATGTGCATCCCATCTGTCTTTCAAAACGAGGATTGATAATCTTACCCCATGTCCGCTCTCTCGATTATCTTTTTTAGGTGTATAGATTTCATTATGTTTATCATATCTTATAGGTCTATATAAGTGAGTATATACCGTGTTTGTCTTTCTCCTTCTGGGATATTTCACTCAGGATGATATTTTCTAGGTCCCACCATTTGCCTGCAAATTTCATGATTTCCTCCTTTTTGATTGCTGAGTAGTATTCCATTGTGTAAAAATACCACAATTTCTGTACCCATTTCTCCGTTGATGGACATCTGGGTTGTTTCCAGGTTCTGGCTATTACAAATAAAGCTGCTATAAACATGGTTGAGCAAATATCTCTTTTGTGTACTTGAGCAAACTTTGGGTATATACCTAGCAGTGGTATAGCTGGGTCTTGAGGAAGCACTATTCCTAATTGTCTTAGAAAGCGCCAAATAGATTTCCAGAGTGGTTGAACTAGTTTACATTCCCACCAGCAGTGGAGGAGGGTTCCCCTTTCTCCACAACCTCTCCAGCATGTGTTGTCCCTTGAGTTTTTCATCTTGGCCATTCTGATGGGTGTAAGGTGATATCTCAGGTTCATTTTGATTTGCATTTCCCTGATGGCTAATGAGGATGAGCATTTCTTTAAGTGTTTCTCTGCCATTCGATATTCCTCTGTCGAGAATTGAGAATTCTCTGTTTAGCTCTGTTCCCCATTTTTTAAGTGGATTACTTTGTTTGCTGCTTTTCAGCTTCTTTAGTTCTTTGTATATACTCGATATTAGTCCTCTGTCGATAAAGGGTTAGTGAAGATTCTTTCCCAATCTGTAGGCAGGTGTTTTGTTTTGATGACAGTGTCCTTTGCTTTACAGAAGCTTTTCAGTTTCATGAGGTCCCATTTATTGATTGTTGCTCTTAGAGCCTGTGCTGTTGGTGTTCTGTTCAGGAAGTTGTCTCCTGTGCCAATGAGTTCTAGGCTGTTCCCCACTTTTTCTTCTAACAGATTTAGAGTATCTGGTTTTATGTTGAGGTCTTTGATCCACTTGGACTTTAGTTTTGTGCAGGGTGATAAATAGAGATCTATTTTCATTTTTCTGCATGTGGACATCCAGTTGGACCAGCACCATTTGTTGAAGATGCTGTCTTTTTTCCATTGAATGGTATTGGCTTCTTTGTCAAAAGTCGAGAATTCATAGGTGTGTGGTTTTATTTCTGGGTCTTCTATGCGGTTCCATTGATCCTCCTTTCTGTTTTTATGCCAATACCATGCAGTTTTTATTACTATTGCTCTGTAGTACAACTTGAGATTGGGGATGGAGATACCTCCAGATGATCTGTTGTTGTACAGGATTGTTTTGGAGATTCTGGGTTTTTTGTTTCTCCACATGAAGCTGAGAATCTTTTTTTCAAGGTCTGTAAAGAATTGAGTTGGTATTTTGATGGGGATTGCATTGAATCTGTAGATTGCTTTTGGCAGGATGGCCATTTTCACAATGTTAATCCTACCAATCCATGAGCACGGGAGATCTTTCCATCTTCTGAGATCTTCTTCAATTTCTTTCTTCAGAGACTTGAAGTTTTTCTCAAACAGGTCTTTCACTTGCTTGGTTAGTGTCACCCCAAGGTGCTTTATGTGGTTAGTGGCTATTGTGAAGCGTGTTGTTTCCCTAATTTCTTTCTCGGCCCTTTTGTCTTTGGTATACAGGAGGGCTTCTGATTTTTTTGAGTTGATTTTATATCCTGCCACTTTGTTGAAGGTGTTCATCTCATTCTTTACAGAAATAGAAAAAAAAAAAGTCTGCGGTGGTTTGAATATAAATGACAATGATGGGTTCATGTATTTGAATGCTTAACCACCATGGAGTAGGCACTGTTTGAGAAGGATTAGGGTATGTGGCCTGTTGGAGGAAATGTGTCACTTAAGGTGGGCTTTCAGTTATCAAAATATAATGCCAGGCTGAGTCTCTTTTTCTCTCTCTTTTACTTTCTCTCTCTCTCTCTCTCTCTCTCTCTCTCTCCCTCTTCCTCTCTCTCCATCTCGTTTTCACTGTCTGTCTCTCTTCCTCTTCCTCTCTCTCCCTCTCCTGCGGTCTCTCCCTTCCTCCCTTCCTCCCTTTCTATCTTTCTCTGCTTGTGGATCAAGATGTAACTCTCAGCTACTATTCTAGAACTGTTCATTCCTGCTACCTGTTCTCTACCATGATAATAATGGTATAACCTCTGAAACTGTAAGCAAGCCACCAGTAAATGTTTTCTTTTAAAAGAGGTGCCTTGGTCACGGTGTCTCTTTTGTTGCTTAGGTACAGCAACAAAACTATAACTAAGAGAGAAGATGATACCAACAGTGGTATATTGCTCTGTATGGGCCTTATCATGCTACTTGTTGTAATGTGGACTTTGGAACTTTAATTAGAAAAAAAATTTTACCAAAGGTTTGGTTATGAGTCTCATCATCTGTCATCATCTGCTTTGATACGCTGCTAGGTAGAGTCATTTAGAGGCCCTCTGTGGTAGGCTCCTGTCCTGTTTCTTGTTTTCTCCTACTTTCCATGTACATCCCATTTGTCTTTCTAAGTGAGGATTGATTATCTTAACCCAAGTCCTCTTTCTTGTTTATCTTCTTTAGTTGCTCATATTTTAGTCTATTTATCCTATCTTATAGGACTATATAAGTGAGTATATACCATGTGTGTCTTTCTGCTTCTGAGATACCTCACTCAGGATGGTCTTTTCTAGATCCTACCATTTGCCTGCAAAATTCATGATTTCCTTGTTTTTTAATTGCTGAGTAATATTCCATTGTGTAAAAGTACCACAATTTCTGTATCCATTCCTCCATTGTGGGGCACCTTGTTTCCAGGTTCTGGTTATTACGAATAAAGCTGCTACAAACATGGTTTAGCAAATGTCCTTGATGCATACTTGAGCATGTTTTGGATATATGCCTAGGAGTGGTTTACCTGGATGTTGAGGAAGGTTTATTCCTAATTGTCTGAGAAAGCACCAGATTGATTTCCAAAGTGGTTGTACAAGTTTACATTCCCACCTGCAGTGGAGGAGGGTTCCCAGTTCTCCACAATCTCTCTAGCATGTGTTGTCACTTGAGATTTTAACCTTTGCCATTCCAATGGGTGTAAGGTGGAATCTCAGGGTCATTTTGATTTGCATCTCTCTGATGGCTAAGGACGTTGAGCATCTCTTTAGGTGTTTCTCTGACATTCCATATTCCTCTGCAGAGAATTCTTTTTGGAGTGCATGGAATCATATTATAAAAAGGGGCGTTAGTTTGACCTGGAGAAGACAGGAGCTCCACAAGGACAAAATATATCTGGGGACTGGGGTCCTCTATGAGACTGTTTCTCCAACCAAGGACCATGTATGGATATAACCTAGAACCTCTGCTTGGATGTAGCCCATGGTAGCTCAGTATCCAAGTGGGTACCCTAATAAGGGGAACAGGAACAGGAACTATTTCTGACATGAATTCAAGGACTGGCTACTTTACCTGCCCCCGCCCCCGAGGGAGGAACAGCCTTGTTAGGCTACAGAGGACATTACAGCCAGTACTGAAGATACTTGATAAACTAGTTTCAGATGGAAGGGGAGGAGGACCTCGCAGAGCAGTGGACTTGGAAAGGGACAGGGAGGAGATGAGGGAGGGAGAGTGGGATTGAGAGTGGGAGGGGGTTATGGCTAGGATATAAAACAAATAACCTGTGATTAATATTAAAAAAATAAAAATTAAAAAAGTATAATAATCTAAAAAAAAAAAAAGAAAACCAATTTTAGACTTTAAAGGGGGCTTAATGAGCCATACCAGTAGGAGCATAGTATACAGTGTCAAAGAACAATGCAAAGTATGTCAGCTAGGCTTGAGATTTCAGAGGGGAGGAATATTAGCAGCTTATGTAGAGACCATTCTTGTGACAATTTGGTAAAGAATGTGGCTGCTTTTTGTCCTTGTTCTAAAACTGTGCTTGAAACTAAATTAAAGAGGTTTTGATCATTTGCATTGGCAGAAGAGATTTCAAAGCAGCTAGTATTGACCATGTCTTTTGGTTATTATTAATAACTGATATGCAGATCTATAATGCACAGGAACAAGGTGAACAAAGGAATATAAAACCTACAGTGTGAGGAGAAAAAGAGCACCAGTCATGATGAATTAAGTCTTGAGTTCAAGGATATAAAATAGTTTAAATAAATGCCTGATAAAGGCAGTGGTGACCTCAGGCCAAGACTCCACCCCAGCAACTCTTCCAACATGTAAAAGGGATTTAGAGAAAAGCTTAAGCTGGGAAGGAAACAATCCACAACAGAAAGCTGATGTGAATGTAATTGAAAAAAGGTGCCAACTTCTAGCTTCATTTATCCGCAGAGCTTGGCAGCTCATCATGTGGTTCTGGCACTATAGTCAAGGCTGCAAGAAAAGGGTTGTGGAATCTCCCTCTTTGGCTTAGGAAAGCTGCTGAAGCCAGAGGTGTCTTTGCATGACAGCCCGGGAATGCCATTGTAAGAAACTGTGAAGGTAAAGCCTGGATTCTTTTGGAGATCCCAAGATATTAGGGATGCTAGAGCCGTGGGAGAACTGCCAGGAAAAGGAGCAGAGTAGATGTGGAAGCAGCACAGGAAGATAGATTTCTTGTCAACAAATCTGAAGAGAATTGGAGATCTGGGAGAGCTTTTTGACATCCGGCATGGAGATGCAGAATTTGAAGCATTCCCTGATGGGTTTTTTTCATGCTTCAGCCCATTATTTCTTCTCCCTGTTTTTTTTTTTTTTCCTCTTGTTTGGAATGGTCATAGATAGATAGATAGATAGATAGATAGATAGATAGATAGATAGATA